>NW_006442109.1:10696201-10717681 GCF_000325575.1 Pteropus alecto
GATTCATCTCTATATTGTGCTGCCAAATATAAGCCCCATTAATGAACAGCACAAGGGACTAAGGCTTGGCTTGGTAAAATGATTAGAGTGTTAGGAGAAATCTAGCTCTGCAAGTTGCCGTTTTTAGAAAATGCATTTAACTGCACCCTCCCTCCTTCTGCTTCAAAATCAGATGTTCATCCATCCCTAGCAGCAAGATGAAGACCTTAGAGAAAGGGCCCTGACAGCAAACCACACAGGTTGCAGACACATCTCATTTTAATTGCATCAGCAACTGCTTAAGCAATTAATGAAAGAGAGAAAGAGGGAGGGAGCACAAGGGCAAAGAGAAGAGAGACTTGAGCAACCATGTGGAAATACTTCATCCTCACCCCAATAAGAGCAGGTGATTTATGGCAGCTGCACAGAGAATCAAATCCTTGCATCTGAACTCCCAGGCCACTTTCCAGGCAGCAATAAAGCAACATAGTCTAGATTTTCTCTTGCTTAAAATTTTATATCTCCCATTTTCCTCCCTGTAGCCACCAACAAAGATGAGGGTGGGAGAAAGCCAACAGATCAAGTGCGTGACTTAGCTATGAAGTCCCTTGGGCAGATTCTATGCTTTGCACAATACTGGGATATAAGGATCAGTAAATACTAAATACTAACAACAGTGATTCATCAGAAGCATGCACATACTAGGCCTAGGGCACAGTGGGGCAGGAACTCTATCAATAAACTTCTGCAGTTTTCTTCTTTTTCAAGTTGTAGCCCTATCCAATCACAGAAGAGAAAGGCAGTAAGATACAAACTGCCAACAAAAACCTCTTAGAGAAAAAGTGAATTCTCAAATGTGGCTGTGGTGCCAACAAAACATCAACATGAAAGAGAAACAAAAGCTCAGTCATTTGATGCCAAACTCCAGCTGTCATCTCAGTGGACAGAGAACCCAAAATTTTATCAGTGAAGGTTGGTGTTTTGGGGAGGTGAGGGTGGGAGTTGATGAAAAATGAGATGCTCTTGAATAATTCATATAGGAAGTTCCTAGTAGAATAATTTTGGGGTGCCCTCATGCCCCCACCCCACCCACACTATTCAATCAAAAAGGGCCAGGGGTCCTGGGTTTTCTGCAACAACTGATTGAAAAATTTTACTCTACTGTGTTTGAACTGGAGTTGCAAGAAAAAATGGTTATTTTATTTATAGCTTATTCCAAAGCCTCTCACAGAGCTTGATAGAACATGGTAAACCAACATATGCAGACAAAATGCAATGCCAAATAGACAATGGTACAAAAAGGCAAGAGGCCGATCTTTGAGGCCAGGGTCCAAAAGTATTGCAAGTTGGACTTCAACTAACTTGGTCATTCCTTTCCCCACTACAGAATTACTTGGACTGCTTATTAAAAATATGGAAGATAATGATTCAATGAAAAATATTTCAGGGGACTTCCCAACTGACTGCTATGAGGAAAAAAAAAGTCCCTACTGGATCTGTTTTTTTGCCTATGTTTACAACTCATAACCACTCCCTCTTCACTCTAAACTATCTTGTCATTCTACAAATATTTATTCAGTGCCTACTACATGCTAACATTGTTGTAGGCGCTATGGATGCCTATAACACTGTCATGTAATGGTTGTTCAATTATATCTTGTATAAGAGCTCCTAGTCGAGTGGACAGGATGAGGCTCAAATTCAGATCATGCTTTACTAGCTAAGCTGCTTGTGTCAGGGCTTGCAATCTCTTGGAAAGGAGACATTTTTCTCATTTGCTGAAAGAAGCCCCATGGCCTAAGAGAGGCCCCTAGTTACAGTGATAAACAAATCAGACAAAAACCTCTGTCCTTATAGAGCTAATATTCCATTGTTGGAGAGACAGATGGAACCAAAATAAATTACATAGTAGTATGTGAGACAGTGATAAGTGTTAAGGAGAAAATGAAACAGGAAAGAAGGAATAGAAAGTTTGTGTAGGTGCGTAATTTTAGAGTATTCAGGGAAGGACTCATTGAGAAGGTGACGTTTCTATGTTTAGAACTTTATCAAACCCACTCTCCCCTTCAGGCCTTTGCACTTGCCTTGCTCTCTGCCTAGAACTCCTCCTGGTGCCCCCTTCCCCAATTTTTGCATGGCTAGCTTTTTATCTTTCACTCTCAGCCTAAATGTCACCTCCTCAAAGGGGCCTTTCCTGGCTATTTCCAAGTAAAACAGCTACTCAATATTCCCAGGCATTCCTAACCAAATGAAGATTCACCTACAGAGATTAGAGATTTGAATTCTATTCTATTTCCTGGTTTAACCTCTGGCATTTAGCTTCCCCATGCACAAAATAAATAAAAATAGTACCTACCATATGGGTTGCTGCAAAGATTAACTACAACTACCACCACAATAATATAACAATAAAAATGATAATAGTGGCTATTACTTATATAGCTCTCACCAAGTATCAGGCATTAGTCTATGTGTTCTACATTTATTAACCCATTTAATCCATTCATTTAATACATTTAAAGTGCTTAGCACTGTATTTAACACACAATACATAAATGTTTGCTGTCATTCTCATTATCGCCATCATCATGGCCACTCATGAGCTATTCTACTGAAGTATCTAAGCACTCTGTCTGATTTTCTGCTCCACTAAAGGGTCTATGCCCCAAAGTTCCTTATTTCCCCTTCTAGGATTAACAGTCTATAGAAGGAATGTATGTATCAACCTCAGCACTCACTCTGTACAAAGCGATCTCTCATTCCTGGCAATGGCATGGACTTTAAAAAATAAAGAAATAAGACTGTCCTTATAGATTGTATGTTTTAAAAGTCTCTAGAGGGCAAGTAGTAAGGTAGTATGGAACTTAAAGTCAAAATCCCTGGATTCAATGATTCATGGAATGTTAGATGTTATGCAGATTAACCTCTCATTTTACAGATAAATAAAATGAAGTTCAGGGAAAGGAAGTTATTTGATGACTTGCCTAGTTACTTACAGTTAGTTCATTATAGACCTGGAACCAGAATCTAAATCTGTCATCTCTCAATCCAGTAATTTTTCCATTAGTCTACAGAACCACCAGTCCAAAGTGGCCACTTGCAAAATAAAGAGAACTGTACTTGTTCATCATAGAGGTCTCTCCTCACTCTGTTCTAATAGGAATGAAACCAACAAAGATACAAATAGTCTAATACAAACTTTCAATATTGGGAAATCTTAGGCTTCTAACACAATTTCAAATTTTAGAAGGCAACAGGGTTGAATCCAGAGGAGTTAAGTATTTGACTGTATAGGTGTGATATTCAAAAGGTGCACTGAAATCATCTCCCCTTTTTGGGGGAAACATCCATCAGTGCAAAATTCCAACAGTTAAATATAAAGTCTAAGGCTGTGTTAACAGTAAACTATATTCTGCCTGTAGTGGAAAGAAGGATAAATTGAGATAGAATTCTAGTTCTGCCATTATTTTTTATGACTTCAGGCAAATCACTTTTCCTCCTTAAAACTCAGTTCCTACACATGGAAAATGGGAGAGGTGACTTATTATTGTAAGGTGCTTTCAATATTAACAGTCCAGGCTTTGAGGACAAATACAGTACAGAACAATACATAATTTTAGAATTAGCAACATGATTTTCCTTCTAAACAAGCTCTAGCAAGATCAGCTTGCTATCAGTTTGAGAATCGAGGGGAAAAAGAAAGGGACAGCTTGAATTACTACTTACTGAGGCTTAATTATGATTTACAGCAAATAAATATAATAGTTAACTTATGAGTGGATGTCTGGGAAATATTTAATCATGAAAATGATACCAGATACAGAGCTGGGAACAGTAAATTCTCAAAAATTTATTGAATGAATGAACATATAAATGAATTGGCAATTATATGTTTATTTTTTTAGGCAGATCAATCTGATCAAAGAGAACTTTTGTCGGCATAGAAGTGAGCCTCTTAGAGTTTGGCACTATAAAGAAGAAATACACCAGATATACTGTACACAAAAGTGCTAACTAATGTAGAAGGCAAATGTATTAGTTTACTGTAACTGCTATGACAAACTACCACAAACTTAGTGGCTTAAATAACATAAATTTATTTTTACAGTTATGAAGGCCAGAGTCCAAAGTCAGTTTAACATGGGCTGAAATCAAGTGTTAGTAGGGCCAGGCTCCCTCTGGAAGCTGTAGGAGAAAATCTGTTCCCAGACTCTTCGAGCTTCTGGTAGAAGCCAGCCTTCCTTGGCTTGTGGCTACATCCCTCTAACCTTTAAGGCTAGCATCTTCAAATCTCTCTCTGTTCCATCTTCACATCACCTCTCTTCTGTACATTCAAATCTTCCTCTGCCTCACTCTTATAAGGTTACATGTGATTGCCTTTAGAACTCATGTATATAATCAAGGATAATCTCTTAAAATCCTTAACCACCACTGTAAAGGTACTTTTGCCATGTAAGGTAACAGTCATTCACAGGTTCCAGAGATTAGAATGTGGATATCTCTTGGGGGAACCATTTTCTTTTCCAGTTTAACATGGTAGACTAAGAAAAATGGCAACAGAGTGGAAACTAGAGTCTAAAATAGGTCTTGAAGTAGAGGTCAGGAGAGAAGAAATATGGTTTGGAAGAAGAGGAAAGGTAATTGAGGAAGAAGGGTGAGTGTGAGGTGGAAAGAACAGCATAAACCAGAGGTAGAAATGGGTGTGTTGTGCATAAACAAAGGCAAATATTTATTTATTTGGGGGAGGGGACCTAGAGTAGAAAGTGTCAGCAGGAGAGAAGTAGAAAATAAAATTAGTTATATAGGGAATATTTTTTTGCACAGGTCTGTATTTACCAATTGTGTGCTGAGGGGCCTTGGGGCAGCACAACAGACTCAGAAAGGGATTGCTAAACATTTTAAATTTTTGAGGGAAACACAGTATTTCTCAACTGTAGGGTACCACACAAACTACAGGATAGTTCATAGTTTCAACATTAGATCATGCTATATCCCTTTTGATGATGTCATATCTTTTTGTAAAACTGAGTTTTCAACAATTGTGATAAAAAGCAAGTACATGAGAATCAATGTGGGATGGGTATCCAATGTGACTCCAAAAGTCAAAAAGATGTACAATTCCCAACAGGTGCACATATCACCTTAGTAACTGTGGTTATTTAAGAATGAAATAAAATGTATCGTGGTGTCAATTTTTCAACAAAGTTTTGATCATGGGCAAAAAGAAAAAAAAAAGAAAAATTGTTTTTCTTTTAATTTTGGGTATTATTTTTACAAATAACTATTATGTTGTTAGA
Organism: Pteropus alecto; assembly: GCF_000325575.1. Taxonomy (NCBI): domain Eukaryota; kingdom Metazoa; phylum Chordata; class Mammalia; order Chiroptera; family Pteropodidae; genus Pteropus; species Pteropus alecto. The sequence continues at coordinate 10,701,478 of NW_006442109.1, forward strand.
CCATACCTATTGAGTTGTTTAGACCAAATATTTAATAAATAGAACCATTAGATGTCTTTTGACCTAGGTGTGGTATGAAAAAATTACTGAGACACGAAGAACACTGACAACCAAGAAAGTTTAGGAACCTCTGACATAGGGCCCTATGATTAAATTTGAGCTTCTGAAATATAGTGAGACACACAGTGTCTAGGACAGTGATAGGCACTAATAAATGTTTGTAGAAATGAAGTGACAAATGACCTTAACATCCAGGACCAGGAAATTTAATTTGATAGTGACAGCATCATGGCAGAGGGAGAAGGAAATTTAATTTGATACTGAAGGGGAACTAGATGTTGTTAGCACAAGGATCATTTCTTCTTAAATTTCCTCATCTCGAATAAGTGAGCATCTTTTAGTCAGGCTGTCCTACTAAAATCATAAATACCTAGTTTCTCTTGAATACAGCTACATCAAAAAAAATTGAATTGAATACCAGTGCAGACTACACATAAGTTACAGGATGAGTTACGGAAAGCAGACATCTTCAGAGTATCACACAAAACTGCTTTTCTCATGTTAAACTAACCTCAGTAACAAAGCTTGATGATTTTATACAAATCCGGGCTAATTTTCCTTGTCTCAAAAAATGTGACATGAAAATAAAAAAGAGATAACTCAATTTAAAAACATTAGTATATCTCAAAATAATTTTAGGATTAAATACAAATGTTTCTTTTTGATCCCTTGCTAAAGACAGCCTAGAATACATGCATTTAACACCACAGATATCAAAAAATAATCAGAAGGCTTAATGAGAAGTAGAAGTCCAGAACTTTGGTTTCACTTTCCAGACTCACCTACTAAGTAATATTAATGAATGATGATGCTACTATTCTTTAAGATAGACTCGAACATGGCTTCTGAGCAAGGCCACTGGGAACTGTTTTCCTGGTATCTGTTGCTTGAGACATAGATTTACCCTTAGTCATCTCGAATGTCTTTTGAAGAATTATTTAAATAATAAAAGATGAGAAGAGAAAAGGATACAATGGGAGGTAGTATGGTTAAAACTGTGGAAGATAAAGTCAGACTACCCTGATTTTAATCTTGGTCCACAAATTACCAACTAGGGCAAATTTCTTAACTTCCTAAAACTAGCAATGCGCATGTATAAAATGGGAATAAGAAATAGTTCCTACCTCATAGAAACGATGTGAGATATGTTCTAATCATTTAGTGGCTGGCATAGTAAAGATCAATAAATTAAAGCTTAAAAAATTATACCAGAAAGAAAAAAAAACCCAAAACATTCTGTGTGCATTTACTTCATTTGCTTTTTAGCTTGGAAAAGCCAGTGTAGTTAACTAGCTGACTGATGCTACCTCCTTCTTGACAGTCAGTGATATGCAAGGAAAGAATGGTTTATTAATACATTCTATTCCTCTAGCATTACCCAAAGGTTAATCAACAAATCCTGTTTCGAGGGAGAAGTATTAAGATAACACAATTACTTTTGATGCTATCTCACAAGAAGACTCAATGTAAGAGCAAAAAGGAACTGTGTAACCTCAGCTTGGGGAGGGGGCTACTGAAATGGCATTGCCAGCACACTTTGTTACACATTCAGCAGAAGTACCCTACACCTGCTTAGATTTGCTAAGCTTTCAGCATTTATAAGAAAAGATGCTCCTTGGGGAAAAGCCATGTGGGGATTGATAGGAGATTGTCCCAGAAGATTTCATAAATTATCTCGAATATAGAGCAGGATTACTTTCACCACTTTACTTATTCATTTATTCAACAAATATTTATTAAGCATCCTCCATATCTCATTTTCCAACAGTTAATGGGAATACAGGAAACGAAACAGATGAGGTCCCAGCTCTCATGGTGCTCTTACATTGTAGAAGTAGGGAGACCATAACAAACAAGAAAATACCAAGAAAGGATAAGTGCCAAAATGAAAATCAAACATGATGATATGATATGGACTATCTAAATGGTTACTTTAGGTGGTCAGGGGAAGTCTGAGGAGATGACAATTAAACTGAAACCTAAACGGCTAGCAAGGGCCAGTCTGTGTTCCAGGCTAAAGTTGGGGGTACGGTTGGGGGAAGAAAGCTAGTTAAAAGGCCCTAGAGTAGGAATAAGCTTTATATGTTTGAGGAACAGAAAAAAGGCCAGCGTGACTGGAGCATAAAGAGGGGTAAGAGTGGTATAGATAACATCGGTAAGAAAAGATAGGTCACATTAAAGCCTCATAGATTCCGGACTTAGCTAAAGTCACACAACTTGTTCCTGGCAAAGCTAGAATTTAACTCCACAGACGTCTATCCCTTAAGTTCATGATCTTTCTAGAACAGTTAACTTATCTTATTCATCTTTATGAATGGAATTTAGCTCAGTGCTTTGAACACAGTAGATATTTAGTAAATGTTTATGGAAAGAAAAAGAAAAAGCCTAAACACCTTTGCACATCACTCTTCATTTCTGTTCTGGTCAGAAAAATATCAACTTACCCTCCAAACACTTCTGAACACACTCACTGAAAACTACTAGGCTCTGTAGTTGTGATTCTCAATCTTGACCATCTACTGGAATCACCTGGGAAACTAAAAAATATTGATGCCTGAGTCTCCCACCCCCAGAAATTATGATTTATGTGCTGGGATGAATATGGATTAGAATTTTTAAAAGCTTCCCAAGTTATTCTAATGTGCATCCTAAGCTGAGAACCATTACTTTAGAGGTTCCCAAATTTAAAACCATATGAACCATATGAACGTTCAAGCAATTTCATCAACTGCTGCTGGGAATCAGGTCCATGGCAAAGTGATGGGGGACTAGGGTAACTAGAGTGAGGAAAAACAAACCTAAATAAGTGGTTAAGTATCTTGCTACACGTGCGTAACAGATGATATTAAGAAATTGTGTAGTATAATAATGGTATTTTGGTTATATAAGCAAATGTCCTCAGTTATTGGAGATCATGTTGAAGTATACAGGAGAGAGAGATCATAATGTCTCGAACTTCCAAATTGTTCAGCAAAACAAATGATTAAAATACACATTTAAGACAAAGCAAATGTGGCAAAACTTTAACAATTATTGAATCTAGGTGGTAATCATTTTACTTAACTTTTCTATATATTTAAAATTGTTCAGAAAAAAAAGGCTGGGGGGAGGGAAAATATCCTGTTACAATATAGTTAGTCCACTATGTTTGAAAAGCTATCTTGGTAATTTTTTAAGATTGAATTCCAGGCTCTTCAAAGGAAATGCCAGTTCATGCTATCCCAATTAAAAGCATAAAATAAAAGCCTATTTTTAAAATATTTTTCAAATATTTAGTCTATTTATAAATATTTTCTCTCAATTCAACTTAGCCAAGATCCTTTTTAGCCCTTATTTCCTTATAACTGCATAACAGGTGAAACTTATACACTCTAAGGAGTTTATGATGCTTCACTCTTCTGGGAATCAGATTTCCCAAAGCTTACCACTCAAGGCTTCTGTGCTATATCAGCAGCTTCAGGCTGCCTGCCATGAAATAGTCCTCGCCTCTGAATGACACTAAGAGATACCACCTATGACCTGGAAGAGTTACATACTACTAGACTGTAACACAATCTCTTTCCACTAGCTCTCAAAAGCAGCTCAGAATCAGTGAACTGTGATTAGGGTCACCTGAGGTAAAACTAGGACATAGGCAATACTGTCTCTACCACTCCCTCCTCTACTGACAATTTAGGACCCTCTAATTCCAAACCTTGCCCCGTTTCTTCCACATTGGTCCCTTTACTCACATTTAATTTTAAGCTGTGAGTCAACTAAATAAATTAATCCTAATTAAATATGCTTAGCTAACGGGCCTTTTAAGAAATGGCTAGAATTTCTGGCTCTTAGTGATCTCTTCAAATCATATCATTCTGAGATATATATATATATCTCAGAGATATATATCAGATATATCATATCATATATATATATGATATGTACATACATACACATATTCTACATATGGGAGGGAGTGGTAGAGACAGTATTGCCTATACATATATATATACACACATATATATATCAGCGATATATATCAGATATATCATATCATATATATATGATATGTACATACATACACATATTCTGAAGTACCCACCTATGGAGTCTCATTTGAAGTTCCTATATAACCAAGTCCATATTTCAGACATTTCAAATGTCAGCCATTGACTGGTTAAGCATACTTCTTTCTCCATAGCTAGTTCAGAAGACTCATTTAAAATATGTCAACAGAAAAGTGCCTGAGTAAATGCATAGGTCAGTGTTCAAGAGGGTACTTACTGCCCTTCTTTAACCAAAACTCATAGTGAATTTTAAGGGACACAAAAAAGAAACTTAGCTCAATATTAAGGATGCTTATTCTAGTATCTATTTTATCTTAGTACTTCTAATGTTCAGAATCATCATAGCAGTGACTTCAAATACCTTGGTCAAACCTAATTTTCCTGGTTTTTCACTTTGCACTTAGTGCTTCTAAAATTAAAGACTAATATTAGGGGTGGCTCCATAGTGTAGCAGTTAGCATGTCTGCTTTATACGCAGAAGGTCCTGGGTTCTTGCCCCAGGTGGAGCCATGGACCATACCCCGGGTGCAACAGGCCCCAAGTGTGCTGGGCGACCCAGTGCACCAGGCCCCGGGTGCTTGCAGCGAGCACGTGTGGGGAGGAGACGCCCTGCCTTCAGAGATCCAGTTCTTAAGGGAAGCCGGGCGACATCCATGGGTCAGGGGTGGAGGTAGGGGGGAGGGAATTAAAGAGGAGAAAATAAATAAATAAATTTAAAGACATTAAATTCATTTATTAAAATGCTTATGTAACTTAATGGGCATTCTTAGTAGCCTAAGCACATGTTAAGGGTAACTATGGAGCAGTCTGATAAATTATCAATGAAGAACTTTATCTAGTAAAGAGACAAGCACTTATAAAATTAAGGAACTATTAGTGGATAAAAGGATTTGTTTAGTAAGCAATATGCAGAGCAATGCATCAGAGACAATACTATCATTCACTGTACTCTAAGTGGATTGAAGGAAGTGGTTGAGTTTGACATGCTCTTATATAAGGCTGGTTTAATTAAACTCACATCATACAGACTGAAGCCTCACTGAAATGGGTATACTTCTCTTCACTTGCTCTACAACAAAACATACAGACCCTGGTTTCCCTTGTGAATATGAAAAAATATCATGGAGAGTCAATTCTAACTAATGGATGGATACTATTATGCCTGAAAACAAAACAAAATGCTTGTTATTTCAGGTGTTGTAAAAAGTAAAACAGCCAAAATAAACCTTTGCTGTTTGCTCTCAATCTCTAAATGTTAACCTCTCCCTTATATTAATCACCTCCCAACTTAAATACTTAAATAAGACCAGAGAAGCAGTGATACAACGAGCACTATACAGTACTTAAAGTTACTCTTATGTGATTACCTTATGCTATAGTGGATTTCATAACAAGCAGCTTTCCTGACCACAACTCTCTTCTCTGAGCCACTTGGGGCAATTATTGTGACTATCACTCATCTGGCTCCTATATTGTTTGCTGTTGTTATTTCCTTAACCCTGTTTATAAGTATTGGTCGTCCAACCCCTGCAATTAGACAATTAGACTACAGAAGTGATCTTATATATCTGCATAGTAACTGCTCTCTTCCTCTCTCCCTCTTACTCTCTCTCTTTCAAGGCAAATTACCCACCCCCGCCCCCCACCCCACAATACACAGACACGAAGCTGCTGCTAATATTAAGATTAAATTTTTGCTGGCTTCTGTTTCTGAACCAAAAACTGAAGACATTGTTTAATTATGACAATAATAAGATCATTGCAAATAAACGAAGACTGTAAAACCCCTTTCCTACTTGTCTAGCACCATTAGTTCAATTTGGAAAATTTAATAGAATTATGTAGAGTTATCTCAGCCAGGAACTCAAAAAAGTGTGTGGCTGTGATAAAGCAGGATTATTAGTAACATGAGCACAATGTGGATGTCATATTAGTGCCTCCATCAAATTAAATAATGTAAGCAGCCAAGCATTGTGGTAAGATGACCAGCATTGAAGTTATACACAGACCTAGGTGATAAATCAACTTCTGATTCTTTCTAGTAGTGGGATTTTGTAAAAGTAAATGTTTCTAAGTCAAAGTTTCTTCAAATGTAAAATGCAAATAGTTATTACCTACTTTCAAGGTTGTTGGGAGATTATCAAGATAAGTTATTGCCTAGCACAGTCTACTTTGAAGGCACTCAAAATAAATGATAGCTATTATTACTAATTACAACTATTTTCAGTGAACATAATTTTTACACTTATTTAGCCATCAATATTCATCAATATCCTTGGTACTATGCCAAACTGAGAAACAGACTGTACTTAAGAAAACAAAAAGCGGACCCTGGAAACTGAAAAGGTTGAAATGAAATTATTAGGTTTTATAACAGGATCTGAGATTTATTCTCAGGAGTTTGCAAGAAGTTTGGAGAGTTGTGAAACTCAAAAAGATAATTCTGATGTCAGATGATACACTGTTAAAGATAATATCAAAATATTCACAGGCAGCAGGAGGTACACCCTTATCTCACTGAAACTTGAACACAAACTCTAGTTCTTAAGGTAGCTTAACAAAAAGGCACACACTAAGCCTACTCTAAAAAATAACCAAATGACTTTCACCCTCACAATACCCAAACACCATATTGTTTGGTTCCTGGTCCTCAGAGGAGAGGAAACATAACGTTAACATTTGAACTGTTACCCATGATAGGCTTTTGGCCATAAAGCCTTGGTAGGTACAAGTTTCTCTCTAGAGGTGGGTTCTGAAAGAGTCAGAAATGAAAATTATTATGAGAGAATCCATTTTGCAAGTTAAAAAAGGAGTTAGAATACAGAAACCTTAGGTCTTAAGCAATCAAATCTTAATAAGTAGCATTATCAATTTTTTAAAGTTAAGATTTATTCTATTTTGATTTGCTATGTTAACACTGATACAATAAGAAGGTTGAGCAATGGGACTGAAGCAACGAGTGAAGAACAGATGAAGACCAACCCTCACAAAGATTTCTCTAGAAGAGAAAGACTGACGAACAAGAAAATAGTTTTAGGCAGTGTAAGTGCTATTACAAAAATAAAACAAGGTATTGGGTTAGACTACAAATAACTGGGAGAAGTTACCACTAGATAAGTGGGCCTGGAAGAACTGATGGCTGAATGTTGAGTAAGCCAGGGATTAGGAGCAATTGGGTTGAGGGACCAGCAAGTGTACAAACTCTTGAGGCAGGACCAAATATAAGGCTTGTATGGTTAGTATAAGAATGTGGAACAGCGGTTAAGGACAGTTAAATAGGCAGCCATGGTCAGATATGTAAGACTTTCTTGACTTGGTAATTTGTATTTTATTTTTAGACTATTTTAAGCAGAGAAATTAGTGAAGTTAAGACTATGATCGAAATCTAAAGATATTGTTTTTCTTTAAAGTTCACAGGTTCATATAAAAGCCTTTCAAAGTTCATGAAAAATTTACAGAGAAAGTTTATGACTTAAATTAAAATACACATTCTATGGATTTCAGTCATCTTTTACCAGTTTCTATTCTTTGCTCCCCTAATCTAGTCAGTTAAGAAATTCTGCCAATTTCTCCTGCATAATCATCATTTATTTTTTCCTTTTGCCAAGCATCCAACTTTAAACTCTTTTCCATCTCTTGTTCTTTTCCTCCCCTTTTCCTAAACACGTGCTCATGTGTATGAATGCGCAGAGACAGGCAAATTAAAGAGATAACACTGTGGGGAGGTCCCTGGGTTTTCTATGTTAGAATCTAAGTAATAAGCATGAAAGAGTATTTCATTTCCAGGAATAGAAAATAAAGGATTCGGTGGGTAAGAGAAGAATATGAATAAGGTATAAACAAACTCTATCTAGATGGAACAGCATCTAATGGGTTGTAGAAAACCAAAGGATCGTCTGTTGAAAAAAATAAAACAAAAATTAAGGAGACAAGAGAAAGGGCGAATGCAGTAGCATATAGTTACTGTAGATCCAGGACAGAGTATAACAACTAATATGGTGTAAGATATGGCTACATAAGCTCCTATTTTCTTCTACTCTGTTTATCAAAACCTTATGATTCTTAAAAGGCCTGGTTAAAAGCATAAGTCCTTAGAAAGGCTTTCTGTGACCCTACCAAATCAGAATTTTTTTCTCCTTTACAGTCTATTTGAACTTCTATTTAACTCAACTTATTCTGTCTTATGTTATACTGTTACTCTTATGGGTACTATTATCCATCTAGCTTACATCACGAAAGGAGTGAACATGAAAAGTAGAATACCAAGGAAGAGATCTGTGAAGGCACTTAGTAAACTGGGAAAGTTTAAACAACTTCATTTATTCAGTTAATATTTGTTGAGCAACTACTATGTACCAGACAAAACAGACATGGTTTGTGTTCTCATGGAGCTTACATCCTTGGAGGTGCTGGGAAATGTTAGCAGTCATTATTATACAGTTGACCCTTGAACAATGAGGGGGTTAGGGGCGCCGACATCTCCACAGTCAAAAATCCAAGTATAACTTTTGACTCTCCCAAAACTTAACTACAATCATCCACAGGGGGTTGGTTTCAGGACTCCTGTGAATGCCAAAAGGTATGCTCGAGTTCCTTATATAAAATGGCGTCAAACAATTGTATATAGTCGGTCATCTGCATCCGTGGATTTCCAACCACAGATTGAAAATACTGTCTTCGATCGTAGTTGGTTGAATCTACGGATGTGATACCGATGAATATGGCAGGCCAACTATATTAATTGAAAAAAATAAAGGTGTATAAGTGGACCTGCGCAGTTCAAACCTGTGTTGTTCAAGAGTCAATTGTAATTATCCATTACATATCCAACCAGATATTCATTACGCTTCCTACTGGATACTTAAATTCTCTAGGAGATCATGTCATTTTTAAATTCCATCCAACAATGCTTACTGCAACTGGCACACAGCAGGTAATAAATAAATGTCAGTATTGGGAATACTTCACACAAAGTATTACTTCTATTGCTCTATCACAGGGCCCCTTCTAAAAGTTCTGACTTGGCCACCAGTGGTCTCCTTGCTACAGACTCCAGAGCCTTTTGTCCTTTCCTCTTGGTTGTTGCCATTCACCCACCTTTAATCTTTGAGGATTTCCTCCACCACATCCCTGGATGACTAACCAAAAAGGTCAGCTTTTGGCTATCAACTTTTTATCCCCAGGACTTGAGTCTCACTATGATCACCTTTATTTTCATTTGTAAGCCATAGCAACTCTTCTTTCCAAACAGACATTGCAATTAAGGCAGAATAACAAGCACTCCTTGGTCTAAAATGAAAATTTTACATCTTTGAGGATCCACATTAAAACAGTTCCCATGGTTAGAGCCCAGCCTGTAATTACCCTTTTGTAGCATTTCTTTATATTCCAGCCAAAGCTAAAGGGGTTTTACCTGCAAATGTATGAATTCTCCTACACACTAAAAACATCACTTAGCAAAATAGCTTGATTTAAGACTAGGGGATTGGAAACAGGGTGAAATCGAAAAACCTTAACTTCTTAGGTCAAGGTCCAGATGAAAGACTTGCTGACTAAAAGAGAATGGTGACAGCCCAAACAAAAAACAAAACAAAACAAAACAAAACAGGACAAAACAAATGTTTTAGGGGTTCAAAGCTATACAAAGGACTCTGTAAAATAAAACTCTGAAACAAACCTCAATAGTTTAGTTCAAATACTCCAATTTCCCCACATTGTATTCAATTTTAGTTGTCTATATGAATTGTATATATGTGCTAGACAACAAATATTTATTGAGCAGTTACTATGCGTCAGTCAAGGAAGATACGATGATGTAATGGTAGCAGAAAAAGAACGTGTGGCATTGAAACAGCCAGGCAATGATAATACAACATGGCGAGGGAAGTACAGGAATCTACAGAAACACGAAGGAGTAGTACCCAAACCCAGCTTTGGGTCAGCAAAGACTTCCCAGAAGTGAAATCTATGCTGAGATCAGGAAAACAAACATGACAACAATAATAATATTCATATAATGCTTAACTGCCAAGCACTATTTTTAAGAGTATTCCATATGTTTACCCATTAATTCTCCCAAGGACCTTATAAAGTAAGAACTATATGATAATCTACCTTACACAAAAGAGATTGAAGCTTTGAGAGATTAAGTAAATCCAAGGTACATAGCTAAAAAGGGGCAGAACCAGGATTAGAACCCAGGAATTCTATTTCTATCTCTACCTCAAGATAAGAGGTGAGGGGGAGAGGTGGAAAGAGATAGTAAGGGAAGGGGAAATGAAAGCGTGACAGGCAGAGAAATGTATGCCTTAAAACTTAGAGAAAAGATATAGCAAGAATTAAAGGAAGTTCAGTATGGTGGCCTCCTGGGAGAAGTTAAGAATAAAAGTTTAAGAGAAACAGATTAAGCTGGGGTTCCATACACCTTGGATTAAGGCAGTCAAAATCAAACTCAAGAAGTATTAGTGTGGAATACAGCAGTAGGCTCTTAAGTAATTCCTTGGTGTCTCTTCCTTTGAGACAGTCTTCCTATATATGACTACCAGAATTCAACTTCCTAAAATACTATTTTCATGATATCACTACCTTGCTCAAAAAGTTATTAGTAGCACACAACTGACTATAGACTTCATTTCAAATTGTTGAGCCTTAACAAAATGGCTTCCATCTCTCTTCTCAACTGTTTTTGGATTTCCACCAATCACAACCACAAATTTCAGCCCCAGATAAAATTATTTTTTTACCCTTGGAACAAACACTCATTGCTGAATAAAAATTTCAAAGAAAGTATTTCAATTTTATACTCTGTATCATACTGCAACTCACAAACAATATATTTATCACTCTTACCCAGTTTCACAATTTTGAGTGGGTGCAGAGGGAGAAGAGTAAATTTGAGCAAACAGAACCAGTACCTTAATATTTCTCAATGCTCCTTAAAATCACTGCATATATAAAAAACTTTCGACTACTGACTAATGAAAAATATGCAAAGAACTATATCTCAGGTTTATTCAATGGCAGATATTTTAGCATTAAGAATAATATCTGACATACTAAATACCATAATTTCAAATGAATGACTCCAGGCTATTCCCAAGAGCCAGAATTTCATTCTTACCAAAAATATCATGAACGAGAACTAAATTTAATACTAAATTGTGGTTACTAAATTTGCTTAGATTTTAGGTATAATTACTCTGTTCTCTCTTTAAGATTTTTGATCTTTAATGTTTAAAAGTTCTATAGTATGTCTCCTTTATTATAAATTGCATTAAATCCTTTTTCAAAGCAGATAAGATATAAATGATTTTTAAAAATCTCTCAACTAAATACATACTAAATCTAGTCACTACAAAAAAAAAAATCTCAATAACCCTATATAATGTTGAAGAGGAATTTTCATTCAGAAGGCTAATCAGCTCTCTGTTCCGCTTCGGTAAATATGCTTGCTGCGTGGGCTATACTGGAAATTGACTAAAGACCCAACCTTCCCTTTTGTTTGATCTAAGCAACAAGTGTAACTTATTGTACCCCCTAGCAACTCCCCGCACTTTGCAACACTTTGTAACTGCCGGTAACCCAGAGCAACTCCCGCCTTTTGTAATGCAATGTAACTACCTACAACCATAGCAACTCCTACTGCTTTGTAATGGTCTGAAGGCAAATTAATCAATCAGCCCATGCCAAAAAAGGTCTATATAAGGAATGTTGCAACTGAGCTCCGGGCACAGATGTTCAGAGCGTGAGCTCCACTGTGACTGATGGCGTAATAAACCTGAGTTCTCCAACTCTCCGAGTGCTGCTTGGTTTTTTGCCAGTCTAATTTTGGATCTTTTCTGCAACATTTCTGGAGGCCCTAGCAAGATTCCAACCACACTGGCCCTTTGAGCGGCCAGACCAGTGGCTCAGCCAGGCTGCAGCGGAAGGGCTCCAAGACGAACGAGGAGGTGTGCCACCTGATGAGTATTCCGGGTTCTTTTTCAAACCGGCACCCTGACTCCCAGACGGCTGAGCCCCCAACCGGACTCATGAGAGGGACGGACCAACTCACCAGAATGGCCACAGGATAAAGTAAGGTCCCGGGATCAGCCCCCAGTCAGGTCCCGTCTCTGGACGGAAGAGGAGATTGATCACCTCCTAGTCTTCAGTTAGAAGACACTGGTCAGGGTCTTCCCAGTGGGAAGACATCAGGGTCTCGAAAAGGAGGGAGGAGATGTCAGGTTATGGCCTTCCAATAGAGGGGAGGCAATATTTTAACCTGATGTATGAATGAGTGAATGAATGAGCGGCTTGGCCGACTTGATCAATTAGGTATGAGTTTGTGGCTCCATGGGTCGGCACACCTACAGTCCCCTAAAGACTACAGAGTCCATGTGGGCTAATTCTGCGGTTCTGTGGTGTATGGCAGATGGTCCAGGGCAGCACTGGACTACTGTCCAATCATAAGTCACAAAGCTGAATCTGCTACGGCTAAGTGTCACCTAAGCTCCTTCAGGACACAGCCAGATGAGCATCTGAATGGTCTCTTTGGAGGGGGCACCCACCCTTGTCTTTGCGTCACCGCCATAGGATGGAATGTATTTGGTTAACACTGGGCAAAGATGGCCCAACTGCTCTCCAGAGAGTAACCAAGCGTTAAGAGGTTAAGAGCAGCGGCTGCTTACTCTCCACAGGACAGGTTAAGGAATGGTGGGAGGTTGCATGAAAGAGAGTGAGTGCTGAATGACTGAGACGTGGCCTTGCCAAGAAGGGAGAGTTGAGCCCCAATCCACGGTTCCGTGGTGAACCTCATATGGCTTAAGGTGGTGTCACTGGATCTTCGTAAGGAGTCTACTCAAGTGATCCAGGTTGGGGGTTTATACCGACCCACCAACACTAAGGGGCTCCTGAAATATCTCCGAGAGGGGTGTGGCTGGAGATTGGCAAGCGAGTGATGTCCCGTCCAAAGTTTCCCCAACTCTGTCCTCCAATCCTCTGTGTGGCGTGATTGTTGTCTGTTGTGGGAGGCACGGGGGGAGGTTCCTCTAAGCCAATTGTCTTAAATTGTATGTTGAAAAATTTTAAGAAAGGTTTCTCAGAGGATTACGGGGTCAAGCTGACCCCGGGAAAGCTTCGTACTCTTTGTGAGCTTGAATGGCCCGCCTTCAGGGTAAGATGGCCCTCGGAAGGGACCCTAGACCTCCCCACTGTGAGAGCTGTGTACTGGGTAGTGACAGGAAACCCTGGACATCCAGACCAGTTTCTGTACATAGATTCGTGGTTGTAAATCACTACTATAGTGCCTCCTTGGGTTCGGTTCTGCACAAATAGGCAGGGACAGAGTAAGGTACTTGTGGCCCAACCAACTTGGGGAAAGGACAAGGAAGAGCCAGCAAAAATCATCCACCAAGGGGACCCCGAGGAAGAATCTATCTTCCCACTGCTGTACATCCCAGCAGTTCCACCAGTCCCTGTACAGCCACTCTACCCACAATTGCCGGATAGCCCTCCACCATTGGTGCCTTTGCCACCCCAAGAGCCCGAGTGACCACCAAGCCCGAGTCCGCGGCGCCTTTGCTCAGCCAGCTCAGCAATCTATGGCCCTTCAGATGCCCCTCCGAGAAGGACAAGGTCCCTTTGAGATTGAAGAGGGTCTCCCTGTCCTCTACTATCAGCCATTCAGCACAATCGACCTCCTCAACTGGAAGCAGCACACCCCACCCTATTTGGAGAAACCACAGGTGATGACTGATCTGCTTGATTCCATCTTCCAAACTCATCAGCCTACCTGGGATAACTGCCGTCAACTCCTCCTAACTCTCTTCAACACCGACGAACGACACTGGATTCTGTCAGAAGCACGGGGATGGCTTCAAGGACAAGCACTGGAAGGTGTACTAGACCCTGTAGCATTGGCCTCAGGGGCTAGGCCAGATGACAGGCGCAATTGGGACTACAATGTCCCACACAGAATAGACTCGACAGGGACAGGCAGGCAATACTGCAAGGGGCTAGGAAGCGAACAAACATGTCAAAAATGACAGAGGTACTCCAGAAGCCAGATGGGTCGCCCACAGAGTTCTATGAGAGACTGTGCGAGGTGTTCCATGTGTATATCCCTTTTGACCCTGAAGCACGAGAGAACCAGTGCATGGTCAACATGGCATTTGTGGCTCAATCCTTCACTGACATCTGCCATAAGCTTCAAAAATTAGAGGGCTTTGCTGGGATGAACACCACCCAGCTACTGGAGGTCACAAACAAGGTGTTCGTAAACCGCGACCAGGAGGCCCAAGAAGTAGCTGACAAACGGATGAAACAGAAGGTGTCCCTGCTGACAGCTGCATTAGGGAACTCGAGTCCAGTACAACATACTTCTGCTCCCCGTGGAAGAGAGAAACCAAAAGGAGACCCCCACTTCATGCGACCAATGCGCCTACTGCAAAGAGATCGACCATTGGAGAAACAAGTGCCCTTATCGTAGGAAAATGCCTGAACGGCCAAAGAAGTTCAGTCAACCTTGTGAAGAAAAATACTAGCCTGAGCCAGTCATCCAAGAGCTTATCAGCCAGGACAAAGAACAATCAAACTAGGAACGACTGGGCTCCCTGATCCTAGGCTGCCAGGAGCCTACGGTCACAATAGAAGTAAGGGGGCCAATCAATAACTTTTATGGTGGACACTGGGGCTGAACACTCTGTGGTAATCACACCTGTGGCTCTCCTCATGGATCGAACAGCAACTATTGTTGGGGCCATGGGGGACCGAGTTGCCTGCTCATTCTGTAAAGCCTGCTCATGTCAGGGGGCCACCTAGTGACTCTTGAGTTCTTGTACCTACCTGAGTAACTTGTACCTACCTGAGTAACTTATCTTCCTTTTGGGTAGAGACTTATTAATAAAGCTTGGAGCATAGATCACTTTTACCCTAGAGAAGCCCACCAGTCTCACACTGAGGAGCCAGGCTGCTCTAAGGATGGCTGTGATTGTACCCAGGGAGGATGAATGGCGTTTTTATTCTCCAGGAGGAAAACAAATAAATCCAACCAGTCTGCTAGAAGAGTCCTCTGCTGTATGGGCAGAAAAAGGGACACCAGGTCTAGCCAAAAATCATGTACCCATTGTGGTAGACCTGAGCCCAGAAGCCTCCCCTGTCACACAAAGGCAATATCCAATGCTGTGGGAAGTACACCTAGGAATTCGGGACCACATCTAGCGTTTATGCGATACCGGAATCCTAGCTGAGTGTCAGTCACCTTTGTACACTCCACTCTTGCCAGTCAAGAAACCTGGAGGGATTGACTATCACCTTGTCCAGGACCTGCACGCCATCAACAATGCAGTGGTTACCATCCATCCGGTAGTCCCAAACCCGAACACCCTCCGGAGTCTCTTACCTGCTCAAGCAAGCTAATTCACATGCCTCGACCTTAAAGACGCCTTCTTCAGTCTCCGGGTATCACTGGCCAGCCAGCCTTTGTTTGCCTTTGAGTGGGAAGACCCAAATGCTAGGAGAAAAATGTAACTGACCTGGACTCGACTACCACAGGGCTTCAAGAACTCACCCACTCTGTTTGGCAAAGCGCTGGCCACAGATCTGACTGCCTTCCCTGGAGAGACTTTGAACTGTGCTCTACTCCAGTATGTAGATGACCTGCTGCTGGCTAGCCCCACCCAAGGAGACTGCTGGAAAGGTACTAGAGCCTTACTAGTCCTACTCTCTACTATGGGATACAAGATGTCATGGAAGAAGGCTCAAATCTACAAAAAGGAGGACAGATACCTTGGGTTCATCATCTCAGAAGGACATCGGGCACTTGGACATGAAAAGAAACTGGCCATCTGCTCAATACCTTTGCCAAACACCAAGCAAGGGGTCTGTGAATTCCTAGGGACTGCCAGATTCTGTCGGATCTGGATACCAGGCTTCTCTGAGACTGCCAAGCCACTGTATGAGGCCACAGCTGGGTCTGGTAAAAACTCCCTGGAATGGGGCTCCAAACAAGAAAAAGCTTTCAGAGAAATAAAGAGACTCTTAACCAGCGCCCCAGCATTAGGACTACCGGATGTGAAATGGGACTTTAACCTCTTCGTACATGAGAAGAATCAAACTGCACT
>NW_006442109.1:10717931-10722158 GCF_000325575.1 Pteropus alecto
ACTGTACGTACATTGAATCCTGCTACATTTCTGCCCACTGAGGAGGGGCCTCCCAACCACGATTGTGAGGAGGTCACGGATGAAGTTTACTCAAGCAGGCCAGATCTGACCGATGTTCCTCTTCAGGACCCAGATCTGGTATTGTTCACAGATGGGAGCAGCTTCATCCATGAAGGACAGCGCAAAGCCAGCTACGCAATAACAACTACCGATGAGGTAATGAGAGCCGAGGCTCTGCCAAAGGGCTGGTCATCACAGCGGGCCGAACTATGGGCACTCATCCAGGCACTGCGACAGGCTGAAGGGAAACGGGCCAAAATCTACACTGACTCAAGGTATGCCTTTGCTACCTTGCACATACACGGGGCTATTTATAAAGAGAGAGAATTACTGATGGCGAGAGGAAAAGAAATCAAGAACAAAAAAGAAATCCTCCAACTGTCAGAGGCAGTTTGGAAGCCTTCTACAGTGGCAGTCATTCACTGCAAGGGCCACCAGAAAAGAATCGGCTCTGTCAGTAGGGGAAATCGACTAGCAGACCAAACAGCTAAGGAGGCTGCCCACCTACTGAGTGCCACAATAGGTCCTAAGTCAATCTCCAAGGTTCTCCTGGCACCAGGATTGCCTCTATCCCCAAAATACACTAAAGCAGAAAAACAATGGGCTTCAAGTGAAGGAGGAACCAGGAGGAAGGAGGGCTGGTGAGAGCTTCCAGATCAGAGACTCTTTATTCCTACTGCGCTGGCAGTTAGTTCAGCTAGTAAAATAACAACATGAATTAACTCACCTAGGGAAGACTTCTTTAGAAAACCAGTTAGGCCGCTACTATTTTATACCCAGACTCCCAACCCTGTGTGCTCAGATCAGTGCTAGATGTGTGACTTGTGCACAAAACAATGCTAGCCAAAGGCCAAGGTTTAATCCAAGGGTGCAAACAATTGAAACTATGCTACTCGAAGACCTAGAAGTAGACTTTATTGAAGTCAAGCCCTGCTGGGGCCATAGATATCTGCTTGTGTTAGTTTGCACCTACTCCGAATGGGTCGAAGCTTTTCCTACATGCACTGAACAGGCATGAGAAGTAGTTAGAGTCTTATTAAGAGAAATCGTTCCAAGATATGGGCTACCCCTTTATATAAGATAAGACAATGGACCTGCCTTTGTGTCTGAGATAGTTCGGACCTTGTCCAAAGCTCTAGGAATCAAATGGAAGCTCCACACGGCCTACAGGACACAGAGTTCAGGGAAAGTTGAACGCATAAACCGGACCCTCAAAACCACACTAGCTAAGCTTTGTCAGGAAACCCAGTTACCTTGAACTGATTTGCTGCCTTTGGCTCTACTCTGAATGCGATACACCCCAAGGACTTTAGGCTACTTCCTTTTGAAATCTTTACGGTAGACCTCCCCCACTGGTAGGGAAGTTAAAAGGAGACCCTTGATTAATGGCTGACCTAGAAATGTCCCAACACCTTCAGGCCTTAGGGAGAATCCTCTGCCACATCACTCAAGAAACTTCAGAACAGGTCCCTATCCTTTTAGGGAGTTGGGTCCACACTTTTCAGCCAGGAGATGAAGTATGGGTTAAAGATTGGAAGAAGGAGCCGCTCCAGCCAAGCTGGACAGGCCCTCACACTGTTGTATTAGCTACTTCCACTGCTATTAAAGTTGCAGATATTACCCCCTGGATCCACCACACCTGGGTAAAGAAAGCGACACCTCCGGAAAAAGGGGAGACTTGGACTTAAGAGCCTCTTCCTGATCAGTCGCTTCAAATCATGTTCTGGAGGCAGCAGAAATCCACCTGAGATCTTCGGCCCTGCTCTGGCAACCCCGGAAGCTGGCCTGTCTACGCATGGTAGAAGCTTGATGATCAACCATCCAGACTGTCCAGATGTATTGTTATCCTCCTGTAGCCCTAACCCTCTTTCCTATACTTGTCTTGCTGCTTACTTTAGGTTTGGCCTCGGTAGCGTCCTCAAATTGGACTGAGTCAAAGGATCACTTTTGCCCTAACCTATGTAGTCTACGTAGGGATCCTCTCAATTCTTACATGTTCAGGCTAAAACTCCCTTTGGTACGTTTTTATGATACTAGATTGTCTGGTCATCATTGGTTGTTTTGCTAATTCAAGCAGGATGGCACCCCTAAAGACTTATTTTCCTTCTCCTCCTGCTCCGCCATGTGCGTGGCGCCAATCTCCCCACTTCTTCTTTCCCTTGTACCCAATGCATGAAAAGGTACAGGATAGGGTCCAACACTGCCGCCAGCTTTACTTCTGTAACCGGTCTCCCACAGGGTGTGCTCTAAATGCCACACTCTGCACTCATTGGGGATTCAAATATTGAATAAGGTTACATAAAAGTTAAATCTGAAAGCAGTCAATCCTGCCAAGAGCCTGAAAAATTAGGGGAAACTTGGGCATGTTGGCAATGGACCTCAGACAAGGAAAAGGTCTACAATCATGCAGAGGGCCCACCCGTTGGAGAAATTGTCCAATGGTTGCATAATTCAACCACACTTAAACCTACACTATCTCCTAGGCCCCAAAGCCCACCTATGTACGATCAGCTAAAGGTCACCTTGAGCCAAAGCCTAGGGAAGAACCTCTTTATTGACCCAGCTGAGAGGATAGGCTATGAACTTGGTGTTACTAAATGCTGGGTGTGTGGAGGAGCACTCATGAGTGAGGATTGGCCTTGGGAGGGAACTAGCCTAGATGCTTTTTACCTCCTTCAGTGGAATCACACAGTGGCTCAACATGAAGTGGGTCAACTCAGGATTTGGGTCCTCTCCTCAGACGTAATAGGAGAAGAATGTCTTGGCCGGATAGGTTCAAGATATACTCATACTCAGTGGGTTGGAGAGACTCCATGTAGAAGAATGTTATTTTTAAATCGCACAGACCTAAAATTGGTAGCCCAAATTTCCCTCCTGGTATTGGGCCTCCGCAAGCACTATAGTGCCATCCCAGCTATTGGCACATTCTGAGAAACCCTCAACTCTACTAGCCCCGGGAGTTAGAAAGCCAGATGGGCTCTTTTAGATTTGTGGGAAGAGGGCTTATACCCAATTCCCAGCAAACTAGAAGGGAAGTTGCATCATTGGGATCATTCGACCTGGCTTCTTCCTCCTACTGGGCAAAGGAGGAAATGAGCTAAATGTTTCCTTATATCAAGACTTAAAAGCCAGGACTAAGAGGTCACTCGAAGTAGAGGGACAACAAACATGGGGAGAGGATGGCCACCCCACTGTATCATCCAATACTATGGCCCCGCAACTTGGACCCTAGATGGGAGCTGGGGTTACCGATCCCCCATACACACGCTTAATCGAATTATCAGGTTACAAGCTGTGCTAGAGATCATTACTAACCTGATGGCCTCAGCCTAGAACTCCTAGCTACACAACAGTCTCAGATGTGTGCAGCAATATATCAAAACTGTTTAGCTTTAGATTACTTGCTAGCAGAAAAAGGTGGAGTATGTGGGAAGTTTAACTGATCCAATTGCTCTCTCCAAATAGATGACAATGGTCAGGCTGTAACTAATATAGGTAGCTACTAATATTTAAAAAATAGCTCATGTACCCATCCAGAGTTGGACAGGGTGGGATCCTAATAACCTCTTTGGAGGATGGTTCTCTACCTTTGGGGGCTTTAAGACCTTAGTTGGAATAGTAGTCCTCTTCCTTGGGGTCTCAGGGACTGCCTCCTTCTCCCTTGCCTGTTGCCTCTTGTCCAGTCAATTATCTCCCTTATAGAGGCTATAGTAGAGAGAAAGACTGCAGCAAATATCCTTATGCTGTGTAATTACCAGCCCCTGGCCCAGGGAGATCAAGCGGTTGATGCCCAATAAGAATTTAAAGAAGCATCAAAAGGGGGAAATGAAGAGGAATTTTCATTCAAAAGGCTAATCAGCTCTCTGTTCTGCTTCTGTAAATATGCTTGCTGCATGGGCTATACTCAAAATTGACTAGACTCACCTTCCCTTTTGTTTGATCTGTCTAAGCAACAAATGTAACTGTTAGTACCCCCTGCGACTCCCCTGCTTTGTAATACTTTGTAACTGCCAGTAATCCATAGTAACTGCCACCCTATGTAACAGCTTGAGGACAAATTAACCAATCAGCCCATGCCAAAAAGGGTCTATATAAGGAATGTTGCAACTGAGCTGGGGGCGGGGGACGCAGTTTTTCAGAGCACTAGCTCCTCTGGGTCCCCCGGTG
>NW_006442109.1:10722323-10772279 GCF_000325575.1 Pteropus alecto
GTCAAAATTTCTACATTAAATTTTTAGGTTTGAAAAACTGACCATTTATTTAACCTTTCTGTAAAAAGCAATATCTGATCATCATGAGGATTAAATGAGTTAATGTATATGAAGCATTCAGAATAACACCTGACATTTTAATAAGTGTTATTGCTATTACTGACAGCAGATTAGTTGTGGCAATAAAGGACTTGTACAAATAATTAAAACAAACACAGATCCACAAAGTCCCAAATATAAAATAAAAAAAATCAAAACAATTTACAAAAGAAAAAATATAAATAGGAACAAAACATTAAAACAATTATTCAACATTATTATTCTACTTCGAATTTACCCAAGACAATAATGCAAATGAAGATGTAAGTATCAAGATGTCCACTGTAACATTATTTATATCTAAGAATCTATCTATAAAAAATGTAGATTAAATTGTCTACTAAAAGCAACTGAAAAGGTTTATTTATAAATAAAACAGCCCTAAAAGTTTAACATTCGGAAATGGTTGGATAATTTATGATACACTGTGACTCTGGAATATTTAGCAATAACTAAAAATACAGTCTTTAGATCTCACCAAATAAAGAAAAAATGACCAAGGCATAAAATGAATTTTTCACAATAGCTTTTATACCCATAAACATTGCAACACTGTCGATTTCACCATCACTCCAAATTGCCTCACCTCTAGAATATTAAATGATAAAATCCCTCTGACCATAATCCCTATCCCTTCTCTCTAAACCAGGGGTCCCCGACCTCAGGGCCATGGATGGACTGGTCTGTGGCCTGTTAGGAACTGGGCCGCACAGTAGGAGATGAGTGATGGGCAAGCAAGAGACACTTCATCTGTATTTGCAGCCGCTCCCCAGCGCTAGCATCACTGCCTCAGCTCCACCTCAGATCATCAAGCATTAGATTCTCATAGGAGCAGGAACCCTACTGTGAACTGCACATGTGAGGGATTGCAAATAGTGGTAACCTTAAAAATATGTTTGAGACACTTCAAATCTCCATATGTTCTGGATTAAAATCAAGGCAGCACATCCTGAGATTGCCACAAAAGCACTGAAAAGCCTGCTTCCATTTCCAACATCCTATCTTTGTGAAGCAGGGTTTTCTGCAGTGACAGCAACGAAAACAAGATTATGGAGTAGACTGGACATAAGCAACACATGTTGGGTGTCATTGTCTCCCATCACCCCCAGATGAGACCACCTAGTTGCAGGAAAACGAGCTCAGGGCTCTCACTGATTCTGCATTATGGTGAGTTGTATAATTACTTCATTATATATTACAATGTAATAATAAGAGAAATAAAGTGCACAATAAATGTAATATGCCTGAATCATCTCAAAACCATGCCCCCCCAACACACACCCAGCCAATGGAAAAATTGTCTTTCATGAAACTGGTCCGTGGTGCCAAAAAGGCTGGGGACCACTGCTCTAGGCCCTTGGTCCTACAGGTTCCTTGCAGTCCCTTGTTTTGCACAGTTGGAGGACTCCAGTACTTTGATCTCTCAATCACATTCCAGATTCACCCTGATCCTGGCCAACACTTCCCTTACCACTCAGCTTGACTTTAAGGCTAATCATTTAAATTAGGATCTCATTATGGTGGATTTCACAAACCACAACCAATTCTGAAAAAAAAAAAAATTAGGAAACTAATATATGGTTGGCAACATTTCATTTAGTCAAAAAAGGATAATAAAAAAATCAAACACTATCATCTATCATCATAATTTCATAAAAGGGCCTTTAAATGCCTAATATAGGGAAGGCAATCTCAAAATAAAGGACAGTGCCATCCTAGGGAGAAAGAGAATAAAAACAAAGCAATTTTTCAAATGTAAAATATTTTTAATTTTCGAATTTAAAAAGTTTCCTTTATTTTTTTGTGTAATTATTTTCTTTACGTGAAGAAGTCAAGTTGGAAATCTATATTCAGTAATGCTACCAGAACTGAAGCTTGAATGTCAATTTAGAATTGTCAGAGTGAACAGAAGGGAGTTAAGGGACATTAGTCTCTGCCTCTCAGCAGTACTTGGACTTTTTCCTGAAGGGCTGGAATGGCAGACCTTGTCTGGAAAAGGTTGCAGGGCCATCTTCCATCGCTCAATATGAAGATGACAAAATATATCTGAAAGAGAATTTGAAGACCACTAAAAATAGGCATACCTTGCTTTAAAAGAAATCTTTTGGAACCTCTTCCTAGAAGATATTTTTTTTCCATTTTAAGACTGGTTTTTCCTTACTCTTCTCTTTTAGATAATCTGCCCCTATCCATACCAACCTCCTCCAGAGCCACCTACAATAAATAACTGAATGGACTGTGTGGGTGTAGTAGGATGAGAGGATTGAAGACCTACACCAGAAGAGAACGACTAAATGACGTGAGTTAAACAAATTTTTGAAAATTTGAAATGAGAGATGGAGTGTGAGTTAGATTAGTGGCTCTCAACTTTTTGAATGTAACATATAATGAAAATTACACTTTATTTCATCATCTCTGACTTAGACTATTATATTTCTCTCCCAACTGGTCTCCTTGTTTCTACCCTTGACAACTATCCATCTATTCTCAATACAGCAGCTAGAGTAATCCTATTAAAAACAGTAAGACTTTACTTCCAGCCAAGATTATATAATAGAATCAGATTTACCCTCTTGCCTAAAACAAGGAAAAACTCAATAAAAATATATGAAATGCTTATCAAGACACTGGACCAGAAAACAAAAATAGTGATCCCTGAGAGATGAGAAACAAATGAAGTAAGCTCTACAATCGCCCTAGCTTACTGCCTAAGAGAATTTCTAAGCCCCTGGTGGGGAGGGAAAACCCAAACAGGACCCAGTAGAAGAAAGAGCTAAAGTTTGGAGGGGTCAATAAGCTAGAGTTTGCAGGGCAGAATACAATAAAGCAAAGTGCTGTACAAATTCTGGAGATATGCAGGCAGAGTCCCTCTTTAAGTTATCAGCTGAGTACTAGTCAGCACACGTGTGTGAGGTAACGACCCAAGGCTGGGATGAGAACGACCCAAAATAATTAAGAGGGGGAAATACCTGTAGCTCACATAGGGTAGTTTCTGTTCCCACTACCAGAGAAGAAAACCTCACAATTCACAGAGCATCTGACAGGGTCCATATGAGGGTTTGGCTTTAGTGTGGAAAAATCATGCTGCTTTGGTCCTACCTAAGGAAACTTAGAGGATAAACTGTTTCTGAGAAATCTAACCACAACTCAGAACAAAGCCTAAGAATATTTAAGTAATAAAAAAATGTCCAACACAATGTCTGGCATCCAATAAAATATTTCCAGGCATGCAAAGAAGCAAGAAAATATGACCTGTAATGAGAACAATTAATCTACTGAAATTAACCCAGAAATGACACAGACAAAAACATTAAGTAATCCTGATAATATTCTATATATTCAAGAAGCTCAAGGACAGATTAAACATGTTAAGTGGGGTTTTGTAAATGCAAAAGATCTAAATAAAATTTAGAGATGAGAACTATGAGATGAAACAGGCACCATTAGAGATTAATGACAGATTAGACACTGCAGAAGAAAGGCTTGTAAACTTGAAAACAGAAGCAAACTATTCAAAATGAAGCATAGAGAGAAAAAAGGCTGAAAAAAAAAAAAGACAACTTCAAGTGGAATAAAATGCATGTAATTCAGGTCTGCAAAGAGGGGAAGAAAAAATATTTGATTAACAGCTGAAAAATTTCCGAAGCTGATGAAAATCATAAATTCACAGAAACAAGAATTGCAACAAACCCTGAGCACAAGAAGCATGAAGAAAATTGTCAAGGCACATCGAAACCAACTTGATTAATTAAAACGAGTGACAGAAAAATTTTAAAGCAGCCAAGCTTAAACAATTTTAAACCACTCAATTCATTTAAATTTTAATTAAAATTTAAAAGCAGACTCACATACAGAAGAACAAATATATAAGGATGACTACAGAAACAATGAAAGCCTTGAAAGACTCAAACTACCAAACCCCACTCAAGAACAGAGATAACCTGAATAGTCTTCCATTTATTAAAGAAATTAAAATTTTAATTAAAAGCATTCCCACTCTTATTTCTCTAATTCTCTATCCACTAAAAATTCTAGGCCCTGAAGGCTTCTCTGGTAAATTCTACTAAACGTTAAGGAAGAAATAATACCAATTCTCTACAAACTCTTCCACAAAATTGAGGAGGTGGAAATACTTTTTGACATACTTTGTGAGGCCAGAATTACTCTGGTACCCAAACCAATGACATTGTATGAAAACTTTAGATCAATATCCTTTATAATTATAGATACAAAAATTCTTTAAAAATTAGCAAAGCAAATCCAAGAAAATATAAGAAGGTTACTCTAGTAGCCCCCGCTTATCTGTGGTTTCAGTTTCCTGTGGTCAATCGAGGTCTGAAAATATTAAATGGAAAATTCCAGAAATAAACAATTCATAAGTTTTAAATTGCACATTTTTCTGAGCAGTATGATGAAATCTCACACCGTCCAGCCCCAATCCACTAGGGATATGAATCATCCCATTGTCCAGCATATCCATGCTGTACACATTGCCTATTAGTCACTTAGTAGCCATCTTGGTTTTCAGAATGACTGTATCATGGTGCTTGTGTTCAAATAACCCTTATTTTCTTTGATACTGGCTCCAAATAGCAATGCTGGCTATTTGGATGTGCCAGAGAAGCCATAAAGTGCTTCTTTTAAGTATAAAGGTGTATATGTATAGGAAAAAACATTGTATATACATAGGGTTTGATATTAAGCGTGATTTTGGACATCCCCTGGGGTGCTTGGAACATATCCCCTGCAGATAGGTGGGGGACTACTGTACATTATGGTCGAATGAATTTTATCAAGGAACAAGGTTGTTTGAACATCTGAAATTCAATCAATATAATTCACCACTAATAGACTAAAACAGACTAAAACATTTTTAAGTATATAATAATCTCAGTAAATACAGAAAGAACACGTGGCAAAATCCAACATTTATTCCTGATAAAATGCTCAGCAAACCAGAAATTAAAAGGAACTTTCTCAATCTGCTAAAGGGCACCTATGAAAAACCTACAGATAACATCATTTTTAGCAGGTCTTGTACACCTGTGCCATAGAGCAGGCATCTCTCCACGTTTTTGCCCCCGCCTCAGTGGTAAACTGCTGTTCCTTGTTACTCAGTGCAAGGCTAGTGGTGGGAACAGGATTTTCTCGCTCCAGTTTCAGTCAGGCGGACCCAGTGCACCTGAACATCAGAGTAATGTTTATCCCAGTGGCAGACAACCTCTGTTTCCTATTCAATGCAAGACCTATTATATAGCTTAGGC
This sequence comes from Pteropus alecto, assembly GCF_000325575.1. Classification (NCBI taxonomy): domain Eukaryota; kingdom Metazoa; phylum Chordata; class Mammalia; order Chiroptera; family Pteropodidae; genus Pteropus; species Pteropus alecto. Next base: position 10,727,687 of record NW_006442109.1, read on the forward strand.
AGGTTTTCTGCACCTCTTCTATCTCTACCCCTTGCACTGACCCCTCTTCTGAACTCAGAACAACTGAACACTGCCTGCTTTGCCTTATATTCTAAGAGATCTTGGGCAGGAGAAAGCAAAGGGCAGGGATTTTGGTATGTTTACTAATGAACGTATCCCTATGTGGTACATACTAGGTATTCAATAAATGTGATGAATTAATTTTATGTTGCAAAAAGTAATCACTCAAACACACACAACTTAAAATAACCTTTCTAATTGTACTGAATTCCTTTTTTTAAAAAAAATGCTGGTTGCAACCAACTTAATTTATATCATAATCCACTAATGAGTCAAATCTGCAATTCATGAGGGTGGGAACTTCTACAAAGTAAATGCTGTGTCAGTCATGTAGAGCCATGTGCAGAGAAGGCCAGCCAAAAAAGGAGAGAAGAGACGCAGAGATGAACGTACTCAAGAGGCGTCTAGCTGTACTTTAGTGTTTGGTTGCCGTTATGATCGTCTCTTGAAGCCATATAATAACTTCCTCATTGACTTTTCTTAAGAGTGGGCTTTCCTTCCTTGCAACCCAATTATTCTGAATACAATCTTAATCTAATCCCTAGAGTTTTTTTTTTTTTTTCTGCTTTTGTTTTCATTCTTTTATTTTTCTACTGGGCTACAAAGCAATGCTAGTAAATCTACATAACTGTGGTATTTTGCTCAACAACAAATTCCTGATAACCATTCTTTGGTAACCCTTCAATGCTATTCAGCAACTTATTTGTTTCTACATAACTCCCTTATCCTGAATCTGTCACTTTCCAACTGACGTGGAGCTACCAAAACTATCCCCAGTACTCCCACTTCACCTTCTGCAAATACTTTGCCACTAAAATGAGACTAAGATTTATCTATCCTGAGCTCCCTTAAATTTCTATTCTTTTCAATTCAAAATTCCTTTCCAAAAAATTTTTTTCTGCCCCCTCCTATCTTAGAGGAAGAGCTAATCCTCTCCCTGATACGGATAAACTTAATATTTTATGTTCTATTTGTTTTAAATTTTAAATTATTTTCATTACAAAATATTTCAGATACAAATAAATACCCTTGCACCCATCAAACAGCTGTGTTGAGTCTTAATATAATGTTATGTTATTTCAGAGATCCCTTTTGAAAAAAATTAAAAACTATAGATTGAAGCCTCCTATGTACCCTTCTCTCATTCTCTTCTTTTCCTTTGGCCGTCCATCCCAAGGGAAACCACTATCATGAATTTAGGGTTTACTAATGCCAAACAGATTTTTTAAGTATTTACTATATATTTATGTATCCATAAACATTGTTATTGTTTTCCAAACTGTGTACTTTTTAAAAAATCTTTGACTTCTCCAATTTTTTTTAAATGAGCATATTATTTTAAAAAATATTCCCTACTTAAACACAACCCTTTTTTCTCCCCCTTCTAACTGCTGAAATTTCTAAGTGAATAGTCTATACTTGCTACTGCCACTTTATTACTACCTGCTTTTCTTAAATCCTTTATGCCAACTCTTTAAATTGAGGGTTAGGTACCCTTGGAGGTAAAGACAATGGGCCAGAAATTAAGCCATTGGATAAAAGTTGGATCTTTACCTTATACCATATACATTAATTAACTCAAAATGGATCAGAGATCAAAACATAAGAGCTAAAACTATAAAACTCTTTGAAGAAAACAGGAGACATTGGATTTAGCTATGACTTCTTAGTTATGACACCAAAAGCAAAGGTAACAAAAGATAAAAAAGATAAATTGGACTTCATCAAAATTGAAAACTTTTACAAATCAAGAGGTGAAAGACAACCTATAGAATGGGAGAAAATATTTGCAGATCTTAGTTCTGATAAGGGATTAATAACCAGAATAAAAATAACTCCTACAGCTCAGTAACAACGAAAAACCCAACCCAATTCAAAAATGGGCAAAAAATTTGAATAGGCATTTCTTCAAAGCTATATAAATGGACAATAAGCACATAAAAAGATGCTTAACATCACTACTCATTAGGGAAATGCAAATCAGAAACAAATCACAATGAGATACCATTAGGATAGCTATTATCAAACAAAACTAAACAAAAACAGACAATAACAAATGTTGGTGAGGATGTGGAGAAACTGGAATCCTTGTTCGCTGTTGGTAGAACTATAAAAAATGGTGCAGAAACTATGGAAAACAATATAGCAATTCTTCAAAAAATTAAACACATAATTACCATATAAGCCAGTAATTTCACTTCCAGGTTTTTACCCCCAGAGAATTTAAAGCTGAGACTCAGGCAAATATTTGTACACATATGTTCACGGCAGCATTATTCACAGCAGCCAAAAGGTGAAAGCAACCCAGCAATTACCAAAAGATGAATAGATAAACAAAATGTCCTATATACATACAATGAAATATTATCCAGCCTTAAAAAGGTTCAACATGGATGAACCTTGAGGACATTATGTAAAGTATAAGCCAGTTACAAAAAGACAAATACTGTAAGATTCCAATTATATGAGATATCTATAGCAGTCAGATTCATAGAGACAGAAATTAGAATAACACTTGCCAGAAGCAAGGGAAGAAGGGAATAGGGAACTGTTTAAAAGATCAGAGTTTCGGTCTTGCAATATAAAAAAGAGCTCTGGAGATCTGCTGCACAACACTGTGAATGTACTTAACACATTCTACTAATCAGTAGGTGTATACATATAAAAATGGTTAAGATAATAAATTTTATGTTATGTATGTTTTACCATAATTTTTTTAAAAAAAGTTAAAAAGAAAAAAGAGTATAGACTCTGGAACCAGATTACCTAGATTTAAAACTTGGCTCTGCCACTTCCTAGCTGTGTGATCCATGGGCAAATTATCTAACTATTCTGCGCCTCATTTCCTCAGCTAGAGATAACATTAATAGCACCTGTATTATTATCTTGTTGTGATGATTAAATTAGCAAATATAATGTAAACTCACGACAGTCTTAGTATACAGCGAATCTTATTTTAAGTGTTTGTTATTAGAATCACCATTTTGAAAACATAATTTAATATGAAATTCAGGCTTGCAGGCAAAATTGAATTTTTCCTATGCAAAATTGAATAAAAAAATTCATGTGCTTGTATTCAGGGTTTTCAGGTGAACTCTTGATACAGAGCAGAACTACCACTTACACAAACTGAGGAAAGAGTTCCACAATATCTTATTTTTTCATAGTTTTCATTTACGATTTTGAATATTATACATCAAGATGTTTGTTTTAGTAGATGTGCAGAACATACAATGTTCTGAAAATTTATCTTCAAGGATTCTAACCAGTACTATTAACTGGCCATATTAATGTCTATTGATTCATCAATCTGTAATGAAAAGCACTGGATTTAACAGCCATCTGGTGTAATGTTGTTTCTGTCACAGCTGACGTTTTACAATGTCCACAAGTAAAATTACTCAAAAGTGGCACCTTTTCCATTTCTTTAACTTTACCGATCTCAAACATAATATTGACCATTTCTAAGCAAGATGGTAAAATGAACAATTCTGTAACTGTGTAAGGCTGTGATCTGTTTCCTATATTGTATTTGTTGATGCTGAAAAAATTCAAATCTTTTTCTGTTAAAATGGGATGTTTTGTGGTGAGGAATCAGTGTAGTTTGCTTGGAACTATTCTGAAAACTCTGTCTTGCAAATAAGACAATTAGGTTGGGGAAGAAAATCGATGGAGAATAACATATGTAAACCTGAGATCATGCACATCAGAGGATCATCACTGACTGAATAATTAATTATGAATTAACCTTTTTTCCTGCTACTTGGTTTGTGAGGTGAATCTGATAACTTTCCAGCTTTAATTAAGTAGTCCATAAGGGTCTTATAAATATATTAGGGTCTGTAATACTCCTGCCCCCTTTCTCCACCTCATTTTTCATCAAAGCCCTGTTCACTCTAAATAGACACAAAGAGATAGACATTTTCACGCTTACTATTTATTATTTCTCCCACTAGAATATAATCAAAACAGGGTTTTGGATTTTTTTTGTTATTTTTTTTACTGTTTTGTTCACTGATATAGCCCAAGTACCAAAATAGTGTCTGGTACCTGGTGGGTACTCACTCACTAAATATCTGTCCAATGAATGGATTGGTAAACAGCTTTACAAATGGCCAGAGGTGATGCCATGATCACCCAATGTAACCCGGTTTTAGGAAATGCTTCCTTTGGGCCAGAGCCAAATTTTATTGTTCTTTAGAGTAGGGGGCCTTCTTTCTAAATTTTCAAAAGCCCAGAGGGCAAAACAGCCTCATTTACCATCTGCCATACCAATTCTACATATGATTATTCCTGCAACTGTATTCATCCACTTCATATTCATGGTTCACACTTCAATTATGTCACCTTAACATGCATGCAGAGGCCCATAAGGATGAGGCTTTCAAAATATCCAGAAAACTAAACGAGCCAAAAATCCAGATTATGTGGATCCTATCCTTAATGCCTAAAGTTGAATAAAATAAATGCAATATCAACACCATGATTGTCTATGTAGAAAATCCCAGGAAGTCTAAAACAAAACAAAACAAAACCCTGCTAGAAATAAGAACTAAATGACTTTGATATAAGGTCATATACAGATTTCAACTGCATTTCTGTATGCTGGCAAAAAAAAATAAATAAAAAATAAAATTTTAAAAATGCCATTTACGACAGCACCAAAAAAACATGAAAAATTAAAAACACAATGATACTACTTCAAACCCACTAGGATGTTATAATGAAAGACATGATATCAAGTTTTAGCAAGGATTTTTAGTAACTAGACCTCTTATAAGTTGCTGGTGAGAGTGTAAAACGGTCCAACTACTTAGGAAAACAGTTCCCCAGTTTCTTAAAAAGTTAAATGTGCACTTAGCATGTGACCCAGTAATTCCACTCTTAGACATTTAACCAAGAAACAAAATGAAATCCTATGTCCATAAAAGGAAATGTATAGAGAGATAGTTACAGATTTCTTTATAAAAGCTCGACACTAGAAATAACCCAAATTTCCTTCAATTGGTGAATAAACAAATTGTGGTATATCCATATAATGAACTCAAGTACTCAACAATATAAAGAAACTGCTAATACATTTAACAACATGGACAATTTTCAAAGACATTATACCAAGAGAAGGAAGCTAGACACAGAAGAGTACATACTGTATGATTTCTTTTATACAAAATCCTGGACTGGACGAAACTACTACGTAGTGCTAGAAATCACATTAACCCTTTTCTCACTGAGAAAATAAAGTGCAGCTCGCTGCCAGCGTTAATTTAATACCATACAAAGAAATGCTACATTTTCTAGGATTTGACATTTTCGGCGATCAAGAATTACTATATTTTGTAAATGGAAATATCGCTACTAAAAACAGAATGTTATAAATAGAATGATGTCATTTGTTTCTAAAGATGTCGATATACTAGAACGATGAGAAAAGAGTAATAAAAGCAAGATATTTCGTGGCAAACTTTGGAGGTGAGGTTAAGACTGTAATCTGCAAGTTATCTTGGGGTAAATGCTGTAGCCGCAAATGCTGCCAGTGAGTATTTTCAGGGCAAACAGGAAATGTGTTAGTGTTTGGTTGCAGTGGGGTCGGGAGAGAAGGCTGACTGCAAAGAGACACATAGGAACTTTCTATTAAATTTAAAATATTCTACATCTTGGTTTGGGTGGTGGTTAAACATGTATTCATTTGTAAAAAAAATATCAATCTGTACACTTAAAATGTGTGATTTTTATTGTATGGATATTATACTGCAATAAATTGATTTTTTAAAGTTCCAATTATCTGGATCCTCTTTTCATAATTCCAACCCCTATCTACTCCTTCCTTTTATCAAGCAGATCTGGTTGCAAAATAAAGGGTTGAAATTACCTTCAGGAGAGACACAATGGCTTCAAGAAAGAAATGGATATCTAACCTCATTTAATCCTGATAAGTAGCCAGTCTTAATCTCTCTTACCAGTTAATCGGAATGGCAGAAACTACAGGTACATTATTCTTTCATTATAGGGAAATCACAGCTTTCTGCAATTGTTCAACATCCAGAGACCACCTTGAGATATGCAGCACAACACCCACAACTTGATGGGCCAACAGCAGAGGAGAAAGCACTGACTAGCCATCTGGAGACTGAAAACCAAATGCCTTTTAACAACCAATGTACCTGCCCTGTATTCCCAGCTCACTGCTTTCATGCTAGACTGATTAGAAGTAGTTTGTTTGCTGATAGCTTAGAAGATTTACCAGAAGGGATTAGTCCTGGCATTGCAGTTGAGAAAACTCTGGGCAAAACCTGACAGTGACCCATGGTCTCGGAAAGAGGTTTTTGATGAGGCTGTAGACGAAACCAGGTCTTCATCATAAGCAAAAATGAATGTTTTCAATACAAAGAAAGGAAAACAAGACTGAAAAAAAGAACTTTTCACCTCAGCATCATTTACCTGGTTAACAAAAACTACCTTAATTACATTTTGGATGAATCTGGATATTAAAAACCAGTGAATACAAAGCACATCAAATTATATTCAAACAGGCCCCGAAATCCTTTCAAATTCTTTGATTTTGTTGGACTTTAGGTCTAATGAATATTACTTGGAATAAATAGGTTCAGAGCTCAAGGTGAAAATCTGCTCCACTTAAATTTCTTTCTTCTTAACATAAATGAGATTCAGTCAATAGCATCTATGGAGCAGTTACTTGGAACCAGGCCCTGTGTTAAGTAATGTAGAGCCTAAGATAAAAATGACACAACTCCTGCCCTCAAAATGATCTTACAGTCTAGGTGGAAAAGAGGGAATCAGATCATACAGTGTGGTGTGATAAATGCTATGACACAAATACGTGAGGTCTTGGGAAACAACGGCTTCCCAAAGTAAAACTTCTATTGATTTCTGATCAGAAACAGCAGGGAAAGGTGTTGTAAGCAGGGAAAAAATACATACAAAAGCATGATATGAAATAATAGAAAGTATGAAACCCCATGGCATGTCTAGGGAACTGCAAGTACTTTGGTGTGGGTGAAATAAAGAAGTGGCAGAAGATGAAGCTAGAAAAAGCAGACTGGGGTGAGATTCTAAGGTCTATGTGTCTTAAAATGAAGAAAATGAAATTTAATCCAGTATGTTACAGGAAATAATTAAAAGATTTTAAGTAAGAGTCTTTTAGAAAGACAATCTGGCAGCAAAGTAGAAAATGGTCTGGAGAGATGCTATATCAGAAGCAGGGAGACCAACTGGGAAGTAACTGGGATGATGCAAGTAATAAGTGATAAAGTCCAACCAGAGAAGTGGAGATGGAGATGAAGAGAGAATATTTTTAAGAGGAATCATTCACAGGACTTGGAACTTTTAGAATAAATGAAAAGGGAGAGTCCAGCTTCAGCAATTGAGTGGATGTTGCATTAAGCAACATTAAGATATGAAATATCAATAGATAATCAGGTTTAGTAGAAAGATAAGAACCATTTTAGACATGCTGATTAAAATATAATGAGTATTGGACTACAATGCACAGAATCTTGAAAGTTGATGATATTTAAATCCTACTTCAGTACTGAAGGGCTGAAGCTCCATTTGATGACGGGAGAAAATAACAAAGAAATCTCAAGTCAGAAAGAAAATTTCAGAAAAAATGGTTTAAATCTCATAGTTGAACCTGGAAGAGGTTGTCATTTCTGCTTCTCTCTCTCACAATAACTACTTATAAAACGAGTCTATTAAATTTAAGCAAAATTATATTTTTAACTTTGTCCAAGAGGCGTACAAATATTGTAAGGCAAGTTTAAAGATTGGTTTTAGACAGTTTTCTAAGCTTCCCTACTTTCACACAATATAGCTAATTAATTAATACTGAGGAATAGGTTCTGGACTCAATTATCACAAAAGGACCCAAACTGAAGAGAAGAAAAGTCTCAGTTCCATAAACAGTAGGACTCAAAAGGCAAGAGCAAAGAGAAGAGATTGCACCTGGATAACAATCCTCTTTCCATAAAATTGGTTATATTCCCAGTGTAATTCATTTGCAATGTTTTACTCTGCCAATTACCCTCCTTCAAGGGAAATGCAACTCTTTTCCCTTTTTCCATATATCCTATTTGGTGGAGAAGAGGAAGGGAACTAACATGGACTTTGTTTTGCTGCTAGACTTGAATTTTTCATCTATATTTAAAAAAATGATCTGTTTTCATGACGATTAATGGCCTATTCCTGATTACTAAACACAAGGCCACCAAAAACTGACAAAAAGTTGTATTAATGTTCCATTACTTTAAATTAGAGTCGCTTTTGACCAATGCTTCCTCTCTCCAGCCTTTAAATCCTCAAAGTCCTGGCTATTCCTACTTCTCTAAGAACAGATGCTCTAGGGAATAAGAGAAGATGAGGATGGGGAAAACGGGAGAAAAGAATCTTTTCTCTAATGTATTATAAAGCACAGGATAGATGCAGAGAACTAGCTAGCATCATAAACCAGGGGCAATAAAAATCCTCACTGTTCAGACAAAATTTGTTTAAATTAAACTCTCTAGCCTCTGCCTATAAGCCGAATTTACTAAATAAACTCTACGATAAACCAGTGTATGACCTAAAGCAAAAGCCTGAAATATTTTGGTGAAGTCACCAAAATTTCCCAAAATCTTTAAATGCCAAGATGATAATATCTTACAGTCATATGCTGACTGTCAAATAGCTTAAAGGTCTAACAGCAGCTCCCAACATACTTTCTGAACACCTCAACACTAGAAATTTCTGAGGGAACTCTAATCCAGCTGAATTTTTCTTTAACTTCCTAATGTAATAGGGAAGGAGATGAACCTCCCCAGAACACGACTCTATTCCCAGTGAGGGCGATATTACCCGAGGGGGCAACAAAACCCCTAAGATAGTATGACAGTTTGGGTTCCACCAAAGGCCAACAGTACAGAGATATACAACATACATCTGATATTAAAATTTCATGAAAGGGAGGCAATTAGGGGGAAATGTCTAAAAAGTCTCCTTAGGAAACGTTAATGAAGAAAAAGACTGAGAAACACTGTTTAAGATCAGAGGTCCACAAACCTTTTCTGCAAAGGGCCAAATAGTAAATATTTTAGGCTCTGAAGGCTGTACGGTTTGTCACTACTCAACTCTGCCACTATAATATGAAAACAGCCATAGATGACACATAAAAGAATGAGCGTGGCTGTGTTTCAACAAAATTTTATTTATGGACAATAAAATTTTAATTTCAGATAATTTTCACGTTTTTTTTAAACCCATTTAAAAATGTAAAAATCGGCCCAAACATCCATCAACTAACAAATACATAAAATGTGGTATATCCATATGATGGAATATTATTTGGGAATAAAAAGGAATGAAGTATTAAATCATGCTACAATATGCATGACCCTTAAAAACATTATGCTAAGTGGAAGAAGCTAGTCACAAAAAATTTCATATAATTCCATTTATATGAAATGTCCATAATAGAAAAATTTATAGAGACAGAAAGTAGATTAGTGATTACCTTGGGCTACGATGGTGTATACGTGTGTGTGGGTGGTAGGGGGAGCAGTATTTGGGAAAAGGAGGAGCTGATTACTATAGTATATAAGGCTCTTTTGGGGGTGAAAAAATGTTCTGAAAATAGATATTGGCGAACCATTCAACTCTGAATATACTAAAAACCATGGAATTGCAATGCTTTAAATGGGTGAAATTTATGGTACATGAATTATATCTCAATAAAACCGTTTTTAAAAAGGGTTAACGCCATTCTTAGCTCATGGACTGTAAAAAACAGGAGGTGGCCCTGATTTAGTCTGCAGTCTGTGGTTTGCCAAACTCTGTTCTGGATATACCAGTTCAGCAAATACGATCTTCAAGGAGGAGAATATGTACTAACCTCTTAGGAATCCAACACTGATTAAAAGAGGAAAGATTTTTCATGGCCGTGCACGAAAAGCAAAGGCTACTTTGTAGGAAATGCAATATGCAATAAGAACTTACATCCAGGTTACCATGCACAATCAATAAACCAAATCAGACACTCAAACTTTAGAATGTATCGGAATCATCATGGGAGAAGCAGGAGATTTTTCAGACAGACAGATTGCTAGGCCTCATACTCCCAGAGTTTCTGAGATGGTAGGTCTGGAATAGAGATGGAAACCTGCATTTCCAACAGATTTCCATATGATGCTGATGCTGCTTCTGCTGATCTGGGGGCTACAGTCAGAATCACTGATCTAAACTAATAGACTGTAACTAGTAAAATATTTATTATAGTCATATATCAGATATAAACATCTAAGAAAAAGTGAAGATATACCTTCTTTTATTTCTTTTATTTACTCCAGTGGGTCTTGCTCTTTGGCTCCGAAAGCAGTATAACAAATATTTTCTTTCAATGTGCAATGTGGCTGTATGTAGTCATAAAACCTCCTCCTCCTTCCTTAAAACTGAAGCTGACTATTCATAAACCATCAGAGCCCTAGGTACTTTTTTTTGGACACGGGTACATGGACAAAGCTCTTAGTGTTTTTCAGAGGCTCACTAACATCATTTTCAAAGGAAGTCTAGGCAGCAAAAGGTGGAGAAACAAAAACAATCTAGACCAATGAATCACAGCCCAACAGTGTTTACTTAGAGCACCTGACATGGCTTTATCTACAGAAACAAAAACCTGGGGACCAAGATCTTTCGCGCTGGGGAGTTTTGTCCAATACCCCACAGCTTTCCATCTTCCTCTACCATCATAAATTGAGTTATTAGAAAGCAGAGCAGAATCATCCATGCAGAAGAATTCCAAATAATTATGTGGATACTATCCTCAAGGAGGAGAGAGCACTTGACTCCTCACTCCTTAGGTGTGGGCTACGCATGGTGAACTCCCTCTATACAGTACAGTATTTTCAGAAAGGGGGGAAAAAAGTAACTTGACAGTATAAAAACCTGACCAACACTATCTTAGTCAGGTGATCAAGTTCAATATCAATGGTGATAAATCATGTAAACAGTATGTACCTTTAATGTAATGGGGTGAAAATGTTACTTTAACTCTGTGGTTCTTCTTCCTAAAATCTGTTAACTCCAGTCTAATCCTGAGGGAAACATCAGATAAACACCAGTTGAAGGGCATCCTACAAAATATCTGACCACTATGCCTCACAAGTGTCAATTAAGGTCATCAAAACCAAGGAAAATCTGAAAAACTGTCACGGTCAAGAAGAGTTTGAGGAGACATGATAACTAAACGTAATGTCTCCTGGATGGGATCCTGAAACAGAAAAAGGGCATTTGGCAAAAACTGAGAAAATCTGAATAAAGTATGGATAACTTTAAAATAACATCTTAATATCAATTCAGTAATAATAACAAATGTACCATAAGATGTTATAACAGTGGAATATGGGTATGGAATATATGGGAACTTGTCTCAATTTTTCTGTAAATCTAAAACTGTTCTAAAAACTAAAGTCTATCCCCACCCCCCAAAAAAAGGCATACCAGTAGCTTCAGGTTAGAGCTAGTGAACTGTTGGAGACTACTAGATCCTAAAACAAAAGTCTTTTCAAACGAAGCAAACACGGCAGGCTAGCTGCACAATATTTAATGTCCATAACTCTGAGCTAAAGAAAATCTTAATTCTTCTCTCAATTCCTTCCAAAGAGCATTTAAAGAAAATAATTCATTAAATCTTCAAAAAAAAAAAAAAAATAGAGAGAGCACAATTACACGATAGACACTGGAGATGCAGAGATAAATAAGAATCCCTGTCTATATCAAATAGCTCACAGATGGAGATGGGGGAGTCTGGGGAGGGGAAGGAATCAGATGTAAAATAAATTACAACAGAGTAAGACAAATCAGTGCCACAATAAAGTCTGCAAAATAATCACGGGAGCAAAGAAAGATACTCATTCGCAATATCTGTTGTAGAAGAACAGGTCTTAATTAAGCTTTACTGTTATTGAGACAAAGTCAATTATGAAAATATATTTACAAAATAAAATGAAAGAAAGCTCCAATATGCTTTGTGAGGTTTAGAATAGCTGATGGACAGATTACTGGTTATCAAGAGATTTTAGGGAGTATGAGTTTCAAAAGTATAATCACAGATCAAACAGTTTTTTAAAGGCTAAAAAAAGAGAGTTAAACCAGTAAACCAGTAAAAATAATTTTTTTAAAAAAAAATTATTGATAGCTTTCAGGAAATTTGAAAGCAAAAAAAAAGACAAAATGTCTGCTATATGAATTGAATTATTCCATCCTCCAAAGAATTAAAGGCATATCTATGTAAAATATTACATTGTAAATAAAAACATAGTATCTCAGGAGAAAAAAATATGTTTAATCAAAATAACATGAGTAGTACAAAAAGAAGTAATAGCAATTATTTGTACATATGGATGGTGATATTTAACCTTTCTGAGTAACAAATCTAAACACTAACTGTCATCTAGTCAAAGTAGCAGCAGTTATATATCCAAATCGAAGCATAGGAGTAAACAATTCTGTACTAAAATAGGCAAGCTAGATTTGGTAAAGAAAAAATTCTAGCAGCTCTCTCACAATTCATCCATCATTTTAAAAGATCTGCATGGCAGACGCTGGGGATACGCACAGAAGCTGAGTCTAATAAACAGGAAACAGACATGAGAACAACTGAATGTAATAAAATGTTATGGATGCTAAATACTGCCATGAAGAGTTTAAAGGAAAGATGCCAGGGTAGGCATGGGGTGGAATGGCACAAAGTCAGAAAAGGTTTTGTTGAAGAGGTATTCTTAAGCATGTGGAATGATAAAAATGAATAGCACAGAAAAAAAGATAGTGAGAGGAAAAAGAACAAATAAAATTAAAATACAACTCTACCCTAAGACAGCCTTAGTTCGATTTATCACTCCAAACACTGTTCTAAAACAGAGGTGAAAAGAAAAGTTTACATGAATACATATCAAAAACAAAAAAGGAGATGTCAGTCAAATTGGATCACTGGGATTTATTTTCCTAAAAGTAAATGCAAAATATAGGTATGGTAGATTACCAAAAAAAAAAAAAAAAAAAAAAGTCACAATTTCTTCCTCTCCCTGAATCCACCTACTTGCAATTCTCTCATCAAATGATGAAATTCTACTTCTTTGCTACTTGAACCTGTGCTGGCTTTGTGACTTGCTTTGACCTACAGAAAGTGGAGGAAGAAGAGTATTGCTAGTTCTCTGCCTGAGCTTCAAGAAGATTGGCACACACACCCCACTCCCTCTTGGGGAAGAAGACGATCATGTGAATAATCCTTAATACGGCCTGCTAGAGAATGCAAAACCACATGGAGAAGGTCTCAACCAAGGTAAGCCAAGTTGGGCACAGATGATTAGAACCATGTAACAAAATCCAGCCTAAACTGCTAACCCTTAGAATAATTTTTAAAAAAAGCTAAGTAAATAGTGGTTGTTTTAAACCATTAAATTGGAGTGCTTATTATACAGCAAAAACTGAGGTAATGAGTTTGGAAAATATGTGGACAGATAAATTTTTAAATTAAAAGGTATATATTATGGAATTTCGGAAGCAGAGAACTGATAAAAATTCTCAGATTTCCTCATCAGTATATTTCAGAAAATGTCCAGAGCCCCTACAATGTTAAAAAAAAAAAATGGGTAAGAGGTGATCTGCAAAAGTATGAATGCTCAAATATTAATCAACAGTAGAATGGTTAAATAAATTGTGGTATGTAGTCTCACAATATCGTCTCATAATGAACTACCATGGGGCAATGACAGTGAACAAACTTCAAATGTATACAATTACGTGTATGACTCTCATGGGTTCAAAAGTGTATGACTCCCCATTTATATAAAAATTAAAAACAGGCAAAACTAATGTATACTGTTAGGAGTCAGCATAGTGGTTAGCCTCAGAGGGCTTGTGACTACAAGATAGCACAAGGAAAGTTTCCAGAGGTTAGTAATGTTGTTTCTTTCTTTCTTTTTTTTATTTAGTAATGTTTCTTGATCTGGGTGCTGGTTACATGAGTGTATTCAAATTATGAAAATTCACTGAGCTGTAAGTTTATAAGTAGTGTACTTTTTGCATGTATAATAAAATGTTGTTTAAAAGTACATATTATTCTATGTAATTAGTAATTATTACCTTTGCTTATTTACTTATATATTATTATACTTCCTGAATGTTATTAAAAACTTAAGACATACATAAATATTGAAATAGTATATACTGCTGTACTTTGATTGGCATCTCTACCACTGATCTGTCTTTCAGCTCAACATCTCTTAGTCAAAATACACAGCTGTTCTTTTTACCCCTTCCTAGTGCAAATACAACCACCTAGCAAACCTAAACAATTCTGGGAGAAAAATCAGGAAAACGGGAACAATCATGTCTAAGTACACATGTATATGAATCTCCTATAGCCTTCCTTGGAATCAGAGTCTTTTACCCTTCTTGCTATTTTCTTGAAGCAGTTAACTGATATATGCAGACTGGGGATAGGGTTTCAGGCAGTTCATTTGTATACAACTAAAAGTAGTTTCTCCTTTAAAAATGAACAATCTGAAATACAAAAAAATCTACCTAGAGTTTGTGGGCAGATGGTAAGAAAGACTGAGGAGAGGAAACAGGATAGTGATTGAAAAAACTGAGTACACAGGGATTCTCTCTTACAGCAAGGATCTGAGGGGCTCTCCATAGGATAATCCCAATGGCCAAATTCAAAGTACTAATTACTTATGTGTATTTCATTTAAATATACTCATTCAATATTCTCATATATATTCATATATATTTTGGATTTTATTATTACCATTCCAAAGGTTATTATTCCTTGAGTTTTCTTCTTCTTTATTTACTCAAATACTCATGCACTTTAGGGTGAAGAAATGTGAGATAGCACTGAGAAGACCTGCTTAAACCACCAACAGAGGTGCAGACATCTATACAACAACTAATGATGTGGTCTATGACAAGTTTTTCTATTGCTGTTATTCTAGGGGGAAAAAAAACAAGCCAATAATGTTATATTTGTGAAGCTTACATAAGTCCCAATATTTCTTTTTGTGTTTTGGATTAAATGAGAACAGAAAACAATCTCACCATCTATTAAGCCCAGACCCGAAACTTGAGTAAATGAAGAAATACACTATGCTCTTAGGTGATAAGCCAATATTATATAAAGGTAATGCAATAGTCTATTACGTTATAAAGATCATTTCTCTCTCAAATTAAATATACAAAGTCAGTGTCATTCCAATCAATAGCCGAATTTTACTTTGGGAAGAATATAATAAAACATTTTTAGAGCTAGTATAGAAAATAGGAACATGAGGACAATTTTGTCCTGTTACAATAGCCTAACATGGCACTTACTATGTTACATACCATTAAAAGAGCTTTAGATATATTAATGCATTTAATTCTCACAATAACCCTAGAATGTATGTAATAATTAGGTAATAATAAAAAAATGTAAAACGTATTTAAAATAATCCTCATTTTACAGATGATACTGAGGTCTAGAGAATTTACATAACTCACACTAAGTCATCTAGCTGATAAATGATGGGGCTAGCATTCAACTAGTCTAACCCCTGAGTTAATAAGCTCTTAACTATCAGGTATGACTCCTCATAGACATTACGATATTTCACAGGCCCATACTTATCATTAAAAGTATGATATGATATAATAGGTGGCTGGACTGACAAGAAAGCCCAACAAGACACCCAAATATATATGACAATTTAGATTATGTTAAGATGGCATCTCGAATCAATGAAAAACTATGAATAATTTTCAGTAAATGATGTAAAGACAACTGGTTGTCCAAGTGGGTGTTTAAAACAGAATGTTAGATTCTTACAGCACACCAAAATAAATATCAAATGGTTTTAAAAAACTAAATTCAAAACCAAAATACTTAGAGTAAACAAAAATACAGGTTAATATTTTTATAATCTTGGAATAAGGATATTCTTTTTAAGTTACACATAAAATTCAGAAGTCATGAAAACAGACCAGCAGGTTTCATTCAATAGAAATTTCTGTAAGACTAAAAACACAAAAATTAACTTTAAAAAAAAATGTCCATTTTCCCCATAGTGAAATTCCTATCAAAATTCTAGCAAGGTTTTCTTGAAGATATAGGTAAGCTAATTCTAAAATCTATATGGAAAGGCATTGGCCTAAGAATAATTAAAACAATCTTGACCCAAAAAAATAAAGTGGGAAGAATCACTCTACCCTATATTAAGGCTGATTAAATAGCTACAGTAATCAGACAATGTGGTATTGGCAGAAGGTTGACACATAGATCAATGGAACAGAGCAGAGAACCAAGAAACAGACATATAAGAGTTCGCTCCAATGATTTTTGACAAAGGCGCAAAAGCAATTCAATGGAGAAAGGACAGCCTTTTCAACAAATGGTGCCGGAACAACTGTACAAACATAGGCATACATACAAAAAATGCACCTCAATCTAATCTTCACATCTTCTATAAAAGTTAGCTCAAAATGGATCATAAACTGAAGTGTACAACATATATAAAACTATAAAACTTTTAAAAGAAACATAGGAGAAAATCTTCAGGATCTAGGGCTAGGCAAAGAGTTCTTGGGGCTTGACAGCAAAAATACAATCTATAAAAGGAAAAATTGATAATTGGACCTTACCAAAACTAAAAACGTTTGTTCTGTGAAGAGGATGAAACTCATATGAAGAGTATGAAAAGATAAGCTACATATTGGGAGAAAATATTTGCAACCATATATATCATAAAGAACTGGATCTAGAATATATAAAGAACTCAAAAAACAACAGTAAAGAATTAAAAAATGGGCAAAAGACATTCAGAGACATTTCACTAAAGAGGTTATACAGATGACAAATAAGTACATGAAAATATCTTCAACATTGTTAGTCATTAGGGAAATGCAAATTAAAACCACAACTACTAACCTATCAGAATGGCTAAAATAAAAAATAATAACCCTAAATACTGCCATGGATTCAAAGAAAATGGATCTCTCATGCACTCCTGGTAGGAATGTAAAATGGTACAGCCATTCTGAAAAATAATTTGGCAGTTTCTTAAACACTAAACACACAATTACCATATGACCCAGTAATTACACTCTTGGGCATTTATTCCAGAGAAATGAAAACTTACATGTTTTCACAAAAACCTGTATATGAATGTTCATAGCCATTTTTTTCATAATAGCCTCAAACAGGTGATTGGTTTAACAAACTGTGGCACATATACACTCATGCCGTAGGAACTCAGCAATAAAAAGGAATGAACTATTGATAAACGCCATAACCTGAGTGAATCTCCAGAGAATTCCGCTGATTGAAAAAAGGTAATTCCAAAAGGTTATGTACTGTGCGATTCCATTTATGTAACATTTTTTATATGACAAAATTTTAGAAATGGATAACAGATTAGTAGTTGCCTGGGATCCATGGGGGGTGGTGTACAAAGAGGGAGGTGGCTATGGTGTAAAAGGACAACACCAGGGATCCCTGCAGTGATGGAATTGTTCAGAATCTTGACCATGGTGGCGGATAGACAAAACTACATATGTGATAAGATTGTATAGAGTTACATGCACATGCACATGCACACACACACACACGCATGCACGCACGCACGCACAAAGTAAAATGGCAAATCTGAATAAGATTGGTGGATTGTATCAATGTCAATATCCTCATTGTGATATACTAGTTTTGTAATATGTTACTATTGGGGGAAAGTATAAAAAGGAATCTTTGTATTATTTCTTACAACTGCATGTGACTCTACAATTATCTCAATAAAAATGTCAATTAAAAACAAGGTACAGACAAATGACAGACAAGAAAACAGCTGTAAGAAATAATATAGACAAAACCACACTGAAACTACAATAAACGATTTTCTAAAAGACTTAAACCAAAAAAGGAAAGAGACTAACATTTTAGAATCTAGAAAACAAATAAAAGAAAGGTAACTAAGCTAAAAGAGCTCAGAAACTGGTAGCACCAGATAGCTCAAGGTGGAGAGGCTGGTGATTCATTCAGTATGAATAAGACTGAAAACTGTTCAAGAAGCAGTGATATCCTTAATGCCTTTTCTCACTAGGATACCCTCCCCAACTCAAGAGACTACAGGTTTATTCTCTGGAGAGGGTCGAATAGAGGATCTCCAGTCTAGCGTGCTCCAGGCATAGGAAAGGTCATGAAGACTATACCTAAAATAAAGAGATTAACTGTGGACTTAAGCATAATGGATGTTGAAGGCTGAGGCCCCAAGTCCTCTTTTTTTTCACTTGGCATAATGGATGTTGAAGGCTGAGGCCCCAAGTCCTCTTTTTTTCACTTGGCATGAAGGAAGCTGGCAGTCAGTCCTTGTCATCCAGGAGAATTAGAAGAGGGTTTTTTAAGGAATCTAATAAACCTCTGAGGAAAGACCTAAAAGATACTGATATCTAAGGTTGACCAACTTAGGCATCTCACTGTGGAGTTTACCATAAATGTGCCCTGCTGATGCACTCAGGGCTTCCAATCAATCTTTCATTACCCCATCTCAAAGATATTTAAAACATGGGCAGGCAACCAAGGAATACCAGGTATCTGAGGAAAACCTCTAACACAAAAGAGATCAAAACCAGTATTTCATAAATGAGTCAACCGAGGCTCATATTAGCTAAAAATGAGATTAGTGTTCACCACACTGCACAGCCCATCCACATGTTTCAACAAAAATTTAATGGGCCAGGTACTACTAAAGGTGCTTGGGAAACAAGGGTTAACAAACCAAACAAAAAAAAATATCTTTGCTGATAGAGATTATATTCTAGCAGATAGAGTCAGACAATAATGATAAACATAATAATTGAGTACACACTTAGTAAATTAGAAGGAGATGAGGAGATTAGTACTTTGAGAAAAAACGATGGGGCAGAGTAAAGGAGTGAAGTGGGTGGTGCAGAGGCAGTTGTAAACTTAAAGTAGGGTGACGTTTTAGTAAAAACTTGGAAATGAGAGAGTTGACAGTGCTGTTACCTGTGAAAAGAGAATTCTAGAAGCTGGAATTTTCCATTTAAGAGCCCCAAGGCAAGAGGAGCAGGCTGAGATGATCAAGGAAAAGCAGAGTCCAGTATGGCCGGAGAGGAGTGAGAGAGGGGGAAACAGGAGATCAGACAGGCCACAAAAGTATGGCAGGGAGGACCACAGATCAAGTAGGGCCTTAGAGGCCACTGGCTTTTTCTCTGAATGAAATGGAGGGCCAATGGAGGGTTCTGAGGAAAGGAGTGATGACTGAATAAGTTTTAAAAGAATAACTATGGCTGGTGTGTTGAGACTGCGTGGCAGCGAGGAACACCCATAAAGAGAGATAGAGTAAAGTCTCTCAGAATTTTAGAACTGATTGATGGACCTCGAAATAATCATGCTAAGCGAAATAATCCAAACAGAAAAGGTTGAAAATCACATGATATCACATATGTGGGATATAAACCTAAAAGCAACAAATGAACAGGACAAACAGAGACTCATGGACATGGACTATAGACTAGTGGTTACCAGAGGTTGGGGGTGGGGTGGGGGGAGGTAGACAGGGTAAAGGGGGTCAAATCTGTGGTGACAGAAAGAAATCTAACTAATGGGAGGTGAACACACAGTGTAAATATATATATATATGCCTTACTGTTAAAGTGTACAGCTGAAACTTATTGGATTTCATTAACCAATGTCACCATAAAAAAATTAATTAATTAAAAAAAAAGAAAAAGAACTTTAGAACTGACAAGGGCCTTGGGAATAATTTTTTCCAAGTCTTTCATTTCAGAGATAAGGAAACTGAAATCCAGGAAATTGTGTTTTCCAAAGTCATGTATTAATGTCTGGAATAATCCATTTTGTATTTGTGTAGCCTTTTCAGTGCTTTCAAGTTTATCATCTTATCTTGTGCTCAACGATCCTCTGGGCAGTTCATAGGGTACCTGATGGCTGACATTCATTTACAAGACAGCTGGCCAAAATTAAAGACCAGGTCTAAAATATTCTCTCTCAAACTCAATATAAAGCTATTAACTGTCTATACAAGAGTGAGTCTGAAATTGTATCTATAATCTCACAAAATGCTAAATAACCTAACTAATTAAGATCTTCAAGTAACAGAAATGACTCACTTTTACATGATCTAATCCTATGGCTCTACAGCAGAGCCAAGGCTACCAAATGTAGCTCGTGTGTATCAGGTAGTGTGATATACAGTACAAATTAGGAAAAGAGTCAGTAATTCTGAGGCAAATGGAAAATACCAATTTTGTTCTCCATGATACTACGTGCTCAGGTCTCTTCCTTTTCCCTTTCTTTCCTCCCCAGTTTCATCCTATTAAGGTCTTTCTCAGGTTAGAGAGCAACTGGTAAACAACTAATTCCCACTGGATAGCTGTTGATAATTGCACAAGGCATTACCTCTCTCCAGGGGTATGTGTGCTTGAATAGGAAATTCAAAATCTTCAAATCCCAAAAAAATTGTAGCAAGTTAGCATGGAATATTATTTTAAAGACAACTAAAGAAAAAAAAAATAGATAAATTAGACTTCATAAAAATTTAAAACCTTTGTGCTTTGAAGGACACTATCAAGAAATTGATAAGACAAGCCATACAAATGAGAAAAAATATTTGACAATCACATATCTGTTAAGAGACTAGTATCCAAAAATATGTAAAGACTCTTATAACTCAATAACAAAAAGGCAAACAACCCAATTAAAATATGGGCAAAGAATCTGAATCGATATATCTCCAAAGAAGATATGCACATAGCCAATAAGCACATGAAAAGATGCTCTGAATCATTAGTCATTAGTGAAATGCAAATCAAAACTATAATGAGATACCTAGGATGGCTATTATCAAAAAATGGACAATAACAAGTGTCGACGAGGATATGGAGAAATTAGAATCTTTGTACATTTCTGGTGAGAATGTGAAATAGTGCTGCAATTCCAGGAAAATGGTAGTTCCTCTAAAAGTTAAACATCAAGCTATCATATGACCCAGCAATTACACTCTTAGGTATATTCCCAAGAGAACCAAATGCATGCTCACACAAAAATTTGTACATGAATGTTTATAGCAACACTATTCATACTTGCCAAAAAGTGGAAACAACTCAAATGTCTAACAATAAGGAATGGATAAACAAATGTGGCATATCTCTGTAATGGACTATTATTCAGCCATAAAAAGGAATTATGCGCTGATACATGCTATAGCATGGATGAATCTTTAAAATACTATGGTAAGTGAAAAGAGTCAGACACAAAAAGGTCACATACTGTATG
This sequence comes from Pteropus alecto, assembly GCF_000325575.1. Lineage (NCBI taxonomy): Eukaryota > Metazoa > Chordata > Mammalia > Chiroptera > Pteropodidae > Pteropus > Pteropus alecto. The sequence goes on from NW_006442109.1 coordinate 10,749,087, forward strand.
ATTCCGTTTATATGAAATGTGCACAATAAGCAAATTCATAGAGAGAGAAAGCAGATTAGTGGTTGGCAGGGCCTGAGAGAAAAGAACCGTGATAGTGGTGGGGGTGGGGGTGGGGGAGGTATGTGACTGCTAATGGGTCCAAAGGTTTCTTTTCGGGGGAATGAAAATATTGTGGAATTAAATAATAGTGATAGTTGCACAATTCTGTGACTATACTACAAAACCACTGAATTGTACACTTTAAAAAAGGAAATGTGAATATCTTAATTTTTAAAAATTTGTATTAGAAAAAAAATCTCCATTATATAACCTGTTTAGCTCACCTCTCCCCCTTAAATTCTCCTGTTATCTATCAGTCATTAGTGGGTTCTGGAAACAATTATTTTCTACTTTTTGACAATTAATAAGGAAAGGCAGGACCATAAAGCCATCTGATAAACAAGCAAAAAGCAGAAAATCTGCTCACGGCTTAGGCCACCAGACATCATTTCCAACCTTCCATTCATATGAAATTTAAGTTAATCACATGGAGGATTTTCCTAGATGTCTTTAAATTCTTCAGCCAGGCTCTTGGTCAAAGCCTACTATTAGGCAGTCAATCTTGATTTGATTTCTTCAAACCACAGTGCTAACAACAGTTCCAAAAATTAGTCTCAGCTGCTAGAGCAATTATTTTGACTGGAAACTCCTTCTGTCCTATTATATGGAATCCATATCAAATGAAAAGAAAATCTACAAAATAACCTATCAGTGTAGAATGCATACTTTTAGAGAATATAAATTGAAATATACCCAGTTAGTATCTCTCCCCATTTCTGTCCTGTCGAAAGGTCATAAAGGCATACAGTATGAAGGAAGGTTTCTTTGGGGAATGGCTACAGCTGATATTGCCAATGTCAAAGAGTACTTTTTAGACACCAGTCTCTGGTAGTCCTGCCTAGTATTTTTTTTTTTCTTTTTTTTTGCAATTAATCATGCTATATTTAGCTTTAATTAGGTACAAAGACTTTTCCATTCATGTCACCTAGAGATCATTTCACCCGCTCTGTTTGGCTGCCAGTCTCTTGTCTCTCCCTTCAGCAATAGTGAGGTGGATACCCTTGGCGCAGGGAAGAGGAATCCATGGTTTGCTGCCTTTGCCAATAACGAATATGTTGGAGAGCTGGGTGACAAAGCTGTTGCCAATGACATCTTTTACATGAACCACATCAAAAGAGCCTGGGTGTCCCTGTTGGTGATCACACCAATTCTTCCCAAGTTAGCACCTATGATTACCATACACAGGTTACCAGTGTCAAACTTGATGAAATCAGTAATTGTGCCAGTCTACAAATCTGAATGGTCTCACTCACTATGACAAGGGGATCACGGTAGCATGGATGGCGCGAGCATCATGCGTCACCAGTTGAGGGGGATTCCTTCTATGTGCACAAAGGTCTTCCTCACTTTGCACAATTTGTACTTGGCCTCCTCAGGTGTAATCCGATGAACGTCACAGATCAGAAGGAAATTCTCTCTGGTCTTGTCAATGTTGATGAAATCCATCAAACCAGCAGGGTAGGTTACATCAGTCCAGACCTTGCCATCAGTCTTGATAAACTGCTGCATGCAGATCTTCTTTACTTCCATCTCCAGTTAGGGCATACTTCAGTCTGCTCCTTAGGAAAATGATGAGAGGCAGACACTATTTCAGCTTGGGGTCTGGTAGATGACAGTTTATCCAGCAACCAATGCTTTGGAGCTGCTAAGCACTTCAGATGCTTCTTGGGACCACAAGCCATGGCTGTGCTGGGTGTGGAAAGAGGGTGTCCCTGCCTCATTTTAACAGTGAAGAAATCCAAAAAGCATTTCTCTACTAGGCCAAGATTTCCATTTTCTTTACCACAAACCTCTTACGAGTTAAATGAAAATCTAAATTTCTATGCGAACATGTAATAAGCTGAATCTCCAGACTAGTCAATAAAAATCCAAATAGAAAATTACACAGAAAAAGATTTGTTTCTGTACAATCGCCTTAACTGAAAAGTTATTCTAAGGGAAAACAGTCCCTATAGCTCAGTTTGTCTCAAGACTCCATGAAAGACAGCCCTTTTCTTTTATGCAACAAGAAATCTTCTAAGACTTTCTTGACCAAGTTCATTAATAACAGCAAATTATGTTAGTGGACACCACAGAAAACTCCTTCCAAAAGGTGGAAAGCAAGTCAACATTTAGCCTTTAAAAACAGCAAAATCATTCCCCCCACACATTCATTCATCATTACTAATTTAAAAAACAAACACCCGGAATTCTAAAGATAATCACAGATGAAGATAATAACTTGGCTTGAGAAGGTTATAAAAACTTAAATATAGAAAGAAGATATAGTAGTTTCATACTCCAGGATGAGATTTCATCAAATGTTATAAAATCTAGCCAAGAAGGGCCGGACCAGTTCTCAAATGGGAAAAATAAAGATGCTTAAGGGAACAGGGCTGAGATTCATGAGGTATATATAGATCATGCCCAAGCCAATCCTGAATCAATAATCTCAGCCAGTTCCACAACATTAAAAAAATTCTTCTGTTAAGAGAATATGGTAGAATTAAATATGATTTTTTTTCTCTTTCTACATTTTCCAAATTCTTTATAATAAAGCACTTATTACTTTTATGATATTTAAAATTTTTTTTTAAAGTATTTATAGTAGGTTTCAACACCTGAATGCTGAGGCTTCACCTGTATAAAATAATCTCAAAGAAACAGAAGATCAAGTGGACTAGGTGCACAATTCACAAGGTCAAGACTGTTTCATGTGCCAAGTAGACAGTTTGCCCCGAGGGCATCAGAGATAACAATGCTTGTACTTTGCTCCAATCTTTTCTCTGACAAAACAGGCTTTTGTCTACAGTCACCAGATGCCTCAGCAAGTGCTTTAGCCAAGTGCTTTAGCCAAGTGCCAGAGGCTCAGAGCCTAGATTACACAGCTGAAGTTTGGTACTCCTATACAGGGATTAAGAAACAATCACCTGCCCACAACTCTATTGAGCAAGCTTTGGCAGCAGCCAGGGCTAGTAAAGAATAATAAGGGGACAGGGGCCCACAGGCACAGTTGCATCTCTTTCCCATACCAGTGCTCTGTCTTCAGATGGCTCACTCTGCTGCCAATTTCAGGTCTTACTGGTCTCCTTGGTTAGCCACCATGGCTGTCTACCCTCTTTAACAAACCATGCTGGCAATGATGGTATTTTAGTAAAACTTAAACACTACCAAATAAACTGAGGGCACCCTGCTTAGGGCACTTTCACAAAAGTTATGAGTCTGGATTCTACCTAGTTAAATCCCTTCTGGCTTTCATTTTGGGACCAGAATATTAATAGGTTGTCCTAGAAAAGTTGTAAAACACTCAAGATCCAACCATTTCCTGTACCTTGAAATGTTAATACTAAGGCGGGGGGGGGGGGCAGAAAAAATAAAACAAGAAAAAGAAGGGGGGAAAAAACCTTTCTCTCAGGGCAAGGCCCAGACTCTAGAGACCAGGTCCGAGCCGCCTCCCTGCTCCATTTCCAGCCACACTATCGCCAAAGCCAACAACAATCCTTCTACTTACAGAACCTTCCAAACATTTCTTTCCTCAGCCAACTCTGGAGCCAGGATGAGAGACTCTGTTGGCACATGCCAGTTCTTGTTTATGAGCTCGTTACCACCTCAAAGGCTGCTTGGCCCAAGGCCTGCCCTCTCTTTAAAGGATCTTTCAAACTTCAAAATGGGACCTTTTCTTGGACTCCTCTCAAGACACTGAGGTGGGTTACTTAACCTACTGCCTCCAGCCTGGGTCCTACCCAAGGACTTCTTTGCGGACTATATTCTTAGGGAACAGTCAAATTCATCCAACATGAAAGGACATTTTACCCACACATACAAAGTAGAAAAAGACTGAAAGATTTTATGTTCAAGATAAAAGCAAATACTTTCTGAAGTAACAAAGAAAGGGGTCACAAGAAGTGACCAAAATGAGATGATCTTCTCCAATGCTGTCACAGTATACCAAGAGAGGGGGATGGAAGACACCTGTTTTGTTGATAATTAAACTCTGTCATATGCCCAGAGTTTCTTTCTGAAATTCTGTAATAGAAATTTTCCTAAGGTTGACTTTCACACTCTATTGGCTAGGAGTTGAAAAGAGACATTTGGAAGCCAGATTTTCAGGCTATTTTTTGCTCTTTTTCATCCTACTATGAACCCCTTCCTCCCCTAAATTCCACCTTACCTTTTAGGGATTGAGAGAGAAGAATGAAAACCTAGACATACTTAGATGTAGTTACAGGTTAGTGCCTTGTTCTCTAACTGCCTTTGGTGAAAAAAGGATTAAAAAAAAACTTTTTTGGAAACATAAGATTAACAACAGAGAACAATGTATATATTTAAAACTCACTGCATTTTCATAAACATACACTGCTATGTAATACCCACATCAAGAAATAGTTTCTTAGCAAATGGTTCTGAAATGGAGATTTTGCCCCTTGGGGGACATTTGGCAATGTCTGGAGACATTTCCAATTGTCTCAACTTGGGAGGAATGCTACTGGCATCTAATGGGTAAAGGCAAGGATGCTGCTAAACACCTTAGAATACACGGGCCAGCCCCCACAAGAATTACCAGCCCCAAATACCAAAGGCACTGGTGTTAAAAAAAAAAAAAAGTAAACAAACCCCTGGATTATAACAGTTCAGAAACTCTCCTTGTACTTCTTTTCCAGAAAAGACTTTTACTACTAAAATACAAAACTCTTTTGCTCTAGCACAATGCAAAACTCTTCTGCTCTAGCAGAAAAGCTGTTGTTAACAAGATGCCATAAGGAGGTGGAACAGATCACAGATGAAAAACTCACCTTGAAAAACAGAGAAGCAGCGAAATAAAACAGAACAAACATTTGTTGCTGACCTACAACTACTAGACCACCATATACTATGCACTTACAGTGTACTTTTAATCCATAAAAAAGGAAGAAAAGGTTCAGAGAGGTAGGTCATTTGCAAGATTCCACATCAATTAAGTGGCAGTGCTGGGATTCAAACACAGGTCTCATCACAAAGTCTGCTTTCATTTTAATTCCATTATGGAAGTTGAGAATATTTTAGAAGCAGTGAAAAGTAGGAAAAATATAAGAAGTGGTTAAAGTGAAAAGCAAAGATTACTTTTTTATTATTTGTAAGTAGCTTGAGAATCTTTAGATTTCCAGTTCTTCTCATGACCTCCAGACCTTAAGGGACATTTCATTTCCACTTGGTTGTTCATTCAATTCTCTCCTCCAAATTAACTATTATTCATCCTTCAGATATTTACTCAAACTTCTTCATGAATATTTTCTCTGACTCCCACCCTGTTACACATGTGATTATTTGAGTCCATTCTGTCTCTCCTATTAGACGGTATGCCCCATTGGACTTATTCAGTAGCCAGCAAGATGAACTTTGGAAATGGTTCTGAAAGATACAGAAATGTATAAGCAGAATAAATGCAATGAAAGGAACCACCCTAAGATAAGATCAACATAAGAATATTTAAGAAAAGATAACTTTTAGTAAGTGAGCACCACAGTAAGATCTAAGGTTCCTTTAAAAACATCATGTTTGGTCTACAGCCATGCCCTGAACAAGCCCAATCCCTTCTGATCTCGGAAGCTAAGCCTGGTTAGTACTTGGATGGGAGACTATCTAGAAGGCCCAGGTGCTGTAGGCATAAAAAGTAAATAAAATAAAAAATAAGAGATTGTAAGCTGACAAGGTCCTTGTAATCTGTGAGGTCGACCAAGGGTGGCCTTGCCCCGCCCCCCCCCCCAAAAAAAATACTGTGTTTGTTTGTTTCTTGGGAGGTACTACTTAAGACCAAAAACACCATCTCTTGCTATCAACTCTTAAATTACCCTAATCTCCAATTCCTAGCGAAAACCATCCCAAAAGGGCAATAAACCATTCATTTGCTGTTTTTCTTGTAAAGAGCAAGTAAACAGATGGTAGAGAAAGTGCTAAAATTTGTGTTGTTAAAAATAAAAATAAATCATCCGAGTTTATATTCAAGACTCATTCTCCAATGTTTCTAGTTCATTTCAACAAGCTTTCACCAGTATCAAAGCTCTGTGGGGGCAAAGGAATGGGAACGATTGAAATGGTATTTGCCTGGCTCTTTTCTCTGGCTCTTGGTTATTAGTTGTGAAATAGAGGTGAGGGAGAGAATGTGACTATAGAATAAAAACGAATTGAAACATCTGAAAATTTTAGTCAGATATGACTAAATATGAATATGACATTTTCAGATATGAAAATGTCACTGGGGTACATATTATTTTCCAACTATCTTCCCAGACTTTGCTCTGAATGCCACTTTACGTCACTAATCAATCCAGCAGAAGCTAGGGACAGCCCTACGTAACCTGGCTTCTAAATAAGTCCACCTTTCTTTCCTGTGTATGTGATATTTGAGGTCACCTACTTGCTTAATTCTAAGGGGGTGATTAAAGGGTTGAGAAGTGACCTTATTTTAAGCCTTTAAGTCTGCCCTATCCGCCCCTCCGCTTGCCCCCCTCCCTTTGAAAAGAAGCTCCATTTCACAAAGGCTGAGGGGCATAACTTCCTAAACCAAAAAGCTTAGAATTTCCATTCCTGGGAGCTCTGCCCTGGCCAAACTGCTTCCCAGGGAAAGGCAAAACTGTACTTTTCTTCTTTCTCAGTGATGCTGTGTTGGCCTACACCCAGAATCATTTTTACTTAGTTCTTCGACATGAAAACTTCAGTCCTTTAGCGCAATTGCAATGTTCTGCCCAAGAGCAGCCACTAGCACACAGCCAAAAGCACGGCACTGGCCCCAAGCCTTCAAGTAAGGTAAGCTATTCACAGCAGTGTCATCTCTAAGCAGTAGCTAATAGCAATTTCAAAATAGGTAAAACCTCATTGTCAATAGTACAGTGGTTTTCTTGATACAACCAATGCTTGTGCCCAGACTGTGATGAATGCCCATGGTAGAACATATAAAAATGACAACTTTTTCCTGGTTAATTATTTTCAGCTGGGGAGGAGGGGGAAATTCCTCTCTAAAACTGCATAACTAAATATAATCCCAACTGGTTAAGATAGGACCAATAACAAATGTAAAAGTGAGTTTCAGAAATAACAAAAAATAATTAAAACAATAGAATTTTTAAAAAGCACGGTTTAGATTTTAGCTGAAAGTCAGAAAAGGACAGAAACAGAGGAGTAGCTCAAAGAAATTACCAAAGGCACTGGGTCTAACTAAGAGAGAGACTAGGCTCAGAGATATTTACATTGGTAAGAAGGGAACAGCTCTGTTCTTCAGTTTCCTATAGGATGGTTCTTGTTTAATTCCAGGGTAAGACCTGAGGTTACCGTACAGAAATGACCTTATTTCTTCAGTGACCAAGGGGACCTAAAGAGAAAGAATATGTGGGTATTGTGAGGGAACATGAAAGTTAGAATTGAAAAGTAAATGCTACAAAAGAATATCATTATATTAAGCTGGATTCAACCCATGGACCTATAAATTTCCACTACAGACAGAATCTGAACCCCAAGATTTCTTCTACTGTCATAAAATACCTTTCTACACCAAATAGATAACCAGATACACACATTTAACATAATCAAATCAATGATATGTGGCTGGCAAAAAAAAAGAAAGAAACAAGAAAAACAATTTCAACGGTTTGGTCCTCAGTTACTCCACTCATTGATATATGCTTTGGAGAGAGCCACAGACAGGAGACTTGAACTGGCTTATTCACTTATCTGGTTTCCAATCCCATGTGCCTCTTATAGTGTAAGCATTTTGCCAGGGTTAGGGTAATTCTAGTATTTACAAATGCATATTTTTCATCAATACAGTGCTTATACAAGCCAGCTTTCATATGAGACCACAACTGAAGAAATAATGGTTCGTTTCAATGCTGAAGGAATTTATAAAGCCAGTATGTCAATTTCCAACATGGCATCATTCTAAGTAATTTTCAAGGGTACTTTCTGATCAAGTGCTTCATACCCTGACTTTAGAACCTGATCCTTATTTATAAGAGATGGAAAAGGACAGAAGAGATAAGAGAGACAAAAATGAAAGAATTTCTCAGCCTCTTTCTGCAATTGTAATAAGCAGTCAGCTTGTTTGATTTCAAGTCCCCACATTCTCAATCCAAGCACATATGTATAATCAAAATGAAAAATGCCTTATGGCATATTTTATCTAAAACAGACACTCCACCAGATGTTTAGAAATCTGCATACTGATGGAATTAAGATCTAGTCTAATATGGTGTATATAAATGTGTAGTTACTTTGTATGATGTCTTTCCCACATTTGCCAATTTTTTCTCCTATTCAGTGGAATATGCATCTGAAATACTCCAAAACCTAAAAAGATTGTTATAAGTATAGATTTATGTAAATTCTGAGAGCATAGGTAACACATATACCAGTACTAAAAATGACATTTTAAATTTTATTATGAGAGCTTAAGGATATGTCATTATAATTTTGCCCAAAATATATTCCATGATGTTTTTAACTACGAGTTTGCAGCATATTCAAGTATGTGTTCATCTCTGATAATAATTAGCATTCTAATTACTCTTCTTTAGGTATGTGACTTAAAATCCCAGCAGGGAAATACTTTATACTCAAAAACATTTAATTCTCTTTTTGACTTCAAAGAAATAGTATGTGTTTATATTAAAAAAAAAAAGGCAAAGAACTTAGACAAGGGACTTCTATTTCTGTGAAGGAATGCTCTTTCTTCTAAAAACAGCATGTTTAATTTGAATGTGTCCAGAAGCAGGCTCAGGAATAAGGTCTTTATTGGATGGTTGCATTATTTTATTTTGGTGTATTATAGATTTCCAGAAAATCAAGAATACCTACTGTTCAACATAAACAAAAAAAAATATTCACAAATCAGTGAGAAAAGAAACTGCCTTTGGATTACCTAAACCTGTCTTCCGCTCCCCTCTAACATACATAGAAACAGAATATTACAAGTTGCCTATATGTAGCAATTGTATCCGGTCAACAATTTTGTTGAAGTTTGCCTTAGAAATTCTGGAAGAATAATTTAAAATTTAATCAGTATCACTGATAATGGATACTCTACTTTAAAGGCTATAACTATCAGAAATTCAATAATTAATTCTCCTGATTAAGAAGATAATTAGAAGTCAGATTCGTTACAGCTCTATTCCTAAATAACTGACCCCAACACGACTGAGTAATAAAAAAGGAGAGTTGAAGGAGAATCTTGGGCATGCTATAAAACACTTGAGGATCACATGATATTTAAAGTGCAGTGTAGAGCTCCATTTGGAAATGGCAAAAAGCAAAGACAACTCTAAGAGTTCCCCTGGCTCAGGCTGCAGTAACAGATTCCCAGAGGCTGTATAGTGAAGCTAAAATCCTTTCCACAATGGTAGTAGTTTTTAACCAAGAAGTACATTAAAAGCACCTGCTGAAGTTTTAAAAAAAAATATGTACATGCTTGGGTCCCCAGCCCTAAAAATTTTACTCCAGTAGAGCACTTTTACTTTGTAAAAGCTCCAGAAGTGATTCTGATATGCACCTCTAGTTGAGAAGCCTTAGCACCAAGAGACTCTTCATTCAGCCAGAATGTTAATTTTCTCTAACCTCATGCTACTTTTTGCTTGGTGTTTGGTGAATATGTACACCTTTCTGTAATACTCTCTGTACCTTTCACTAAGATTTGATTCAGTGCAGAGCAAAGTACTCAACATTGGAAGAAACATATCAAATAGGAAATATCAACTCTAAGCTAGGTACCAGTTTATTAAAAACATAATGAAGAGAACCTATTACTAAACAAAAACAGAGGCAAAGAGAAGACATACATATGGCCAACAGGTACATGAAAACATGCTCAACATCACTAATCATTAGGGAAACGCAAATCAAAACTACCATGAGATATTACTTCACACCTTTTAGAAGACATATTATCAAAAAGACAGGAAATAAAAAGTGTTGGCAAGGATGTGGAGAAAAGGGAACACTTGTGCATTGTTGGTGGGAATGTAAATTGTTGCAACCCCTATGGAAAACAGTATGGCGGTTACTCAAAAAATTAGAAACAGAATTACCATGAGATCCAGCAATTTTACTTTTGGGTATTTATCCAAAGAAAATGGAAACACTAATTCAAAAAGATATATGCAACCCCATGTTCACTGCAGTATTATTTATAATAACCAAGATATGGAAAAAAAACCTTTCTAAACTACACTTGTTGAGGATTAACAGAGGGGAAAAAAAAAACTTTCTAAACTAAAATAATCACAGAGCCATGATTCTTTAACCTGAGATCTGCCCTATACCAAAAGGCGTCCAACAAACCCTTCCAAACAAATCCAGCAGTTAAACAATACAACCCAGAACCTCAATGGCTCCAAATGTTCTGAATCAATCTTTTCTCAAGCCTTCTTAGAAGTCAGCAAGAGTGAGAATATTAGTTATCATAAACTCATTATTTTCTAAAACCTCCAGGGGCTTAACGCTTAAAAGTCTCTAAGGATATCCTTTCCCCTTAATTTCACAATGACCTTGCACCTCATAGCTAATAACATTATAAATAGCAACACCAGCTAACATTTATTACTTACTATATGCTAGGCATTGAGCTGAATGCTTAACCTTCTTCATCTCATCTAATCTTCACAATAACCCTATGAGGTCAGTACTATTATTCACTTTCATATTCTAGATGAAAAAGAGAGGCTTAGAAAAGTTAAATAATTTGAATATCTCTTCTGCTCTCAAAGTCCCTTAGATAGTCCTTCCAATTTTAGTTTCCTGTCGGTTTGTTCATAAAAAGAAAAGATACGTCTGAATATCACTCAGGAAAAAAAAAATCATACCTACTGTCCATTTACTTTTTATCCTTTAAAGTTTTTGGTGAATTTGATCTTCACTATTAAGAGGGAAGGATGCTCTCAAATTTTGAGTGGACCTCAAATTTTAGTGTGTATTGTGATAAATGGTAGAGCTAATGTTAAAACACAAATTGCTAGGACTCAACCCTAGAGTTTCTGATTTGGAGACCTGGGATGGGGCCTGATATTCGATTTTCTAAAACTTCCCAGTTTTAGAAAACTGCTGCTGCTGCTGCTGGTATAGGGGCCAGTGCTTCATGAGACGGTAAGAGGAAGTAATCCCTTCTCTCCTTAGCTATCACCTTCTCATGTGAAAACCCTTCTCCACAGAGTACTTCCAACATGAGAAGCACTCAGGATTTAAAAACACCTCCAAAGTCTGAAAGCTAAAAGCCTTCTTCCGCCCTCCCCTCATTTCACAAAGGCATCGATGTAACCCAGGCAGTGTAAATCCAGAAAAAGAAAAATTAAGGACAGAATAATTGTAAACTGCTCAAGAAGCTCTGGCCATCCACACATTTTACATCTTCAGCCTGATAAGTGTTTCCTTTCGATCTCCTAGGGCAAGAGAAATGCCAAAAGAAAAAGGAAGTAGATTGTTTTGTAATACTTAAAAAAAGAAAAAGGACACACTTGGAAGATATAACAGAATTTTGCCCTACGAACAAAATATCTCAAAATCCTATAAATTACTCTTGTTTTGCTCTCCTTTGTCATACTATCTTGCATCTCAAAAGAGCTATTCTTCTTACCCAAGATGGACCCAAAGTCTACACTTTCTTAGGTAGCTTAAACATTGATTATGTCAAGGTCATATAAGATGAATGACTTCTGGGAATAGAATTTGTTAAAAATGTCTCCTCAGCTAGCCAGAGAAGCTTCTTACTTGGGTGGGTGCTCTCAACCATGACTAAACTGTACTGAGAGAAATATATTTTAAAATATTAATATGGCCTGGCGCCTTCCTGATGCTAATCCTTCCAGGCCCATCCCAATAGCACAACTGGGAAATTAACTGAAGAGAAAAGCAATCTTCCCTCCGCTCTCGACTTTCAGATGCTCCTCCTCTATAGCTTTGCCATGCACAGATTCATTCTATACATAATACACAGAGAAAGAACATGAGCACACACACAAATAACTCTCGGCAGGAACCAAAAATCAAAGCCTAACCCCATGGTTTTTAAGTGAGCAAGTCCAATTTCCTTCTTTGTAGCCCTTGACACATGCTGGCTGGGAGCCGTCTGGATTTTTTTCTGCCTTGTTCCTGCACCAGAAGGCTCTGCACTGCAGGTCAGGGGATGATAAGGAAATGAACAGTGTAATTTCCAAGGCCTCTGAACACGGCCCTGTCAGCAGCTCTGGAGGCGGGTTACTCAAGCATGGCTTGAAGAGTGAAAACCACAGAGAGGAGGGCTCAGACAGCCAGCAGTGGCAGGATCTCAGCTGTGTATGTCACTGCCACCTCCAACCTGAAAGCCCAAGCCCTGCTGCCTCCTTGGATGAGCTCTGCAGGTAAAAGCTCTTATGCTCAAATGGCAAGAATACAAGTTGACACAGGGGGAGGAAGATTAAGGACTAGAGCTTAGATTTTTCATGCACTCTTGTGCAGAAACAAAAACATTTAGTGTTCTTCCAGCATACATGAGATTGCACATGCTGGCAAACCCACAGTAACATCTATCCAACATATCCAGCCCCACACCAGGGATATGACCAGAAAGAACCCATTCATGTGAAATCTGAAATTCAACAGGCCACTTCAATAGCCTTTGAAGCCAATTTTGCGCCCCGCCCCCCCCCAAAAAAAACCCACTATAAATATCAGGGACTTTAGAGCACATCACCGGCATGCAAATTTCCCAACCCAGATTTGGAACTTCTTCTGAGCATAGCACTGAAAGTCTTAACATGGCAATCACCTCATACTGGTCTGCCTGTATAGGTGGAATATTGTTATGGTTCAGCCCATTATTGCCTAGGAAGGACTGAGATGTATTTCAATTCAAATTATGTTTTTCTTTTTTTCCTGATATTTATTGAATGCTTCCAAAGTGCCAAACACTATTTTAAGTGTTTCATATGAATTACCTAATTTAATCTTACAATGACTCTATGTAGGAACTATTGTTTTCCTCATTTTGCAGATGAGAAAACTGAGGTACAGCAGTGAAGTAACTTGCTCAAGATCACTCAGTTAATAGGTGGTAAAGCTGGGATGCAAACTCAGGTAGTCTGGCTCCAGAGTTTACACTCTTACCCACTCAGTTATACATGAGAGTTGACGTGAAATTTAAGTTTAGAAGGCTGGTGTTTTAAGTTAGAAATAGCTCCCAATGCCTACCTTATATAAAAAACTCATGATGGTTCTTAAATGTTGAAGTATATAGCGGTTACCCGGAGAGTCTTCTGGAAGTGCAGATTTCTGGGCCCCAACGCCTAAAACATATTTAGCAGATCTGGGGTAGTGTCCAAGAATCTGCATTTTTGACATGCAGGTGATGTGATGCACATGGTTTTATGGGCCACACCTTCAGGAACTCTGCTCTAGATAATGAACTGTAAGCTACTCAAAGAGCAGAAACCATCTCTGTCTTACTCACCAGGGCATACCCAGCACCAAGTACAATACAGAATCTAACATGCACTCAATTAACGTACCAAATGAACGAAGAGTTATAATGGTATCCAACAGTCTATTATCTCTTTACAAAACAGTATCCACAATACATTCAAGGTCTGCCAATTAGTGACATGCTCAAGGAGCACCAGGGCAGGGTTTTTTTTTTTTTTCTTACCTACAATTGCCAAATAAAGAGGAAACTGGCAATGCCTCAATGATTACAATGAAAATTTGACTGAATGCAATATTCCAGAACATGTGCACCCTCCCCCCATGAGAAGTCAAGCTTCAAGTAGCAGTTTAAAAGTAACTTTCCCCTTTTTTATGTATAATAGAATAAGTTCAACACCAGATGTAAATGGTTGTTCTCCACAAATAGCATCACCTTACCAAAGAAATCTAAACTCAAAAGATCCTTTTATTGAGTGCCAACGATGTTAAAATCAGGATGATAAACAAATGAAAGCAGTCCTGAAGGTATCTGGGCATTTACATCCAATGTTTCTGAGGTAATCTTTAAAATAGGAAAACAGAGAATCCCTTGGAACAGTTGAAGATTTGCTAAGAATCAATATGACATAAAAATTTGGTAACTAAAAACTTGGTTTCTATGTCTGGTTTTCCCACTGACTATCTGGGAGATCCTAGATCACATGACCTCCCTGTTCTTAGTTTGCTCCTCTATAAAATAAAGAGATTGGACAAGATAATCTTTCTCTGGGCCCTCCTTCAATTACAACACCCAGGTGGAAAATAGAGCAGCTGAAGAAAAAATAAATCAAGCTCAGGCTCTGTTGTAGTTACAGAAGGCATCTCTGTCCCACATAAATATCAAGTTCTTTTAAATTTTTTCCATGAAGGAAAATTTGGCTTCAGGAAGCAAGGCTGACTGCTATGCCATCACTAGCTGAGAAAGAACAGTTAGTGAAGGAGAATGGCATTAAAAGAGAAAGCCTTGGATCAGAAGGAATGAAAGAGACCCGACCTTGGCTGGGCAATGAAGGATTGCAACGCCAGAGAATTGAGCTGGAGGGCATGAATGAGGGAGGAAAGCAAAACCAAGGGCAAAGGAAGATGCTCTTAGAACACAGGATATGATAGCAAGCATGATCAGAAGGTGAATTAGCAAAGAGCGCATATGTACCATTTTCTTTGTATCCTAAAGTAATGGGGGAAGTGGTAAATATATGCAGCATTCTGCGAGCAGCAGAAACTGAGACAAACATGGGGAAGGAGAGTGCAGAATGTTCCTACCTTGTGAGATCAAAAGCAGCAGCTAAAGAGGTGAGGGGGGCTTCTGGTTGCAAACTTCTAGATCCTTTAGCCAATAGAGCCTACTGGTTACTTTAAATGATTTGGAAAAAAAAAAGGAGTCTCACCTTAAACTCTTGGTTTAAGCCCTGATTCTCTGCACGACAGGGTGGTGCAGATAGATCACTGCCTTCTGTGGCTATTTTAAATTCTTTTTTTCTTGCCTGACGGAATGGCAATGCAAGCACTAAGCTCAGGACATTTAGACAGGCATTCTTCCTCCTCCCTACCTCCCCTTCCATCCCTAACTTAACAACCTATCAATCAAACTATAGGCAAGGGAACAGGCAGGAGCCAGAAGGCTCTGCCTTGTTTATTTCTCAACATCCACCCCCCCAACCCCCGCCCCCTTCCCATCTCTTCGGCTGGCAGGAAGTATGAGGCAGGAGTGTTCAATAACAATTCAGGGCTGCAGCAGTTGCTAAGAGTCATCTCTGGTCTCTCCTAGAACTCTGGGAAACAGCACAGTGAGCCCTGCCAGAGAGAGGTGTGGTGGAGCAAAAGTAGAATGCCATGAAGGGAAATCCACATCTCTGGCTCGTAGAAAATTCCCTCAGCCATAGCCTAAGATACCTACCTTGATGAGTGAGAGGGTCCTGAGGTAATATTAATATTCAAATTTCCCCCATCAGCTAACATTAGACATGTCACAATTCTATCCTATACCACAAACTCCATTTGTCTTCTCTATTTCTAAAAAGGGGTGTGTGGGGTGCGGGGGGAGGAGGAAGATGCCAGTCACGACACTTTCCAAATATTATGAGTTTTCCCTCTTCATGACAGTTCTCAGCTCAGAATATGTAATTCCTAGATTATATCAAAACATCTGTTTTGCTGTTTTGGTTCTGTTGGTTGTCCCCACATAGAAGGAACATTCCAAAGCAGTTAAGCCATAGGCAAGCCCATATCTCAGAAAGGAAATCTTAAATAAGTTTTCAAAGACTTAGCTTATAAACTATGGCACTAGTTTATAATCATCAAACATTGAGCACCTACTTACATGCCAAAACCTGGGGTCCCTGTTTCTAAAAAGCTACCCTACTGCAAGATTCCTAGCTGCCTTTCCCCTAGAGTCTTTCCCTCCTCCTATTCCAGAAACTGCTCTCTCCCTGCACAGTGTTTTCATCTCCTAGCAACTTCCAAACATTTATTTAAATAATTATTTATTTCAATGGTTAAAGGCTTTATGTAAATGCACCCCCAGGACCAGCCTGTTCAAAAGGGTTGGAAAGGAACTGAGAAAGCAGGTTCTTGCTTATAGTAACATCAAACTGCACAACAAATGTTCTGCTTCTAAAAGTACTTCCCAGCAATTTTATCTTTCTTCCCAAAACTGAAGCACAGTCTTTCTTTTCTCTCTCATTCCACTACCTCGCCCTCAGTCTCCTTGGGAGACAAGGCTTATAACAGCTACATTTTTAAGGGATAAACTCCCCTGGCACCAACGTGTATTCTTAGCTCAATGTACTGCATCTTTCAGCCCAATTATAATCTGAAGGGCAGGTACTCAACCAGTCTCTGCACCTATAAGAGAAAATGGGTTCCATTTGCTTCTCTGTTGGAGACTATCTTGGCCATTTAGAATTAAATCCAACATGAAGCTAAGCATCATTAATCGTTTCACCCACAGGCTACCACTGGGCTTAGAAGATTGCAACTTGAGGCAAGAGTTCTAAACAGAAAGGAAAATGAAGGCCACTCTCAGAAGTGGCCACTTTTCAGCACAGGAAGAACAATGATTATGAACATGGATATATGGCAAGAGTTTACTGAAGCCAGATGTAGGGAATAGTCTAATGGGCCTGGAACAGAAGCAAGAACTCCTGGTACTCCTAGGCCTCTTTAAAACAGTATTATCCATCTGTACCCCAGAGAAGATGGTAAATTGCAGCCAGCACAGGATGAGCCATGCCAGTAACCAGCTGGAACTTGACTCTGCTGAGGTGGACTATAGCATCTGCCACCTAAACACAGGCAGCCTCTCTAGCAGCTGCCACCGGTAAAAGGGAATGAACCATTGTGTTATTAGAGGAAGAAAATTCACAGCCCTGTTACCAGGGAAGCCCAGATGTTGCTAAGAGCTACAGATGTGCCAGAGGCAAAGACCAAAATATATATAGCAAAAAAAAAAGCACAAGCTACCACTGGAATCCAGGCACTGATAGGGCCCCACTACCCAAACATACACATCTACCTCTATTTATTAACACTTACATATGGAAATAGGTATTCCCTTTTGCAGCTGATGTAATTACAGAGAAATCAATTTATACTGCATCTGTTGGGATCAGCTGAAAGCACAGGATGAGCAAAACACAGAGCAGAAAATCAAGAGCCAATGAACAGCTTATCACCAGGCCAGCCACTCTGCAGGAAACTGAGTTGCTGGGGTTTAAGGCAGCCTGAGCAGACCATAGACTCATACCTACTCTGCTCCAGCCCTGCAAGCTCCATTTCTTGAGACATGAACTAAGATCATCTTCCCAGAGGAGGAGAGCCCCTCGTGGGACTGCAGGCACCTGTCCTTCCAAGTCAAGGAGAAGGCATCATATCATTACACTGTTGGGCAGCTATTAAACTACCAGGAGACTTCAGTTTCTAATAATTGAGGAAGAAACCTGGCCAAGAATCTCTTTCAAGGCTAAACTTTCATAGCCACACTAACTCATAAGGCCTGAATAAGAACCTCATAGCACAGTCAGCACATCCTGTCCCAAATTGTGCCCCTCTGCTCTTTGGTAGCTACCAACAGAACACTTGGTAGACACCATGCCATGTAACTCATTTAACCCTTTCCTCCCCCAAAGACCCAGCAACACCATTTATCCCATTAAAACTGCACTCAACCGAGAGCCTATTATCAATGACTCTGAGGATGAAATGCCAGTCAGGCTGGGAACCACAGGATGGTGCCAGTCTCCAGCAACAAGTATCTGAGGTGGGACAAGAACAAGGTGGGAGGTTCTCAACTTGACTTATGGAAAATTCATTCTACCAAGTAGCTGCCCCCAACAACAAATATTTTTTTCTCCAAAACGTCCAGGCCTGCTGTTAATGAATCTGTAGGGAATCCCCTGATTTGAAACAAAACCACATTATCATTACCAGCTGCTCTGACCTTGTAATTGGTCATTACCCACAAACTAATGAGCCTCCCACAGAGTGCACATAGCATTTGGCGGTTAGTCCAGGGCAGTTCTGACTGGCAGTGGGCAGCCAGATCTGGCCACCTCTTACCTTTTCAGACTTGACTTTCTTTAGCGGGCGACACTCATTCTCCCCTTCCTCTGGCTCCGGTTTAGCTCCCAAAGGATTGAGCGCTGTCCCAGGCTCAATAGCTATACTCCCAAGTGGCTCCACAGCTCCTGTATCCACCCCTGCACTTCCATCATACTGACCACCCCGTGCTCCCAAGGGGACTGGCTGGAGGACCCCAGGATCTTTTTCTGAACAAGTCCCCACTCCTTCGCTTCTCTCCTTCTTGCTCTTAGATGAGCTGTTCTCCTTCTCCTTTTTGGAGCCGGCTATACTGCGGGATGCCTTAGCCGCCTTCTCTGAGCCCTTCGGAGCAATAGCAGCAACCAGGCTTCCTGCATTGGCACCGTCTCCTGAGCGTCCCTGCACCTCTTTCTTGCTAGCTGCCCCCTCACTTGGCGTGAACAGGGAAGTTCCTGGAGTGGGTTTGCTAGTGTCTTTGCCACTCTTATTCCTTTTGGATTTTGATTTGCCTTCCTTCCCTTGAGGACCTGGCACTGGGGTCACAAACTTGATGTTGTCTGGTAGTGTGGCCACAGCATTGGGAGCTGGTATCCCCACCTCCTTTGAGCCTGACATTTCCAGTTTCTGCTGGTCCTTTTCCAGATCGGCGTCCAGGTCAATGATGAGATTCCCTACTCCAATGTCCCATTCATCCCCACTGTCGTATGTCTCAACCGGGTTTGCATCCACTCCTTTCCCTCCGGAGGCTCCACTGCTCAAGGACATCTTAGAGTCAACGTCCCACCTCAAGATTCAAGGCTCTTCCTTGCCCCCAGCTTTCCTATTTTCAGCTTCAGCTATGTTCTCAGACCTGCCACATTGGTCAGTACATGCCCAGCGGACAACATCATTGCTGGAAAAAGAAAATTTAAAGAGCTGTTAAAGGAAACAGTACAGGCAAGGAGACAGCCTGAAATAAACACCCACGCAAAACAGACCCTTCCTAGGGGACTATCACATCACAATGGACAAGACAAACAAGTTCAATTGTATTTCTAACCAAGTCACATTGGACCAAGGAAAGGGTTAATTCCCACCCATATCCCCAGAGAAGAGTACAATATTTCCCATTGCCTGGAGATTCTGTGGTAAGTCTTAACTAGGAATCCTCTACAGTTAGTTTCCCATTCCCAAGAGACTTATTTCTACTACCACTGCCAGCTGGCAATCCTCCCTCAATCAATACAGGCCCTGGCATATTAGATTCAAGTTCCAGCACAACTTCACTCACACCCCCTTTCTCCTTGCTACTTCCTGAATTATTAGAAAATAGACTAGCAAAGGCTTTAAAAACCCTCTTCTAACAAGGCCTGTTCCTATGAGAAATGATAAACGTTGTCATTGCACTGCGTGGGGAGGGGAAGTATGAATGAAAAAGAAAAGCAAGAACCGGGAAAACTATATCAGAATAGGGGACAAAAATTGCAACTAGAGGAGTTATCCTCAGAAAGGCCTCAATCAATCTGCTTAAGTTCAGTTAAATCAGCCTTATTAAACTCTAGGTTTCAAATTATGTCCATATAGCAAAATTTAATGTGGCCTTTCTCACTTACCATTATAATACCTATGAAGACGCGTGTGCGCGCGCGCACACACACACACACACGCACGCACACACGCGCACACACACACACACACACACAGAAATAATTTTACTCTATCAACTGAACTACTAAAAACTACTACTGAAAAATCTATACCGGAATATGGGATAAATCTCCACATTCTTGTATAAGATTGATGTTATTGTATTGATAAATACCAGGGCCTAAACACATAAAATAGAAATTGGCTAAAAAAAAAAAAGGGAAGAAATGGTAAAAAATAAAAAATAAAAGGGGACAATTTACATCTCTCCTGTCTCCTGACTCATGAGATCTGGGGAGTGTACCATATAGAAAACCTAGCAGCCAACATACACTGTCCTGGTACTACCTTACGACAAAGCCAGAGTTCTATTCTTGCTTACTACCCTGTCCACCATCTTTCTATATCTATTTAGAAAATAACTGTCATAACAGAGCAGAAAGAGCAAACCAGTGGCACAATGAATCCTACAAAGTGGATTTCTAACAGGTAAATGCTACAGATAGGACAGAGACAAGACAAATTGTACTTTTTCACCGACTCTCTCAATACAGTGTCAAAGAACCAGGATGCAGTTACAAGAAAAGATGTCATCCTAGGAGAACAGAGATGTACCAAGTGAATGCCTGCTAGCAGCTGGGATTTAAGAGAGAAAGGTGTGCACACTAATCTGCCATTGAGCTGTAGATCTGAGAAGAAAATACAATCTTTACCTAAGAAGAGAGCTTAGTGCCAACAGCAACCAACCATAGCTGGCATCAAGTCTACATAAATCTGACTTCATAAAAAGAGTGTATATCGGGGTGAGGGACATTATGTAGGAACTATGAAAAAATGCGACCCACAAGGTAAAGGAAACAATTCTTGAAGAGTTAGAGAAATGATACCTCTGAAAATGATCTAGAATTCTGAAGACATTTTTAGTAAAATGTTTGGAATTCTCAATACTACACAAGATTTGGCCTCCATGAAATAGTATAGTATGTACTCATTCATTCAAAAAAATTTGTATTAACTGTCTACTATGTGCTAGGGAACTAAACTAGATTCTGGGAATACAGCAGCAAAAAGACAGTGAATAAGGCAGTGGAACATGGTACTGAAAATGATTCTATTATGAGGGGCAGAGGGCATTTCTAGAACAGAGAATGCCAACTGAATCTGCACTACTGAAGATTATTACAGCATAGATCTTCCCAACATCATAATTTATCAGCTCTGCAATCTTTGCAATTGTGTCTAGGCTTAGGGCATAACCCACATTCATCTAAGGTTTACCTACTTTCCTCCATAGCTGCGCTATCATCAGTGTGTGATTTAACCATTAAAACAAGCCCATGTTTGTTTATCCTTGGAAAAAAACCAGAACTTTCAAAACACCTTCCTCTTAAAAAAAATAAAACAAAACAACAACAACGACACCACCTTAGAAAACAAGATAGGGATGGAAGAGAGGCTCTGGAGGTATACATAAAGGAAAAAATATAAAGGACATAAAAATATTAGTGCTGAGAGATTCTGACAGTTTTCTACTGTACTGGCTGACCTATCACATGAAGATTGGAAGAAATCCTACTTTCCTTTATGAAAAGACAAAAATTGGGCCAACCTCAGGCTCCTCTGCAATATCAAATGTTAAAAGGGTATGAAAAAATCAACAGAATTTTCGAGAGAGAAGGTTGTTAGGAATCTTATACTGAATCAAGTTGTTTGTCATGTGTAAAAGCAATAGATTTTCAGTTATGTAAGAACACATATATATCCACCTTGTTAAAAAACTATATGAAGCACTAAAATCAGTTCAGTGTCATATAAATTTGAATAATTCTTGTAAATGCACATACCAACTGAATTTTGTAATATAAAGAGTAAACCAATATAGGTATTAAAAATCATTCCTAAAAAGAATATGAAGCAAAATCAATACTTATAATGATGTAGAACCTTAAAACACTCAGCCTTAACATCAGTAACGGAAAACACTTTCTCAAATTCCTCTTCCATACATCATGGCAAATTGTTCGGTTGTTTCTAGCAAGCAAGAAATATTGCCATTACGTTTTTTAAAATTGTGCTTCTTCTCAAAGGGAGCTGGAAATGAAAAGAACATCTGATGGTCTGTGCTTATTTCCAGGGTCCACATCTTAAGTGAGATAATTCATTAAATGGAGGGATGTCTAGAAGAGTATAGTCAAAGACCAAGAAGCCATTTCATAAGAGAAAAGCTCTTAGATATTGGTATTCTTTAGTCTATGAAGAAGAATACTGAAGGGAGACAGGCTGGTTAGCTTTAAATATATGATAATTGTAACGTGTAGAACAGAGAAATTTATCCTGCGATACTGAGGGTAGCAACAGGACCAGTGAGTAGAAGTTACAGATAGAGGGATGTTTAACTCAGGAAAAAATTTAATAACCTGATATTTCCAGCAATGGCCCACAATGTTTAATGAAGCCATATATCTTTATCACTGAATGTATTGAGCAGAAAAAGCATAATCGCCTGTCAATCAAATTACATAATGAATTCCTCTATGTGTAGTAAGGGGTAGTTTGAACATGCCTAGGGCCTTTTTCAAATCTACAATTCTATTAATGTAGCTATGAAAAAAGTATTTTCTCTACTTTCTAACACCCAGAATTTCTGCATGACCAGGATGCAAAGAAAACATTATGAGGACCGATCCTAAGTGATGCTGATGTTCTTTAGAGAGGCACTGTCTTCCAATTTTTTGAGGGTGTCAGGTGTTTCCCTATGTACTACTTTTCAGCCAGGTGACTTTTCAGAAACCCAGCTTCCCAAACCCAGCAGGCTTCACTGCAGTAACTTTCGTGGTACATTTCCAAAGATACACCATAAAATTGCCAAGTATTCTTCAATCAGCCTGGATGCAGCAGCCAATCCACTTTCCATCTGCTCCCGACAACATTCCACACAGCTAATAGTCAACTCTCTGACAGGTCATTGCAGAGATGTTTAACCACACGCGGTAGGGCAACTAACATGCTAGCTGGAAATGAAAAGCACTGACCTCTTGCTTCCATGGCAGAGAAAATGCAGGAGAACCAATACCTTACAAAGAACAGAAGGCACTTTCAACTTGTAAGAGCTTCTGTAAATATCCTTCCTCTCTTCTCTCCTGCCTAATTGTACTCTACTTCCCTATTTAGGACCACGTTTTAGCAGACTCTAGAATTTCTTGTCAGTACCATTCATGCTTTGTTCCTACACCTGATCTCCTCTCTGTGGGGACTAATATAGGTCATGACAATCACTTCCCATACCTTTGTTCCTGTAAAAACAGGAGTTCAAATCCCAGTTTCTTTTCTGGAACCCAACTCCACCTCTCAGACTCTCAGTCTATAGACTAACCTGTAATCACACATTTCAGTGATTAATTGATTTAGGGCATGTGCCATAGATCACATCACTCGAGAATGAACAAGGCCTCTCCTCAAGAAGGCTAAAAATGTGGGGGGCGGGGGCGGGGTGGA
>NW_006442109.1:10772446-10790712 GCF_000325575.1 Pteropus alecto
ACATGTGCCATAGATCACATCACTCAAGAATGAACAAGGCCTCTCTTCAAGAAGGCTAAAAATGTGGGGGGGTTGGGGCGGGGCGGAGGGAGGGAGTCCTCATGTGAGGTCTCCGCTCCTGCCCAGGACACATAAGCAGCAACTGACCTTACTTATGTCCAAACATAATACGAACAGTACTTCTCTTTTCACCCAGATAGAACTTTGTATCTATCCGAGAGGGTTTCAAAGCGAGAGGATCTCTTTAATTGCCAACTACCCACAGATAATCTGGTCTGAGTAGCAAACTGTCCAATGCTGCTCTACTGTAAATTTATTTGTCATTCCCTCTCCTTATGGGTTTTGAATGAATCTTCTTAAAGGCTCTAATCTGAGCAAGTGACAGTTGTATATGAATGTGTATAATCTGCCTGGGACCATACAGGTCACACACATTTGGATGTGAGGGTTATCTGTCTATGTAGTCTCCTCCAAAAGCTGTATGGACAAAGAAAAAAAAAATGCAACACTCAATTCTTGAAAATAGCATGGTGTAGGAAAAAGAGCACAGAACTTAGAGATGTGATTTCAAGAGATGTGATTTCTGGACTCAAATTTCCACTGACCCTAGCCAGATCACTAGCCAAGTTGCTTCACTAAATATTAACTTTTTATTATAAAATGGAAGGAGAATTTATCATGGTTTGAAGCACATTATGAGTATACAAATCTGAAAAAATATAAGACAATTCAAATATATAAAGTGACCCAAACAGTCTCATAGTATTCTGGTATCTGAACTTAAAGAGGTCTGTTTCAGTTATACTCCGTATAGTGTGTCTGAAAAATAAAGAATGTTTTAAAAAATATTTAAAAAATTAAATTGTAGGTAGTACTGATATTCACTTGAGTTCTACAAAAGAAAATGGCAATCCTTTCTTCTTCCATAAACTCAGTCATCAGGGTTTTCTCTTTACGGTACTCCTACCTTCAGATGTGGCTCATAAAATCCTATATTCTAGGGTCTGACAAAAAGACTCCATCTTGCTTTAAAAACCCCTCGAGGCTTATGGTTTTAACATCTGGACTATCTCTTCACCAACTGTTCCAATCCATTAAGTTGTTGACCCCACTGACAGGATAGGCCTTCATATCTAAATTGTGTTAGGTTCATAGGGTTTGATGCCCCAGGGAACTGTCAATAAACCAATGGGATACAGCAGGTTGCTAGAATAAAACCATATCATATCAGCTTCCCTGAATTCCGGATGCTACCTCGAAATCACTTCATATTTAGCCAGCCTCAGTTAGTACAACATGTAAACCATCCTCAGTGATACTGAGCTTACCCAGCTGGAAGAAGAGGCATCTCCTTCTCCACCTGCCACACTTCATAGGAGGCTCACTAATCAACTCAATTTCCACCTAGGGCTCTAACAAGAAACAATCAACTTTCTTTTGGGTTGGTCTCTTTATTTATTACATTAATTACTGTAACAAAGGAACTGTGTCATCTCCTCAAGTGTAGCTCTCAGCTTATATCTCCAATGGGGATCAGATAAAGAACAGACTAACAGTGCCAATTTGAGAAGAGGGATCCAATTCAACAGGGCTCATCTGACCATGTGTCACCTAAGGACACAAGAGTAAACGTGTAGCATCTCTCAGTCCCTGAGTGTTTATATGCTGCATCTCATGAATAGTTTTATGGCCCTCAGAGGCTGCTATTCTCAGACAAAGATTATGAGGCCTGACCTGTTTCAATTCACATAAGCAACTGACACTTCCACCAGGACACTGCTATTCAATAATGCTCAAGTTTAGAGCTTTCGTGTTTGTCAATACTGCTCTGTGCCAGCATACATCTCACAATAGGCTAAACAACATATGAATATGTAAATAATTCAATCCCAACCCTATAGAGATTTATTCAGTAAAAGCAGTCCACAGAGAAAACCCTTACCAATGCCTATGTGTAAGTAGACCAAGAAGCAGAAGTCAGAGATCACCTAAACAATAAAGCAAGCTCCACCATTCCTCCATCCCCAGAGATAAAGTGAAAGAGGTGATGTCAAATTCTCAGGAAAAAAAAAAGTGAATAGTGGTGATAGCTAGGAATCAGATCTAAGAAATTGGCCTTCTACATAGAATTGTTGTGCCAAAGCTTTTCTGTATCTCAATCTCTAAAATGAAATAATATGGGTCAAATTCAAAGCCGTAAAGGGGGGAGGGGGGAGGATCTGAGTAGTTTTCAGGAAATATAGGAATTACATTCACTTTTTACATTCTAGACCTCACCTCCCTTCTAAATCTCTTCCACAAGAACTACTATTCTATAGTAACTCTAAAGAATAAAGAAAATTTTTCTATCAAAAGATATTATCTACATTGCTGTATTAGCCATAAAAAATGGTGGACTCCATATATACATCCTTAAGGATTCTAAGCCATGTCTACTTCTCCAGCTTTGTCTCATGGCCTTTACTTGAAAGGCATACCCTGTGCACATCCTACCTCTCAAAGTGTAGGATAATTTGATTAATATTTGTTTTCTCTGCAAGCACACTGCTCACCAACGTATCCTAAGAACGGTGTTTGGTTCACAGTATGCCCTCAAATATTTTGGTCAATAAGCGAGTGAATGAACACTGCTTTCCTCAATGGGCAGAATCATAACTGTGCCTAGGCTGCCATTTCCCCTCTCCATTCTTATTTAAGCTTGATTTGTCTCTAGTTATAAACTGTCTCAATTACCTGATGATCTTACTAGAATAGAGTGTGGATTCCTCTCTCTAGGATAAAGGATGCTGATTTATCAAGAGTCTAGGGGGAAGGTTAGAAAACAAAATAGTCTCCACATTTCTTAAAATGCCTAACTGCTCCTCAGTATTTTCTCAGCCTTCAGTCTCATCCATGCATAGTTACTTCCCAAAATAAGGCTAGTCCACAAATCAGGTATTCAGGACCTAAGCAACT
Source organism: Pteropus alecto (assembly GCF_000325575.1). Classification (NCBI taxonomy): domain Eukaryota; kingdom Metazoa; phylum Chordata; class Mammalia; order Chiroptera; family Pteropodidae; genus Pteropus; species Pteropus alecto. Next base: position 10,775,402 of record NW_006442109.1, read on the forward strand.
CCAGAGAGCCCTCATGTATATACTTAAATGTATAAGTCAGACTATAAGACTTAAACCACCTAGTTGTCACATTTGAAACACAAAAGTCAGGAAAGTGGTCATGTCTGGGAGGGGCGTAGTGACTGTGAAGAAGCATGAGGGAACCTTGTGAGGTGCTGGAAATGTTTATACCTTGAACTGCATGGTGGTTATATGGCTGTATAAATATGGAAAAATTGAGCTGTACACTTATGTGCTTAATGCACTTTATCATATGCACATTATACTTCCAAAAATAAAATAAAATAATAAGTATCTATTAACAAAAGAACTACATTACTGGATCATGGTCTTGGTCCTAAAGTAGCATTTTATGTGATCATAGTACAAGGGAATCATGCCATGAATCTTCTCATGTTAGGATATTTAGAGGGATGGTAAGAAGGAAAAGAAAGAAAAGGGAAAAAAGGAAAAAAAGGAAAGGAAGAAACTAACTACTTACTTAAGTATTACACTATGTTTGACCATATTGTGAGATTTAAAATTTGTTGGATTGGCTAAAGGAATTAATTAGTAATAGAGACAATCACAGTAACCACTCCCCCTCCCCAGCCCAATGAGGTAAGTAATATTAAATCCTGGGAAAAAACAAAGTTGTACAAGAAAACACAGTAGTATACTAAGCGGAAATACAAAAAACAATAAGTAATAAATATTGATCTAACTAAAAATTGTGACATAACTATATTAGGAGGATTTGATAAGAAGGGGAGGGCAATAGGAGAGCATATTATTTATTATTTAGAAATCTAGTAGTAAATACAAGAAAAAGACTAAAAAGTTTAAAGCAGTTGCCCATTGGGAGTTAAATTTGGTGGTGTGAGAGAATAAATAGTGGACTGCTGATTTTCATGAAATGCCATTGTGCTATTAGGCTTTTAATATAAAGTTCATGAGAAGAGACAAACAAAAAAGTATTATGTATTAATTTGATAAATAAAACATTTAAAAATAATTTTATAAAAAGGATATACAGATATTTCTTGATTTACGATAGGGTTACATCCAGATAAACTCTTAAATTTAAAATATTGAAAAGTCAAAAATTCATTTAATATACCTAACCTACTGAACATCACAGTATGGTCTAGCCTACCTTAAATGGGCTCAGAACACCTACATTAGCCTATAGTTGGGCAAAATCATGTCACCACCGCTGCCCAGTATCACGTGAGGATTGTTCAGTATATCACCAGCCCAGGAAAAGATCAAATTTCAAAGTACAGTTTTTACTGAACGTTATCGCTTTTACACCATCACAAAGCTGAAAAATCATAGGTTGGAGCATTGTTAAGTTGGAGACTGTCTATACTCCTCAAAATATTCCTTGTTTCCCTTAAGTTATTATAAAATATATCAATTCAATAATTTTTAAAAACCTATGGAAAATGGGAGGAGAGGCAGCAAAAGTGAAGTAGGTGTGACTATAAAGGAACAACATGAGGGACCTTTGTGGTGATGGAACTGATTACCGTGGTGGTAATAAAACTGCATAGAACTAAATATACATACATAAATGGGTACAAGTAAAACTGAGGAAATCTGAACAAGACGGGTGTAGTGTATCAATGTCAATATCTGGTTGTGATATTGTACTACAGTTTTGCAAGATGTTATCACTGGAGGAAACTGGGTAAGGGTACAAGAAGGTCCCACTGTATTATTCTTACAACTGTATAATTTTATTTTGAGATAATGATAGATTTATTTAAATTGTAAATTTAATTAAAAAACACAATAACCTTCTTGACTTTATTTTTATTTTCTATAACCTCAAGGGTTAATACATTTTACTTATTTACTATAAAAAGAGCAATCCAATAATGAAGCTCAATTCATTTCTAACTTGAATGGGTGCTCTCTATCCAAAACAGGATCCTAAGAACAATAAGTCTGTATGTTCTTTTCTTCCATTGATAAGGTTTGATAATATTTCCTCTGTCTTTAAAAGCCAAAGATTTTTTTTTTTTACATGTCTTCATTAAAGCCTTCCATCTTCTTTGGTTATCAGCTTTGATATGTATTTCTTGGGGACCAAGAGAATACAGTTATCACAAACATAGACAAATCTTAGTTTTGCATAGAGGGGAGTTTATTTTTATCTTTTAGTTCTGATTCCCTTCCCAATGATGCCCAGCATTTCCCTAGCAGCAGACTGAGCAAATTTTTCTAGGAATAGCTTACCAAGACTCCTGTCTCCTTTGGGGGCTACATTTGTTAGAAGTTAATCATGCTAAGAAAGTGGTTTGGGCTTTATCTTTTTAAATGTAATACTTGTCCACACTGAAGCTCATCTTCTATTTTTCATCCCCCCCACACAAGATATTCCTTCCATCCGCCCACAACAGCAAAGATAGTCCTAAAGTATAATGTAAACAATGTGGGAACCTAACTACCTGAAAGAGCTTAATTAATGTCACAGGAAGACCTAAATATGTCAGTTACGTAAAACATTTATTAAAATGTCAAATAAGATAAGGGTCATTGCTTAAATTCTTCCACCTAGAAGAAGGGATCATCAAGATGGTTTTTGGAGGTAATGTCATGAGGAACCAGCACAGTAAAATGAAAAAAAAAAAAAAAAGGAGAAGGCAGAAAAGCTCAAATTTACTCTTTACCTTCCCCTAGATGTGTAACAATCTCGGGCAAGTCTCCGCACATATTTGAGCCTCAGTTACTTCGCTTGTAAAAAGGTGAGATAATTAATATATCATATACAGTGTGATACTTTCAGTAGAAACTGGAGCAATACCCTAACATCAAACTTATTAATACTCCTACAGCAAAAGAAATATTTACTGGAAATAAAACAAACAAAAACAGACTATAAATGGTTTCTTATTAGTTGAAGTCAGGTATGTGCCTACTTACAAAAAAACCTTTGTTTTCAAAGCTTCTGAATTTTAGAACTGCAGAGAAGTATGGACCTAGAGTTTACTGTCAGAGAATCAGTTTGCAAATGCACAACAAAACATTTTCTTTCACTCATGACTAAAGTTTTTAAATAGCCTTTAGCCTGATTTTAACAAAAGTCTTTTCAAACTAAACAATTTCCAAAGATTTATCTTATGTGACTTCTCCTTATGTAAAAAAAGTCCTTTTTTTCCATTGCCTTGGCCCCAATAACTTACATAAATGGCACCACATAATCTCAATCTTTAACTTCCATTTTACCTATTTTCCAATATAGTTTTTAGTCCCTCTACCTCCAAACCCTTCTTATTGACAGAATCATGTTTGAAATCTACACCAGTGCCTGAGTGTAGTGATCATGCCACTTCCAACTTGAAGTGATACACTTCCACTAAGAGTTTCAGTTTATCCTTGAATTCTAAATTCTTGAGTAGATAAATTTGATCTCAAGTTTACTGATTTGACCAAGAAAAGTCTAGGCAGCTAGAAGAAAAAATGTGTTGGAAATACTAAATAAATGTTAACATTCTGGGATAATTCTTGGGAGTTCTTTATATTTTTTTGTACTTTAAAAAAGATTAATTCATGTTCTAATCAGAGGAAAAAACAGTAAGCATCAATCATCATTTGACCTAGAAGTTTTAATCTGCTTTGCAGTGGGAAAAACAGAAGTGGAAATTCTCTAATGTTTTCATCCATGATCAAATAAATGGTCTCACCAATTTTCTAGCTGCCTTTCCATTTTTAACATGTCTTCTTAAAACAAAAACAAAAACAAAAAACTCTTACCACAAATTGGGCAAAGAGGCTTATCAAATTCATCTTTTTTTCCTTCCACCTAATTTCTGGGTGGCACTCAACCATCATCACTTCATGGGCTTCTTATGGCTTTGACTGAAAATGTTTCTCATCTTTTTTTAAAGATGGCCTTTTCCTCTCCACAGCCTCTATGACTATACCAAATAATCATGTTTTGTATAGTCCTTTTGATCCCTTGCTTTCTTTTAATGTGGACTTCTAATATGAGTTTTTAAGTCTTTAAACTTCCAGTGAGTTATTTACTTTTTGAAATGTTTCTTTCCACTTTTCTTAATGTACACACTTGATCACAGCTTGATTTCTTAAAACTGACTCTCCATATAAGACTTTGTTCTTCCTCTTCCTGAAGAATGCTGAGCTTAATCAAGATATGATTACTATTAAATAGTGCTGACCTACTGAAACTTTTATCAATTCTTGTTTTTTCCTCAAAGTAAAATCCAGGTTATTTCTTTGCTATGTAAATTCTAAAACCACCGACTGTAGGTAGTTTATCTTACTCAACACGTCTTCACATTTGCTCGCAATGAAGTATTTAACCAATCTTTGTATAAATTAATAAACTCCACATTATTATTATCTGGACTAATTTTGCAGCTTTTCCAATCTCCTTTAGCATTTCAACTCAGTCACATTATTTTGATTGGGAATGTGACATTTTTATTTAAGCAAAGATTTCAGTCCTTATAAAAATGTAATCACTTGCTGACTCTATCATTCCTGTGAAGTATATAGCCTAGTAGCACCACATTTCAATGATTAGTCTCCTTCCATCAAGTATCTGAGATGTAAATTTAATCATTATACCATTATTTTGCCTACCAGAAAAGAAGGGGAAAAACTATATAATGATGATACAAATGGCACTAATTATGTTTACATTGGTAACATTTATAAATAAGTATAATGCTTCAGATCACATAGGTAAAACATATTTTAGATTTGTTGTTAGAAGAAAAGATTTATTGTTATGTCACCTACCCCAATGTGATCTTGTTCAGACTGAATTTCTTTCTTATAGAAAAGCTCCTTTAGAAAAAGAATATTGCCAAACACTGCCCTGCACTTCCCTCTCCGTCAGACGGCGTGATGGAACTCATCTGAAATCCATACTGCCAGGATTTCTAGCTCTGCTAGGACTGGAAGGGCCAACTAAAACAAACCAGAGATATTACTAGTAAAAAAAAAAAAAAAAGTTTTCTCTAGCAAACTAAGCATTTTAAAGCATTTTTTTACTAATAAAACAATACAACTTGGTTAGTTAAAATGAGATCCTTTCGACCGCTAAAGAAAAAAAATAACGTACACTTGAATGAACAGCTGCTGGCTTTAAAGGTCACAATATCAGTAGTATGTTACTGTACTACTTAAGTATATGTAATGAGAATGTATGCCTTCAAGTCTGATATACAGCAAATCCAGAATAAAGCCATGTGAAATCTGCCTTGAAGCTCACCTAATATTAGAACCATATCTGCCTAAAAGTAACAGATTTTTCTTAGCATGGACCTGAGTTCATTACGAACCTTTATTCTAAAATTATATAGCAAAAAGAACACTTTTTTACAGAATGGCAAATAGGTGTCCTTGTGCACTGCCACAAGCTGATGATATAAATAAAAACAGCATGTACAGGTACCCTGCACCTCAGCTGTGTCAAATACATACAGTGTTAATAGGCTGAGAGCCTGATGTCCACAAGCTGCATAACCCAAAGACAGAAATAAGACGTTTTACCTCTTGTATATTAGGTAGAAATTTTAGCTTGCAGCCAATTACCAAAACAGCAGTCTGGCCTAAGGGATTTCTGTTTCCTATCAGCTTCATATAAGAAAAAAAAGAAAGAGGTAACAGAAAAATAATGAAGAAGTAGAAGGGTGAGTAAAGGGCAAACAAGGAAATTATAAGAAAATTTACAATACACAAGTCAGACAAGAGAGCAACTAAACGTCATCATAAGACATCCTCCAGCTAATGAATCAGGTACCGAGACTTCTAGAACATAGTTAGGTAAGTGTTGAGAGGAAGTCAAAAATACTGCATACCTGAAAATTCAATTTTCAGCTAGGAGCAGAGTGCACACTCCTTGAAAGCTTATTTTTAATGAGCTACCCCCAAACACAGTTACTGAGGCCTCACTAGAAAGAAGGAAGATCACGATATGGGCTTTTCCCATTGATAAAGGAGAAAACCAAGAGGCCTAACTCACCCATTACTCTAGGCACCCAGGGCCCAGTCAACAGAAGAGTAAATCCTACCCCTCAGGAAACTGGCTACAAGGCCTCCAGTTCCAGCCCTGGTGTCTTGCAGACATGACTGACTGCAATTTTCACCATGATTAACTTCCAAGAATGCCAGCCAGAGGAGCACCCAGGAGAAAACATAACGAGTAGCTATTTCCCCCTCAATGTCAGCTAGACTCGTTGGAACAAATGCAGACACTGCCTTTCTCTCTCCAAAGAATATTCAGCAACCTCAGGAAAGTGCCTAACAACCCAGTAACACACCAGCACCACGTGTCTCAAAGATGCCCACTCTGATCACCTTAAAGCTTCAACCCTCCTACTTCTCCTACCTACCTCTCCTCCACAGACCTAATCTCCCTAACTCTGTTCTGTTTTTTTCCCCACATAATCTATCACCCTTTAAATACTATATAATCACTTATTATGCTTATTTCTGTTTCCTTCTGTTAAAAGATACGATCCACAAGGTTGGAATTTTTTTTTTTTTGTCTACTTCGTTCACTGATAGATCTTAAACAGCTAGAACAGGACCTCACACATAGTAGGAATCCAAAAAATATTTATGGGATAAAACAAGTAAATAGGGCAAACGGAAAAGATCTCAAAGAGGTCCACAACACCCAGAAGGCCCAACAATACCTATATTCCTCTAACAGAAGCAGTCTAATTCCCATGACTGACCTACATACATTGCCTCCACTGACCATGTTCCACCCTTCCCCCTCCCCCAAGTCTTCCATCAGCTAGGATATAGGGCAAAGTACTGATGCAGGCAGTAAAAAGGCAACAGATGCCTGCCCTTGATCTAAAGGATTTCTGAAGACTTTTGTTGTCTGCCTTGTTCCTACGTTATTTGGTTTGGGATAAAATGTGCAGAATGGAAGTTACCTTAGCATAAGAGGAGGCCTCAAAAAAAAAAAAAAAATCACAAAGAGTGTCTATTTTCAAAAATCAAATTCCAATTCAATTCAGCAAGCATTAATTAAGCATAAAGTTATATTCAAAGCACTGGGCTAGAAGCCATGGGAACAGAGGTCTCTTATGGAGTTTTACAATAAGAGAGGAAAAAAAAATATTTGCAAATAATTATTTAATTATAATTAAAGACCATGTGTGATATAGTGCTATATAACAGAAATTATTTTCAAAAATCAAATTCCAATTCAATTCAGCAAGCATTAATTAAGCATAAAGTTATATTCAAAGCACTGGGCTAGAAGCCATGGGAACAGAGGTCTCTTATGGAGTTTTACAATAAGAGAGGAAAAAAAAATATTTGCAAATAATTATTTAATTATAATTAAAGACCATGTGTGATATAGTGCTATATAACAGAAATCCTAGCAGAGAGTTAAAAGAGGTACAGAAGAAGATGAAATCAATTCTGGAGATAGGTGGGTGGGAAGAAGAAGGTTAAGAAAGGCTTCAAGAAGGAGGTGAGTTTCTTATTACATACTCTTCTAGAACCAAATTCTTTCCTTTCAGAGCACTGCAGTTCAAAATTATACATTCATTAGTTGATTGCTGGTCTCCCCCACTAGACTTATAAGCTCTGAAAGTACAAGGACCATGTCTGGCCTGGCTGTCACATAAGTGCTCAATAAATATTAACTAAATGAAAATTATAATAATATTGCAGCAGTCTGTAGTATAGGGCACAGAAAGAGGTATTAACCAGGAGGTTATTACAGTAATATACAGATGAAAGCTTGATCTAGGTGAGTGAAATGAGAAAGTGAATCTAAATAGCAAGATATCCAGAATAACCCAAATGTAATGAATGATTAGATAAAGTGGTGAGGAAGAAAAAATATCCAAATATGAATCCAAAGTGGTGTGCTTCAGCAACTGGAAGAACTATAATGCTTAGGAAACAAAAGGGTAGGCAGGTTTCAGAAATGATGGACTGGAGGAACATTTGAAAGCAGATGCCAGGTAGAAAAAAATTTCCCCTTCCTTGTATACCTTTCAGATTCATATATTCCATAAGCTCCACGATTCCAGTTTCTCTTCCTATAGTTCCATTTCTGATACTATTTTTCAAGACTGCTCTAGAAGCATCAGTTCCAGAACAAAGATAAATGCTGAGCTTCTCATCAAACCTCAGAATTTGTAACTGAAATTTACGAAGTACATTCTTGAACATCCACTTCTGCTCCCGTGAATGAAAATTCGTCCCAAATCCAAAGTGCTTCACCTAAGAACGTTACTAGGAATATCGCTAAGTAACATACCCAAAGTCTACTGGCTATACTTTGCAAAAGAAAAAAAACAGAGCAGACACTGCTGCTTTCCTCTACAAATACTAAACTACAGCCTAGGAAACTATAGGTACCAGCATGCAATGTGGTACCAGTTATAATGCAGTACCAGCTTGCAATATGTCCCTAACTGCCAAGATCTGGATTTCATTCATGGTGTAGGTTTGATTTCCAAGGGTTGCATGGCACCTACTCTGGCCACTTTTCAAGTCAATACCTTAAGCTTCACTTAGCCATTTAAAAAAAAAACAACCTATCTATGAAAACTCCTTATATTTCTAATATAAATCTTTCTAAAATCTCACATTCAAGTGAGATTTTGCTTCCCAAAATAACTTTTAGATTACCTGAAAATTAGTAATGTGCTACAGATGGCTGAGAATAAAGCAAAGCATTCCCAGGACTTTTTGTGAGTCCAAAACAAACAATAGTTCCACCCACCAAATTTTTCTATTACAGACTGATGGATGTTTTAAGTACAAATTTAAAAACTTCTTCCAATGTTCAAAGGCAGAATAAAGATGTGATTGTGCTATATTAACAAATTAAAAGACTGTCATCCTCCTAACATTCATAAATAGCTGCTATTGGAATTCTCAAATCCAAGAATTAAGTGGGAAATATTGATAAAAATCCTAACTTAGGGAATTAACTTGGTTATGTAATGTTTTCCTTTTAAACTGCTTGAAAGCAAAGACTTTACTACCAACTTCAAAGTTTCTACAGTCACTCACCAGCTCTTAAACCTTTTACCAGGTATTTCAGAGATCCCCTTGTTAGTCATACCTCACCAAATATCACCAATTTAGCACTTTCAGCATTAAAAACAACAATTTTATTTTCCAAACAAAACATAGTGAGCAACTCACATTCAATACCAAGAAGTTAATTCAAATCAGGTTTTCTACTAGTTGGTCACAACCCATTTCCATAATCAGTCCCATTGGTTCAAAAATTTCAGATATAAGAGATGCAAGGTCTTGGATCCCTGACTGAATGCACGAAATTATTTGTTGATATGTGGCAAATCCTTCCAGGTATGATTTCCTTCTCACAAGCTGAGGTTCTTTTTCTGCAGCTTTCTGATTCCAATTCTTATGGCTAGAAAAAGATATATTTGACAAGCTTGTGAACATGCAGAACGAGGGTACAAGACTCTCCCAAAAAAGATGGTCTAGTAAAAAAAAAAGCACAGCATAAGCTTTACAAACATATCAAAGAGAGGAGTCAAGCCCTGAGTCAAGCTCCAGGGAACTAAGGCTGCACTCATTAGCTCTTCTGAATACTGACTATATTTTTAACACAGTAATAAAAAACTGCTAACTTCTGTCACTTTCCAGTCAGTAAAAATCCTCCTTTTATCACAATCTTGATATCATAAAACTCTACAGTTAAATGGAAGCTTAGAGATGATCCTGTCTAATGGGCTCATTTTACAGATAAGGAAAGTGAAAACTAGTACAGGGTCACACAGCTTGTTAGAAGCATAACTGTGATGAAAACCTGGGTTTTTGTGACTCCCAATTCTATGCTTTTTTCTCGATGCTTGAAAAGCTATATTAGCAAAGAAAACATATAACACCATTAAATCAGACAATAACTGTAACTGTAATTAAGCCACATAAAAACAAAATTCATCTACATAAAGAGAACAAAAGGATTTGAACAGGAAGTACCCCAAATCAAACAGAAAGCAGCAGCATTTGTTCATACAGTACAGGGGTTTCTTAAGGGCACAACTTTGCACATACTTCCTAAGCCAATTCAATTACTACCTTCAAAGTTGTGTCCTGTGCTTCTATCAAATGCACCTCCTTAAGGGGATGCCGCAATGGCCCTTGTGGCAAGGGTTTAAAAGGTGGTAACTTCTGGCACAGAAAACTAATGGTACAAAAGAAACTCTTATAAATGTGGTCCCAAAAATCGAGAAGAAAGGACTAAAGATGAAGGGGTGGAGATATTGCTGGGAGCAAGTAATCTTGAAAACGGGATAAGAATAAAAACCCAAGAGAGCAGAGTTGGCCAGACACTAATGACCAGAGAGCACAATAAAAAGGCAGTTTCAGAGCCTGCCTGGCATCAGACAGCTCCTACCTACAAAAGAAAGAGAGAAATTCTCACAGAGACAAGAGAAAGATTGTAGGTTTGCTCCTGAGTGATGGACTAGATATGACCTAATAGGTATTTGCCATCTCTTATTTCTGGGGCTCTGATCCAAGAACAAACAGCAAGAGAACCATGAAAAATCAGCCCTGTTGGATCTGGAGTTCTGCCTTGACAAGATATAAAGCTCATTCATAGATCTGACTGTGCTCATGAGACTGCAGTTCAACTCCTGCTGCTAGAGCAAGGGGAGGGGGAAGGAAGATTGAAAGGGGTGAGTGGGAAGGAGGTGGAAGATCTGGGTTGTGACTATAATAGCTACAGTAATTAGAGTGTTTCCAAGCTGGTAGAGAAGTCTTCAGAGCAGAGAACTAAGATGGGAGATAGGAAAAGGAAAAAAAGCATGAGGAAGCAAACTACTGAGAGCTAAGAAAGTATATGGTGCTTTGTGAACTATTTAAAACAAGCAACTGCGACGGTTTCATATGGGAAAATAAAGAAGTTTATATTCTTTCCCAAAAGTGGATACTAAATAATAGGCACTCACTTAAAGTTAGGTTAGAAACTAGGTTTAAGTAGATTCTTGTAAATGTTCCTGTCTTTGCAGTGGTCCACTGGCCTCAGAGTCACACCATTTGCCTCCCTTTTCTCGAACTCAATCTGTCTATCTATCCATCTATCATCTATCTATCTACCTACCTAAATCTGTCTCTCTCTCTGACTAACAGGTCGGAACCTTCACTGCACTTGGAAAAGGTATTTCTGAACTCTAAGACAGTTAACATCACTTATTTCTCTCTAATCAACTGTTAACACCCTGTGAATTTGACTGACTGTGTGAGTGTTTCAATAGGAACACACAACCTGTCAGCCTAATACAAAAAATTACTGGAGGGCACTAAAAAAGTTAGATAATAAACATCAAGTCACTTGCTTATAAATTTTGGGCTCTTTACCACTGCCTACTATAGTGACATGAACATATGAAAGAAAAATAAAATCATATTTACAGAATGATGATAACTTATAAGAAAAATCTGGAAATTTGTAGAAAACTTCAAAATAGAAAGTCCTCCTCCAAGTTAGAGAAAATGCTATACTTGGTTTTAAGATATTTAGTTGAGATATTTCTTTAACATAATTTGGCTCAGTGGTGATGATTTGACTCTAACACGTGATGTTCATTTCAATGCCAGGGAAAAGAATTTTATAAAAGGTGCTGGGAGAAACTAAAAATGGAATAAAACAAACACCTGAAGAGATGCAAACTTCACGTGGAGAATTAAATTCATAAAATAAAAACACATGCAAATTTCTTGAATAAGGCATGTTAGATAGACCTAACACAAAAAGTCAATTACATCCTTTGCATAAAACCTGCTGGGTATCCTCCCAGTCGGCTAAATCTTTTTCACCACACTAAAAGCAAAGAATTTTCTCCTTCCCATTTTCCTCTAATAAACAAGTACTAGAAACACTGAATTAGAACTATTTCCTTCCCATTCATGAGGCATAAAGCCAGAACTCATAAAAGACAATAGGGCCTTCTAGGACCATGTCTAAGGCAAGCTACTCAGTAATCTAAAAGAAACACAGAGAAAGAAGGATCTCTTTTCTCTATTCCATTATCATCTCACTAACAAGCCAGTATTAGCCATTAAGAAATGTGAAACAAAGAGCAATTTCACACGTATGAACTGAACCTAAACCATGGAAAAGACCAAGCATTTTCTTGTCACTGTGGCATGTGATTCTTTAACCACCTGCTCAATAATCCCTCTTCAGCTGCACAGCTGCTGCCAATTCCACATACCCGGCTAGGCAGGTGCTTTGGTGAATTACCTGTTCCCTAGTGAAAAGTGTCCTTCACTGACACTTAGTGGGCCCAGAACCTACCAATCAGCATCGCCTATCTTCATTTTGTCTGTCACCGCCAACTGTTATGAGAAAGATCATGAAGGCATACTTAGTACACTATGTGATTTTGTATTTTGTGGTGTTTTTTGTTGTTGTTGTTCTTTGTTTTTTAAAGGAAGCTGATTTTTAAAAATCAAGTAGAAGTGAGAATTCGGCTGCTTAAAAGAAAACTGGCCACACAACATAAGGCTGCCTTATCTCAGAGTGGCTCCATCTGTCTGGCAGTATTCCCATTCATGACCAGTTTTCCACAAGGGAAATCACAATAGCTTAGCTACCTTTGGAGCAAGAGAAAGTGGCAATAGAAGGTGCTATGGTACCTGGCAGTAATGAGGGAGCAGAGCAAGAACTTCTGGAGACCACACATCATCCCTGTATTTCTTAAGTCTCCATGGCTGAGCCTAGTCAGTGGTGTTCCCAGTCAAATAAATAAGGAGTGGCACTTCCACTTGACAGAGCAATCAGTAAACCCCTCAACAAATTATCCTGTTCCAGTCATTTAGTTGCTATATGCTAATTGCAACATAATTACTACCAGGAGCCAAAATTATGCTTCCATATCCTCACACACAAAAAAGCGCTAATCTGTCCAGCTATCTAGACTCCTCACAAGGAAACATTTTCTACCAAGAAGCTGGGGCGGGGGGCGGCACGGATCCAAAGTGCTCTCTGGAAGATGGTCACAATCAGAAGACTAGGAAGACTTCCTGTGGCAAGGGCTCAAATCTGAAACCACTAAATCTAATCAGAGCAAATTTAATCTGAGGCTTCTGCCTTCACTGTCACCTGACAGGATTCAGAAATGAATGCCAACAGCCCAATAGCAAAAAGCTTTGGACTCAGTTTAGCTGAGGCTTCATTCTGAGACCTAGGACAAATAAGAGTTGGAAATAGTCTAAAGACAGACAATACATCTAGGAAGACTGAAGACAGTTCTGTCATCAGGAAATATAAAGGTCAGAACCCGTTCCCTCCTAACAAAGCCCAACACCTAAATAACAAGCCATCATTTTAAGAGACTCGTTGAAATAAAGAAATGAGAGAGGCGACATAGACAGACTCTCAGCATCTCAGAAAGGCCTTTACTAAAACTGAAGGCTAAAGTTTCTATTCAACAATACCCTATAGGAAATGGTTGGCTATTATATACACAGTGTATTGTGAACAACTGCCCTCTTATGAGTTTGATTTCTAATCTTGTAAGTTTTCTGTAATGTCCTAAATGGAAATCTCATTTATAGCTCCAAATAATTTTTCACCTAATAGTACTATGTCCTAATAGTACACCTAATAGGACACCTATGAGATATACACAAAAAACAGGGTTCCTTCTAGCTTGGTCTCATCCTTCTATCATTAATAACCTCCAGAACCTCAAATGATTCTTTCACAATGTTCATCTCTTTGACACATTTCTCCCTAATAAAGAGGCAGATATGGACTTTCTGCATAATGAGCCAGTCACTTCCTTTTATTAGAATTAAAATAAAGATTAAAAGAAAAGGTGTTTTGTTTCTACAGCCCTTGACCAGATAGGCAAATTCTGTGGCTTTTTTCTTGTGCAATTACTACTGACCAGGAAGTCACCTCTAAAAAGGCAGTAGGTCCTTGACTCCCTATCTTAATGCTACACAGGTTTGTTTAGTGATATTCCTAAACAAATAAACAAAAATCATTGTATGAGTGTCCCATCTCTATAAAAACAATTAAATATAATGGTTCAAACAAGAGTAGAAATCTCCCCTTGGAGGTCTGACATAAACATCAGGGTTGAGTCTCCCAGACACAATTCCTCCACAACTTAGTATAGGCTAGCCAAAGAGGCAGGCACAACATGGCTGGCATGCCCTATTCTTCTGAAAAATGTGTGCCAATGAGCTCTGCATTGTTCCTCACTCAAAAAGAAGAGCCTTTCTGTCTGGCCTCCTCCAATGGCAAGCCCCAGTCTGGTAAAGGAAGAAAATGGCACTGAGGAGCCTGGGAGATGGAGCATATCCAAAGCTCTCAGACAAGACTTGAACCTATGACCTTCACTGTGTACACAATAGGCGGGTGAGAGGGACCGGTTTATCTCTGCAGCAGCAGTTCTCAGCCCTGGGGTAGCACTCCCGATAAAATGACACGACTATTGTGTGTGGCAGCAGAACAGTCATCTCCTCACAACTGCCTAAAACAGCACTCCCTCCCCCAAGACAAAGCAGCAGGGGTGAAATTAACTCAAGGCTGCAGAGCAAAGCCTAATACAGAAAAGAGGGGCCTGTGGGGGACTGGGGACTCTCCTCAACCCCTGGGGCTCTGGACACATGGCTGGAAATAGACAGGCTTTCTCCCCCATCTTTCCCACTCTCATTTAGGGAGGAAGCTGTTTCTTAGAGAATTTAATCATTTGTGATTTGTTCAGAAATATTCCCCCTGAAGGGCTCTGATCTCTCTACCCTGTGTGAGCCTAATTCCTAGAAGCTGAAATGACTGTTTGCTGCTGCCTGTTTCACAAACACACATTAATTGGTCAGATGTGTCTCCTCCTCCTCAACCCCAGAGGGAGGAAGGAGAATCTGAGTACAGCACAGAGATGATCTAACCGTAATTACACATAAAGGGAAAAGAGGGCAGCATGGGTTTTCCAAACAGGACAGGGTCACAAACCCTCCCGGGGGGTACAAGGATAGCAGTTAAGGTCCAGGCCCTGGGATCCCTCCATCTTGAAGAAAAGGACAGGAGTAAATGTGACCTGAAGACTGGAAGGAGCACACACCCACAACGTACTTACTGCACACCCCCAGCCACCTTGCTCCCCCTTCCTGGGCCACGCACACGTCCTGTTCCCAACCCTTCGCTCTGATACCCCCTAACTCCCTGACTAGCCCCAGTCGCCCTGGGTTGCCTCAAGATACCCAGGCTGGCCTCTCAAACTCTCTGGCCTGTCCCCACAACCTGGCTAGACCCTGATCCCCTTTCGGGCACCCCTACTCTCAGCCTGAGCCGGCCTCCGTCACGCTTTGAACTTCACCCC
>NW_006442109.1:10791159-10819704 GCF_000325575.1 Pteropus alecto
GCCGCTGCGATCCGGGACAACCAGGGCCGCCAGGAAGGCCCGGACGCCGGATTACCGGGCCCTCGGATCCGGATTCCAGGCTGGTGTGGAGTCTGGAGCGGGAGAGCGCGGGGAAACCCGGAACCTGGATGGAGGAGCCAAATCCTGGGTCTCGGAATGCGCGGTCACACGGAGCCAGGATTAGAGAGTCTGCTCTGGGAATGCTGGAAAACCCGGCGGGCCGGTTAAAACAGAGATAAATTCGAAGAAACCTGGATTGGAGAGCTCGAACCTAACGCTCTTTCCTCGTGGAAAGAACTCTCGCTGGACCAGACTTCCTCGCAGAGAGGTCTCTGGGGAAGTATCGTACCCTAAATACAGAAGACAGTTCTGTAGGTGTCCTTCAACCGCGGGGGAAGGGCCATAAGGTGTCTGAACGTACACATCCACAAAGAACAGAAGAGCACACACAGCTTATGATGGTTTCGTCCATTTTTACCCCCTGGTTCAGCAAAGTATGAACCCCCTAATTTTTTTATCTTTTGTTCTCCAGTTTCTTGGGAATTACCATTTGTTTTCCTTTCCAACGTACCATTTCTAATCTTTCTATATCCCTTTTCACCTCACCATCCTATCACCAAATCTTATTTTTATTATCTAAAAGTCTTATTCTGGCCTCCTCCTACCCACCATTCTAACGATTGAAACTTTTCTTTCCTTATCTGTCGTTCATCTCTGATTGCCCAGCACACTAACTAGCACACAGTATATAGTTCGTTTAAGTGAACCATCCCACCCATCTCTCACTTGTGAAACACACCGTTCAAGACCTCCTCCCTAAGCCTTCCACCTCCTTCCATAGCAAACAAATTTTCCTTAATTATCAAGACTGCCCACATTTTAGCCCCTATTATGTTCTTACTGTGTCCTTGACCATCTTAGCTTGGCAGTTTTTATCTTTCCTTACTTCTCCTAGATTGTGACTTGGGGATAAAGCCAGGTCATAAAATCCCCTTACTCTCCATCTCCATACACAGACAGGGATGTGTGTTTGGGGTGGGGGTGATGGCTAAAGATGAGAACTAAATCTGTCTGGCCTAGGAAGAATAATCTGCCTTTGGTCCACCAATATTCAGCTTGTTCTAGGACAGTGCAACAACAGAACTAATCTCAGGTGACAGCACACTTCCAATCTGTACTGGGTGATGTTACAATTGAGGATTCAGCTACTGAGCAGGTAGAGAAAGTAGAGTTCAGTGTTTTAGACTTAAGTGTGCCTTAATTAAGGGTTACACTTGAATAATCATCTCTCACTGAAGAGCATGGCTCTACTAGAAACTAGACTGCAAAAATAGGAAACAAAGTAAACAATCCTACAGTGGACCCCAACTTTAGCCAGAGAAAGGTCTTTAAGCCCGGAAGAATCACTAAAAATTTTCAAGTGATTGATGTCCTGTACAGTAAAAGAATTTTAAGTTTTGACTTTCTGTTCCTCTAGAACAGGGGTTGGCAAATTATGACCCACAGGTTAATTCAGGCTCACCACCTGTTTTGGTATGTCCAATGAGCTAAGAATGGTTTTACATTTTTAAATGGCTGAAAAATAAAAAATATTTTGTGATGTGAAAACTATATAAAATTCAAATTTCAGTGTCTATAAAGTTTTATTGACTCATAGCTATGCTCATTCATTTATATATTACTTTCGGATGCATTTGTACTACAACAGCAGAGCTGAATAGTTGTTAACAGATTATATGGCCTATAAAGCCTAAATATTTGCTACCTGGCCCTTTACAGAAAAAGTGGTTGATCCCTGCTCCAAACAAGCACTGTCTGACAGAATTTTTTACAAAGTTAAAAACGTTCTATATTTGCACTGTCCAATTCAGAAGTCACTAGCCACATACGGCTATTTGAACACTTGAAATACGGTCAACATGACTAAGAACTGAATTCTTAATTTCATTTAAATAACCACATGTGGCTAGTGGCTACCATATTACACAGTACAGCTCTAGACTCTGCTCAAATCTTCTGTAATTACACTTTTTGTCCCTTGTCCCAACATCTCAGTCCCTTCCTGTGACACACCTCTCTATGGATCCTCATTCCCATTCCCTGTCCCCCACCCTTCCCTGGCCCTATTTGACTCCAAGCTAGGGTACAACATTTACTAAGTTTTCTTTGTGGATTCTCTATGTCACAACTGAAATCTGAAATCCAATCAATTGACCAATTTTAACCCCATAAATTAATCCACATTATGTGCACACAAATAAATGGACATTCACACAAGTTTGAGTCAGAGGATGGCACTGTGGCTATGTTCTTTCTTCTCTGCATGAGAGAAGTAGAAAAGCCCTCTAAATTTTCACCCCATGAATTAATCCACATTATGTGCACACAAATAAATGGACGTTCACACAAGTTTGAGTCAGAGGATGGCACTGTGGCTATGTTCTTTCTTCTCTGCATGATAGAAGTAGAAAAGCCCTCCAAATTGCTGGATCCCTTGTTGCTGCTAGAGCCTGTGATATGGATCACCTCCCTCCAAACACATTCACAGAAGCTGAGAACAGCAGATGTGTACTTGCTATTTGAATCTCAAGGAGAAAACATCCTTCATCACAGGACTTTCCTTCCCCCAGGCCTAATAAACTGAAGTTAGCTGATTTCTGTAGTTTAATAGATGCTTGCTTTTTTACTGGCCTTTTCTAGCTGGGCAAAAGAACAACCCCCACACTGTCTTGGTCTTGGCTAGGAGCTCTAGCAAAGGCATTAAAAAATTTACCAAAGTAAATGAAACCCACATAAATGAGCTTTAGTAGAGATAGTACTTAAAATGGAAAGGGATTCGGGGTTATAATTCTTAAGAGCCATAACTTTGTAATTATTTGTAAAAGTAATCTTGGACGTTTAAATTTTTCATACTACTCCTTAGGAAAAAAAAATCATTTTTGTGCACTTCCAGCTTAAAAAGCAAAGGGGGGGGGTCACATAGTTCTCTTTCTCCAGAATATAGCAAGCAAAATTAAAAAACCCTCACTTCATTTTAAACATCCGACTGCAAGGCTAAAGCCTCCTGAATCCTGACAGAGAAAGTCTCTGGTTTCACATATACAATTGAAACTGAGTCCTGCCTAGGAAAACAAAAATAAAAACGCTGAATCCTTTAGGTACTATACAAATTGGGAGCAACTGAACCCAACTATCCAAAAGGGGGCGCAGGTATGTAGGCTGCAAAAGAAAACCAGCTCAGAAATGTGAAACTTCCCTCAGGCCAATCTGTCCCAGAGTTACAGGGTCAGTGCAAAGTGCTGTAAAGCACTGAAAGTGCAAGTTTGTACTCATGCTGCTAAGAATTTCCACTAGACTTTAAATTATGCCATTCATCACCGAGGAACAGAGGGCCAATCTACCCTCATGTCTCTCCCACACTTCCTCTCGGTGTCTCTGCAAATAAAAGAGAGACCTTATACCACCACCACGAGAACTAAAGACAAGCTTTCACAGTCTAACCATGAAAAGTAGTTTTCAAGTTACTCTACCATTTACTCATGTGGCTCTAGCAGCCAATTTTGGACACTGAAGTAGGTTCTTGTAAACTTTGTAAGGTTCTTGTAAACTTTCTTATCATGGCACACAAAATGGTTGCATAACCTGAACTCTTGCAGCTCCTGATGTTTCTCTTTATGCTTGCCCATACAATCTATCCAAGTGGAAAAAATCAATCCAGACTCTTCTGTACTCAGGCTGTCATTCAAATGAAAAGGCAGTAAACTTTTTCTTTTCCCCTCCCTAGGCGCTTTACCTCCTGCCTTTCACCTTTATTTTGCTATGAAGAAACCAGACAATTCCAGCACAGAATTCAAGGTGCTATTGCTTGGTAAACTATTAACTGCATAGTGAACCCAGTGTGGGTTCATCAACAGTACTAAGGTTTGTAGCAGGCCCGAAAGACTTTCTTTTGCCCTAAAGTACCATTAGCTGTCTTTTCTACTTTCTCCACAGAAGTTGAACTGGAAAAGAAAAGAAAATACTGCATGTTTGCATCACCAGAGCAAGAATCGGATGGGTTTTCCCTGGGAATCCAGAGAGATCAGGCCCCCACAAAGCCAGTGCCTAGAGCAATGCAACAAGCGGGGTTCACAGTTGAGTGAACATCAATGCATAATGAGTGGAGGCATTTCAATGCAAATAAACGCTGAATATGAAGGATTAAAGAAAGGGGAAATTAATCTTTTTCATAACACAGGGCACTTTTTTTTCTCTCCCTCTCACTCTCTTTTTTAAGTCATGCACACAACTGCTGGAATGAATCCAACTTCCCCAGTGTGGTGGTGCTGCTTTATAAAAAGCAGAACATACACATTTAAGACCATGAATTTCCTGAGGATGCCAGCAACTGAGATTCTGACAGCTCTTCTGAACAGCCTCAGAAAAAAAGTGCCTCGCTAAGTGGGGCTAGACTGACTAGTAGAAACCTCACTTCAAACCAACCTCCTATTTTTCCAAAGCTCATAGCTTCCTGGGGTATGGATGGTTTAAAGGGTTTCAGCATTTAGGGGTATTTAGATGCATTTACTGAAGGGATTTTTTGTTTATTTGTTTGTTTTTTCTAACTGCCCCATCCAAGTGTTGCTTTTGCAATACCAACAAAATAAATAGGACAATTTCATGCTGCTTTAGCAGGTGGTTCCATCGCCTCCCAGTCTGACCCTCTTATCTCCTAATGTCTCAAACCAAAGAACAAAGTGGCAGCACCTCTTCAGGTTATCTAAATTAAAAAAAAAAAAAAAAATCTGCCAACAAAGGTTATTCCGCTTTGAAGACTATTCATTTCAAGAGATGTTGGAATAGAACAGAAAACTTGTTAAAAAGCTTTTTGTGCCATCACAAGTTTGTATCAAACACAGAATTCCTCAGATATCCAAATACTCTATCAGCCTATCATTCTGAAAACACAAAACAAAACAAAACAAAAACCCCCAAAACTTTAAAATTCAAGTGGTCCCTCAAAAAATTGTTAACCTAGGTTAAGAATTTTCCTAACTACAAATCTAAGCCTCAGAGAAGAAAGTCATTTCCAACTTGTTCCTTTCTCTTCTAATATCATCCTGAAAAAAAAAAAAAAAAAAATGTCAAAGACCTAGAATTTTTAAAATAGGTTTTTATAAATAGTATATTCAAAGATTTTGACCCATTACATAAAGAATCCCACTCTTCAAGAAAAATATACAAGTTTTGGTAAGAGTTTAAATTCTGAGAGATTCAAGCCTGATGCTAAGCCTTGAGGTTTCCACTGCTTCAGTTCCAAAGGACCAGTAGATAACTACTTTAGCACACAAAACTCCACTATGCTGTATAGTTCTTTTTCTCCTCCGTCAGACAGCTTTATTCTGCTTCATTAACCCCTTCTTTGCTCCTTGATGGATCTTGGAATCCAGTTTCCCTGTAAAGGAGAAAAAGAAGCCTCATTATTTACTTTTTATATTTGCAATGCAAATCTTTCATGGCCTCCCAGGTCTTCTGGTTACTGTGTTCCTGTCACATTCAATTATCTTGCTTCAGGACTCAGACACTTTCAAACTTTCATTCTGTAAGAATGGGAAGCAGTAGGAACACTGTATAGAGATAGAAAAGCGTGCACACAAACTCATTACAATGAGTATTCGCCTAAAGAACCAAAGTTAATACTTCTAATTTTGTAGCTACTAGAAAAGAAACATTACCTTTCCAGGGTGACCAATGCTAAGGCAAGGTTTTAAAGAAGATGATAGATAGATAGATAGATAGATAGATAGATAGATAGATAGATAGATAGTTAGTTAGTTTTTCACACAGTGGGAACCCATTCCTCTGACCTGTTAACTAGCTGAGTATAATGCATAAACCTTTCTCACAGTGAAAAAAGCTGTTCAATTCACCCTTTTCCTGCCTCAGATTTAATAGGAGTGACCTGAAACAGTGGAGTAGAATCTACATGAATGCTCTACTAATAAAGGGCCCCTATCACCAATTAAGAAAGGCAAAGGTCATGGGCTATATGACTCTTCTAAGTGTTAGTTAGAAAACAAGCAATCTTCCTGTCCTAGGTGACCCTAGTGAGAGGTTCTTCACTGATGTGGTCTCCGACCTCTGACTCCTCAGTTCTAACAAGATAAAGTTTGGTTCAGTGGTAGCAGCCTTAGGATTCATCCATTTCATGAAGAGAATCTTAATAGAGTTCGTCTGTCTAGTCTGAAAACAGACCTTGAAGGTTGCATTCTTCCCCAAAAAAGTATCATTTAAGTCAATAGTGATGCTGATGCTGGAAAAGGAAAGAGTTCAGTTGAACCTCAGCACTTAAAAAAAGAATAAAAAGATGAAACAAAATAAGGAGACTCCCTGTAAGGACAGCAAAGTGTGCTACAGGCCCATACCCACAACCAATGCTCCTCATCTGTTGTCATTTGTTTCAGCAATCAAGTATAAGAGAAAGAGCACTGGACTAGGAGTCAGGAGACTCAAGTTCTAGTCCACTCTTGTCTGGTATTAACTAGCTGTATGACATGGGGCAAGTCATTGTCTCTCTGGACTTCAATACCCTCATTTGTCCAATTAGGAATACATGTCCAAATGACTGCACAAGTGATTGTGAGAAAAATCACCTAGACCTAACAAGTTTTCCTGTTTTCTTAAGTCTCCCCTCCCCTCAATCTCTCTAGGGTTACACTTGCCTCTGGAATAACATTACTCTCTTTTCTGGATGTCCTCAGAAACCATCAATAAATGATACTCTAAAAATGCCATTCCAATAATCACAATGCTGTTGATTTTAATCTGGGCTTCAGAGCACAGAGTATTCCCAGGAATTTAGGAGTTCTTTCATCCCCCAGGCTGCCTGGCTGGAAGTCCAAACATGTGCCAGCAATTTTGGCAAAGAGCCCTATTACAAGGCAAGTTTGCCTTTGTAACACTACCAATAGTGACTGCCAAATGGTAGGTGCTCAATAAATGTTTTCACCAAGTTAATTAAAGAAGGTAGACACTAAAAATTTCAAAACCTTTACATCATAAGGACTACCTAAGTAAACAAAAATAGACATCAGATAAACAGAAGAGTACCCATTTTAAAGGTGGTGGTACCAAGAGGTCTAAAGAGGTATTGTATCTCATTCAGCGTTTTAGAACAAGCCAGGACAGAATTTAGAATTCTATCTAGGACTCCAGACTTCTTTCTGTTCTCTTTATTGAATAAGTTCGAAGGACCAGGTCCCAGTTTTATGTGAGACTATCTAGCTGTATAACCTGGGGAAAGTCACCTAGTCACTCTTGTCATCAATTTTTTCAATGCTAAGAGGAAATTATACTACATAGTACTGAAGGCCCTTCTAGCTCTATATTGTGCCCTAAAAATAAAATGTAATGTAAATTGGAACTTGTTTCTGAAGCAATAAGATAAAAAGAAAACCTAGAAAAGAACAGGAAACCTATAAGCAGAAAGATCAAGTAAAATATAATTTCTATAAACCTATTTACTCAACTGAAAAGTGAAAGGAAAAATTCCTACTTACAAAGTTGTTGGATTACAGCTTACATTAAGTTCTTTCTATTTACCAAGCACTGTGCTAAGTATTTTACATACACTAAGTCATTTAACCAAATAACTAATTTAAATAATATATGTTAAAGTGCTTCATATGCTCATAACTTTTTTGAAAAAGGGTAGTCATTTATGCTGAGACTTGATGTGTTTCTTAGCTATGGTCTCAGTTTTAATTTACCATATAACTCTAGGCAAGTCTTTTAACTATATTTCAGATTCCTGATATTAAGAATAGTGACATTACCTTCACACTCTCAAAGCTTCACTGTATAAGAACATTCCAAGTATAATTTTCAGATAACTCCAGTCTGACTATAAAAACCCTCAAGTGAGACCACATCAGGCAAGATCAACTCACCAGAGCAAAACACTCAGTGGTAGACAAACTAATATCTGGCTTCAATGATGACATCATAAAATGGAAAACTAATAGGAGGAGGGAGATATAGAGCAATAAAGATTTCCAGTGCATTCCCAAGGATTCAGAAATTCTTTCATCTCATACGCTGTCTAAGAAAACCATACATGTGCCAGCAATCTGTGAGCTCCTTACAAATAAGCATTTCTTTGCATCTCTAACATCTACCAGTGACTGCCAATAGTGGCAATTCTTGGGTCAGCAGTGGGCAATGAAGGCAAGGGATCGGAGCTTCCTGCATGAAAAAGTAGTCATCTTGGCTGCCTTTGGATTGCAGGAACTATGAACTCTGAGTTCTAGTTCAGCCTGGTCTTTCAAGACTGGGGATCCAGGCAGTTAACTACAGTAACATACAATATACTCTCTTAAAAGCAGAGTGATAATGCTTAGATTCTAAATTTCCCCAATAGCTTTACATTTAGTACCTACAACATTTCAATGTAAAACCACATCCTCAATCATGGTGCCTAAAAGAAAATCAAATGCCTGTGCAGCAGATGGGCAAGAAGTTAAAAGGGGAAAAATTATTTGCCATCAATCAATATAACTCTCATTGGGATTCTCATATGCTTTTCATAAGATATAAGGCAGTATTCACATGAGTTTATAGACCATGTAGTTCATTTAAAGTAGAAAGATTCCTTTATCTCTTTGAACATTCGAGCTGTATATTCATTCTATTGCATTTAAGTATTTTGCACTTCCTAATTTGAACAGACACACAGTCAAATGGTATCATTTTGTACATTGCTCTTTTCTGAATTATTTCAATTTCTAGAAACACGATTATCTCCAGGTCAGGCAAGCTCAAGTTTATGTATCCAAAATCATAAATCAAAATATATACTTTTAATTTAAGGCATCTATATACGTATATATACATGATATAACATGTAAATAAGTTGTATTCTGAAAGTTTATATGCAAGTCAGAAGTTTAGAATATATTTCTCATAGAACTAATCTATAAAAGGTGGCTTGGTTCCTAAGCCATCACCACCCCCAGCCCCACTCCCAAAAATTATTCCATAGGGCTGTAATTGAAGTAGAGTAGTAATATTATTATACTGTGGAACTTAACCACTTCAAATAACAATATATCTAGAATAAACTGTGAAGCATTCCAAATTAAGAGTCAAGTATGTATTTTCCCCTATGGCAGTGGGGTTAAAGACTTTCCCAGTTGTAAACTACTGGAGATGGCCCCTATAGCCTAAGGGAAGGAAGTTCTGGCAAAGTATGAGAGTTTTAGAGATGGTAAGATTGAATGAAGGATAAAGAGTGAGAAACTTCACACCGGACTAAATCCTCATGCTGGCTCCCTCTCAATAGTATTTTTCTCTGAGACACACAGGAATTGGAACCTATCCTTTCTTTCTTTTTTTTTTTTAAATAAATTTTCGCTACTTATTGTTTCTGACAAATGTTTTGGCTTATCTGGTCTGCCATGGAAGAAGCTGCAGTTTTGCACTTTTTATCCAGCCCTGTTGTCCCTGAAACAAGAATACAGTCCATTTTGGCTTTTTAAAACTTTTAACTAACAGAAACAATAGGAAAAGACAGAAGGTTATTAAAATTTGCTCCCAAACAGCCTTACTTGCCCCACCCTTATTAAACCTTATAGAGGAAAAATGAAGGTGACATATGTACTGTGAAGGTGGGTCTCTGGGTAGAGAAAGTACTAAAAACATTCAGAGAAATATCTAAACTCTGTTTACACAGAACATTTTCTCACAGGAGCTTAAGTAGCAGATAAAAACCAAGAAAGAGGAAGAAATGAAGAAAAGGTAACTAGGACTAAAGATCAAGGTAGCAGTGGGTCTGGGATCGGAGACCTATCATATGTTCCTCCTACTACCAGTGTTGCTATCAGTGCCTATAGTAAGGCTAGAATGGAATAGGGTAGGAGCGGGTAGAATGCCACAACCAAAAAACAGGGAGAGGAAAATGGAGATTTAAATCCTATCTAGTGGAAAAGAAGAAAAAAGAATTTCCAGGGCACTTGGCAACCAGCTGGGGTATAGTCTGCAGTAAATAATTTGTGTAAGTTAAGAGCAATTTATGTTCAGATTTTCTGATCTGTAAAAATCTCAGGAACATACATCTCATAAATCATGAGAATTGCCTGAATTTTGTAGTAAATATACGGTCATCTAAGTTCATACCCAAAGCATTTCATTTTGTGATTAAAAGCAGTATTACTCGAAGTGTAGTCAGCTGATCAATGGCAACAGTACCACTTGGGAGAAGGCCTAGGAACCTATTTTAACAGGTCTCATGGTGCTTTTTATTTACATTACAGTTTGAGAAGTACTTCTCTAGCCATTTATAAAATGGCTAGTTGGTCTCCAAGGTACAAGATGATGTAGGGTTGTGCATAGCTGAAGATAATGCATGTCCCAGAATCATCCAGTTCATACAATGGGAAAGCAATGTCACAGAGGCACAAAATAGTAACTGACATGAGCAAATGGGAGAGTTGTTGATGTTGTTTTTTAAAAGAAGTTAGGCAGGGAGAACACCAATACATGTTTCTTGAGATTGCTTTGAAATTGAAGAGTCTGCTGTAGTACCAGACAGAAGAAGAGAAGTTAGGAACTGAAGAAGAGTTGGAAGTTGAAAGAGTAAAGTCAACAAGTACTTCCTAAGAAGTAAATATGCAGAGAGTACTATACTCATAAATACATAAAAGCAAAAGTTACAGAAAAGGAAATCAAGAGGTTTCAAAAACAAGATGAAAAGTAAGGTAGCAAGAAGGTTAGGGCAAAACTCTAGGGACCAGTAATAAAGGGAATAGTGGGAGGTGATGCCTCCAAAACAGACACTCAAGAACAGACAATGAAAAAAAAATGTCTTATTCTTAGATTGAATACCGAGAAACAATGGATAAATGACAATGTTGCCATTGGCATTGGCTTACTTCATCCTTTAATAAGCAGTACAACAGAACAAAGCATACTCTTTGGGCTAATAGAGTTTTAAATGTATTGGGGTCCTAAAGGAAAGTTTAGAGTGATTCACTAGCATGCTAGTAACTGTGGATCAAGGTACACTTTGGAAAGGCTATACTATAGTTAACCTAATATTAAAGTTATCAATAAATATAATTTTACTAATCCTTCAACATTTGAGATTCCATAGAATAGGGTAAAAAAGAGAAAAAATTTAAAAAGTTAAACAAGTGAGATGGAAGATAAAAAAAGAAAATCAGACCATCAAAGCTTGTGACTTACAGATTTTTGGATTTCCTTTAATTGGAAACTTCACAATCATCTCCTGGGGATTTCTGCAGATGAAAACAAATGGAGAATCCGATTCTTGACTCATGTCTGGATACTGCAAAATGCACAAAATAAAAAGTTCAGGCTAGTTGGGACAAATTTTGAATTTAAAGAAGATCAAAGAATGTCCCAGATTTCACCTCAACATTCTGATGACAGTACTCTTCATTTCACAGTCAGGTAAAGAGGATTATGCTCAACAGGCAAGAACAAACCTTTGCCTTTCCCCAGGCCTTAGCACAGTATTCTTATACAATGTACTGCCTACCATTTCCTATAATGGAAACAACTTGGAAAAAAGGATGCCTGAGATCTTCCTAGAAGAATCAGAACTGACTATTCCTTTAACATAAGTGACTGTGAGTTGGGAGATTCAGAGGTCTCCTTCGGGAACATTGCTGCCCCCAACCCTCCAGGTTCAACTCAAGTGAAACACGGGAGGATTTAATAAAAATAGAACATTTGTGAAAATTCTGCCAGAAACAGTCAACAGAGCCCTTTTCTCACTAAAGGGAAGGAAGATGATTCATCTTGAAAGGTATGAACATGCAAAGCTGTTTTGCTGGATGCATTCCAGACTTACTTAGGGTGAAAAGGTAAATGGTAGAACAATTCTCAAAATTATTTAGAAGCCTCCTTTGGATTTCTTTATCACAAAACAAATCCGTGTGAATACTTTGGACTTTCGATCCTTCCGCTAAGACAGCCACAGGACCTAGTAAGACTATGCTGACCACACAATCACAATTTAAGGAACAACTAGGGTTGACAGAAAGTACTCCCCAGCAATGCCCCATTGATCTGGTGTTTCATTATTTCCTATCTTGGGATGTCTCATGATTAGTATGTTTGACAAATATGACTCACAGGCTGACTGCAACTATGGGTCAGTCTCTATTACCAAAGGACCCTTTCTCATAGTAATTACCATCAAAAGTATAAAATTATTTTCCACCCTTATTCACCCGCTAAGATGTGTCCTCTAAAGATCTAAGGCTCTAAAGTAGAAATGGAGGTTTCAGTAAGAAAATTCAAGTTTCTCTGTAAGTGGAACTTCTTTACTGACCACTTGTGCTAGGTGATAAGTAATGCTATGGAGAAATCGGAAAGGTTTTAAGCAGCTTTTGGACCTGCCCACATACCATGACTTTCAGTGTGGAACAGGTATGACATGTACTTTCATAAACTTGATAATATCAAATATCAGCCACAATTATATTCACAGGCAAGATCAAAATGTTCATAGTAGAAAAGAAAGACTAAAGATGGAAGGGTAAACCCTCTTCTCTCTTTATCCCCTGGATTTTAGAACTCAAAGAAAAGCAGGGTCCAGCTGTTACTGCTGAGGTGCTTCAGCACAAATAAAACCAGAGGGGGCTATCAAGATCTTTAAACCTAAGTCTACATCGGCCAAAGCAAGAGCAGTCACAGTTAACATCTCTTCAATTTTCCTGCTCTCTCTTCTCTGTGTCTTAGAGTACCAATGTAGAGGACAATGATGCTAGGACTTCACAGCTCTGCTTTTACAAAACTTCAAGCCATTTCAGCCATTCTCTCCTTTTTCATCTTCATCTATAAGTGTTCTCTCTCTACTAGATCAATCCCACTAAAAAAATACTTTCTGTATGTCTACCATAAATCAAAAACTCTCCAGATCCCACAATCTGCTCCAGCTACTGCCCCATTTCTCAGATTCCCTTTAAAACAAAATTCATTAAAAGATTATAATATATTACTGCCTCAAATCCTTCTCCTATTTTTTCTTGAATTCACTATAAACAAGCTTTCGCTCCCAATGCTCTACCAAAACTATTCTTGTAAAGGTCATCGTTTACTTCCACGTTGCTAAATCAAATAGTCAATTCTCAGTTCTCGTTTTAATGATCTGTAGAACCTGATAGAATTCTTCTCTCCTGCCTTCTTGAACACTTTCCTCATTTGACTTCCAGGATACCAATCCCTTCCTGGTTTTGCTGCTTTACTAACTGCCCCTCATCTCCCCATCTTTTAAATGTTGGAGTGTTTCAGGGATCAGGCCTCAGACTTCTCTCTACATTCATACCCTTGGTGATTTCCTTTAGTCTTAGAGTTAAAAAATAAGGTCCTGGATTTGTAACTGTAAGAGGTAATAAATGTTAACTAAACTTATTGTGGTAATCATTTTGCATTATATACATATATCAAATCATTATGTTGCATATCTTAAACTAATACAATGTTATATGTCAATTATATCTCAATAAAACTGAAAAAGAAAAAAGGTCCTAAAAATGCTTATCAAAACCACAATGAGCATCACTCCAAACTTACTAGGATGGCTATTACAAAACAAAAACAAAAACTATGGACAATAACAAGTGTTAGTAAAGACGTGAAGAAATTGGAACCTTCATGCATTGTTCGTGTGAATGTAAAATGGTGAAGCCACTGTGGAAAAGAATTTGGTGATTCTTCAAAGAGTTAAACACATAATTACCATATGATCTAGCAATACCACTTCTAGGTATATACTCAAAAAAATTAAAAGCAGGGACTCAAACAGATACTTGTACACCAATGTTCACTGAAGCATTATTCACATTATCCAACACTTTCCACGATCCAAACCAGTAGATGAATGGAGAAACAAAATGCAGTATATACAGAGAATGGAATACTATTCAGCCTTAAAAATAAAATTCTGAAACTTGCTACAATATAGACGAACCTTGAAAAATTATGCTAAGTGAAATATGCCAGACACTAAAGGACAAATACTATATGAGTCTACTTATATGAGGTACTTAGAACAGGCAGATTCATAAAAACAGAAAGTAGAATTGAGGTTATCAGGGGCTGGAGGGAAGCAGAAAAAAAATTACCATTTAATGAGTAGTTTCTGTTTGGAATGATAAAAAAAAAGTTCTGGAAATGGACAGTGGTGATAGTTGCATAACATAGTGAATATACTTAATGCCACAGAACTGTATACTTTAAATGTTTAAAATGATAAATTTTATGTTATGTATATTTTACCACAATAAAAATAAAAGTTTTTAAATTCGAGGTCCTGGACTTCCTTCCCAAACCTGCTCATCTCTTATTCATACCCCTTTAAAATAAATAAATAGCTATTTCATCCTTTCAGTTGTTCAGGCCAACCCTCCCCTGCCCCCAACAACCAACCCAGTGGGAAATCCTGTCAACTCTACCCTCGAAAGATATCCACTATCTTCACCACTTCTTAAGACCTCCATGGCCTCTTCCCTGGTCCAAGCCATCATAACGTCTCCCTAGATTACCACAATAATCTCCTAATTGGTCTCTCTGTTTCTGCCCTTAACCTCCCTCTTACCTATTTTCAAAACAGCAGCAAAAGCTATTTTAAAAAAATCAGATCATGTCACTCCTCTGCTTAAAACCTTCCAATGGCTTTTTATCTCAGTCAGGATAAAAGCCTAAGTCCTCACCATGACCTACAGGTCCCTAGACACTTGGTCTCCCATTTTCTTTCTGATGCCTTTTCCTACAGCTCTCCCCATTTTCAATCTATTCCAGCCACAGTGGCTTTCTTGTTGTTCCTACTGCTGGGTCTTTACACTTGCCTATTCCCTCTTCCTGGAATGCTACCCACTCCCCTCCACGTCCCTAAATACCCACATGGCTTCTTCTCTCTCTTTCTTCAGGACTTTAAATGTCAACTTCATAATGAGTCTTCTCTGATTATTCTATTTAACAGTGAAGCACCAATCTCCTCACAAATCTGGCACTCTTAATCCCCATCTCCAACCTTATGTTTTTTCTATAGCACCTACTATCATCTCATGCTATATAATTTACTTACTTAAATTTTAAAATTTGGACTCCCCTTACTAGGATGAAAACTCCACGAAGGTAAGCATTTTTGTCAAAATTTACTCCTCTTGTATCTAGAATCATGGCTGGCACTTAGTAGGGCAATCAAAAAATACTTGTTGAATGAAAGAAAAATGAACTAGTTCATTAAGCTTATCTTAATAACGATGAATATGCACATACTGGGAACTAGACACTCTTAGGACTATAACTCTGGGTTAAAGCAGGTGCTACTCTGTAAATCTGTTATCCCTCAAGCTAAATTAAAACTTTTGCGTCTTGGCAAGTGGCCAATAAGGCCCTATGTTTAATAAAAACTACCCTGATATATATTAACAGAGTAAGCTAATGTCAAAGGGAAAAAAGGATAGATAAATGAATAAATGAAAACATAGAACAAGGTTCCTTGGATCCATTCATGCTTCACAGTAAAGATAAACTTTAAAATCAACTTTCCCAATGCAATTTTAATCCAAGTTTCATGTGAATATCCCTTTCCCCAAGCTCTACCACTGAACTTTGAGAGGCTTACAAGAAACAGAGCTGAAGAGCAAAGCAGCCAACAAGGACTAAAGAAAGGTAAGGCCTATGCATTGGTAGAAGGGATTATTTTTCATGGCAAAATATACTAATGCAAAGACAGCTTGGCAGAACCTCAGTACCTCCAAAAAAGTGTAATCTCTGAGACTGCAGCCTGGGCACAATGGACCACATTATACACCAACAAGTAGGTCAGAGACTTAAAAGAAAGGAATTTTTGGTCTGAGAGTCAAAAGACTAAAATGCAGCTGACTCAGGGAAAGAATAAATCAAGAGCAGGGTGGTTTGTATTTGTGAAGAATGTGGATAAACTCTGGATGTCATATCCAATTTAGACAGGATACGAAATTAAGGGTCACTGACATAGCACAATAGGGAGGTTAGGGAATGTGGGTTATAAGATCAAGCGAGCAACTCAAAGCAACTATTCAAAATCAGTAAGAGACTCCTCAGAAAGTTGCTGCGTCTCCTGCCTAAGACAACATGACTCTTATCACCTGGTTTCCGGCCTGAGGAGTGGGGTAGGGGTGGGGGAGGTGGGCCTACTCTTTTTTCATGTCTCGTAAGTTTCATAGCTATCTAACATAATAGCTAATTAACTACTAAATAGCCATTCTCATCTCCCCTCCAGAGGAAAACTGTTTACCAGTCATCTAGTTTTTGGCAACCACTACTGATTCAGGACCAAATGGGCATTTTCACCAACTCCGTAAGCCTCCATTTAGTCCTTGTACTGAAATAATCAGTAACTCCTAAACGATGTTACTCTTTACAAATCTCCAGATGACATATAAATCTTAAACCCGTCTCTACAGAACAGCTAAAGCAAACAGTCAAGAAGGAACTCATTGACAGGAACATATATTTGCTGTAGGTTTTCTGGTTTGAACTTTGGGGAACTAGACAGGACATGAAATCAGGCTTTGAAATCTAGTTAGCTGAACACCAACTCCAAGTAGGCTGAGGTGATAACACTCAGAGAGAAGAGAACAAGTCTAAAAAAAAAAAAAAAGGCCACAAGCATAACAGATCCAAAGAAGCAAATCCTGAAAGCAACTATGTTCTCTGATAAATAGTTCTTATTTACATTTACCTTCAAAGCAATTCAAGGTGTTCACAGCAAAACTAGCACCTCAGGCCCCACTGTACTGGAGGATAAAAGTTTTCTCACATTAGAATAACACATGATCATGATACTTAGACTATTATATATTTGACTGAGGTTGAATACAGATCATGCCAGCTAGCCCAAAGTGCGATAACTGAACTCCCATGTACTAGCACCCAATTCAAATCATGGGCCCAGTATCAAAGACTGAGGGTTCCAGCTCAAGCTACAGAGACGATTCATATTTGCACCGGGTAAAAAGAATAAGAGATAAGTGGTATGCAGCTTGTGGGTCTTATGGCTATTTGTGGAAGATGATCTTGTTGAAGCCACACAACACTGGTCTCCTGGTTCTATCCTACTCACTGTAAAATTTCTACTGCAGCTTTCTGTACCCTTTAGAATACTATGCTGGAACCTAGATGCTCAAAAGAACCCATCAAGTATATTTCTCTGAAATTAACCTCATAGATTTTCTGCCCTGACTTTCTAAGACCTAAATGGGAATCACCCATTAATGATATTTATTTTTGGTCTTCATTTTCATACAGTAAACTTTCATTCCAACTTAAACTAGTGAGAAACAAAAGAAAATTGCTCTTAATTAAAGATACGACACTATAAGCTTCTTAACCAATGAAGTCTACCCTGGAACTAATACCTCAGAATGCTAAAACTCCTCTAAAGTTAAGGGCTCTGCCAATTTTAGATTGATCTCCCAGTGTCTGGTTTGACTCAACTGAGAACAACTAGTCTGAGGCAGAGCTCAGAGAATTCTTTGACCTCAGTTGGTGTATCAAGTTAAGATAGTTATCAAGTAATTTGGCATTATTAACATCAACAATCAAGTAACACTTGTCACTTAGAACAGACTAAAATATTTTAAACTGTCCAAATGAAAAATTATAGGAAAACTGATTTCTGTATGGTGATTATATACTACAGAACATTTCTCCTTTACTGTTAGAAAATAGGGTTCCTTTGCCACAGCTCCTTTATTTTAAAAAGTCATTTACCTTAAAAGAAAATTCTCTTCTTTTGTATACCTCATTTGGAATAATGGTAATACCATTCACCCACTCAACACAGTCAAAAACCCAACTTTACCCAAGACTTCTCTCTTTCTCTCACTCTTCATATTCAATCAAATTACCAAGTCCTGTAGACTTTACTTCCTAAATATTTAAATCATCTGTTCTTCTTTGTGCAACTCAACTGCATTACTGCAGACCTTCATCATGCTTCACTTGGACAATTACGATAATTTCTTAAATCATGTTTTTAGGCTTGCCCCATCCAGTCCATCCTTCCTACTGCTGCAGGACAATCTTTCTAAAATGCCCATCTCATTATATCACTTACTCAGGTGCTTTCAGAACACAATTCAAATTCCTTCATAATGCATTTAAGGTTTTTCCAATATCAACCATTGTCTGCCTCTCAATTAACTGTCACCACCTTTATTGAGTACCTACTATGTGCCAGGGTATATGCTAGGACACTGGAGATAAGGTGAATAAGACATAGATGGCGACCACCTAAAGGAACTACATGTGAGCATATTTTGAGAGGGTAATTAAAAAAATAATATAAAAAAGTAAAAAATAAAATAATAGAAATATTAACAGAGTAGCAGAGAGAAGGAAGTGATATATCTTGCCAGGGAGGAAATGGGTAAGATCAGGGGATTCTCTACAGAAAGAATGACAACTGAGCTGTTTCAGAGAATGAATAGGAACTCTCCTGGTGGACGAGAGCATGGAGACATGATATAGGATGGTATATTGAGGAAGACAAAAATTCTGCTTTCTTTAGGACTCACCTTTTATAGAAGCTTCCTTAACCCTCCCCATCCTAGCTGAGTTAGGAGTTAGGTCCCCTCCTTTGTGCATTCCTTTGTTCATATGATAATTATTATGGTTGGTTTTTCTTGTCTCAGTCTCTTCTAGTAGACTTAAAGATTTAAAGTGAATGGAATATCTTGTTAAAACTCTGTACCCTTAGTCTTTAGCACAGTGCCTGGTACGTGACATATGGTCAATAAAAATTTGCTGAATGTATGATTATATAATATTATGAACAATAAAATCTTAAATTAGGAGATAATTGCCAATTAAGAAGCCTTGAACAGATTACAAGATAGCAAGGCTACAGCAGATTCCTTCTAGATCAAGTAGACCACTTTCTCTCTAAGCCTGGGTTTACTTACAGGTAAAATAAAAGTGTCACATTAAGTGACTGATTTTACCTACATAAAACCTCCTGCATCTGTCCCTCTCTTATCTAATTCCACTGGCATTATCCTAGAGCAGATCTTTAAAAAATATCTCTACCCTAGATGACAACTGCCTTCTCACTTGTCTTCTGTCTCTTCAGTCTCCTCACTACAATCCATCATTCACACTGCTGCCAGTTTCCTTAAGTAAAGTTCAAAACACCTCTCCCCATCCCACAACGGACTACAGAAAAAAAAGTCTTCCCTCTGTAGCCTATCATTCAAAGCTATCTATCCCTGACCAAAATATACCTTTCCTTTTTTGTTTGCTGCTTGTCCTCTTCATCCATACTCTTCTCTCAACAAATTAGTTTGCTATTACTCTCTGTACAGGCCCATAAATTCCCACCTCACATTATTCCCTCTCCTTGGAATACACTTTTCTACCATCAAAGTAAAAAGACTTGAAGAGCAACCCCAATTCTACCAATTACTGCCTGACAATATGCATTTTAACTGAGTCTTAAATTCTCTCATCTCTCAAAGAAGAGTAATGATATCTTGCTTGGAGTTGTAAGGATTAGAAAGTAACATATATAATAGGACTGGCACGTAACAACTCATCAAAAAGTAATAGACTTTATGGCTAATCCTTCAAGGCTAATTCAAAAGTCATCTTTTTCATAGTCTTTTGGATCCTCAGAGGCTTTTTTGCTTTTTATTTTGTATTTGGTTGTTTGCATACATATCTTATGTACCTGGTGGTTCTTCAAATATTCTGATAGAACCCATGGCTGATTCAACTTTTTATCTCCTTCAATGTCTAAAACAGTGTCTGATTTATGGTACTCAAATATTTATTGATGAATAAATACCGAAGAAAAACCTAAGAACTATATGTTCATTTCAGATGCAAAGCTAAACATTAAAAAATGTATATAAATGAAAAGTGTTAATATTCCCTTTCTCTCTTCAGGATAAATATGACAGAAAGCTTGATGCTTCCTGAATTATTAAAAAATTTACATGGGTGACCTCAACCCATTAAGTGAGCACTTGATGTTCAGGTTGCAAAAAACTCTAAATATAGTCTGTTCTGACCTAGAAACTCTAGTAAATGTTCTAGTCATCATCAGAACTCTGAAAATACATTCCCTGTCTCACACAAGTGAGTTGTGATTTTAAAGAACTGCCTAAGGTTAGTTGTGGCAGGCATACAATTCCTCTCTTGCTGGGTCTCAGATACAGTCCTCATGATCCTTTAGGGATGTACATTTTAGGTCTATAAATTGGCAGGTTTTCTCAGTACAACATAGAGGACCTTTTCACATATTTTAAAAAGAAAATTTGGGGACTGTATTTTTAAAGCCAATGCCTGGTTTGAATATTAACTGTTAATTACTTCTTTCATTCTCTAATTTCTTACCTCTCAGACTTATAGACTATCCACTGGCAACAGAAGCCAATGATTTCTACACGTGAAATGGTATCTGCAATCTTCGTGAAGATCTATATCAGTTGGATATTCATACAGAAGTCTTCTCCACTGGAAGACTACAATCTATTGCTGATGTCGATTACACAGGCACCCAGCAGTAGAACTGCTTCAAAATAATTCCTTAAAGATAGAGTCTTGGTTATTATAAAAGCCAAGATCAAATGGACTAAAGGGTCAGTAAACTGGTAGCAGAGGAATGGATTCAGTACAGAAGAAATTGAATAATCAATGACGTTGGAGATTTCAGACAAATGAGATTTTCTATTGAAGGCAGGGATATAAATAGCACAAACGCAACACAGACACGTAGAAACAAAAGCCACCAATTCAACTTTCTGTGTGAAAACTTGTTAGGTCTAGAGAACTGTTCAAACCACAGCTGCTAATGGTTATAGATTTGGCAATCAAAATGTCTTTGTTAAAAAAAAAAAGTTTTAACTGCCTTACTATTGAGGTTACAAACCACAGCCTTGATGCATTGTTGCAGTCAACATCCTCCCTGCTGTTTTTGAGAGCTTACATCTGCTGCTGGCAGATAAAACGCTGGCAAACGGCATGGGTTCCTTCCAGGGGAATACAGAAGTTTTAACTAGATGGCTCTCTTCTACCTCTCTCTACTGAGTTGAGCCCACAGCCCTTTCATTTGCACTCCCTACCTTGTCTAGGTTGATCCCCTGCTATTACTCTGGAGCGCTGAAGGTCTAGTGGGATTTTTTTTTCTGGCACAAATTAGCCATGCCAGCCATACTATTCTTAGAAGATAAAAGGAAGATGAATTCTTAGCTCAGGGGAAAGCATTTTAAGCACATATTTTTAAAGCTACTTACAGTGTAGTGCACTTGATTTTAAACAATCACTAATAAAACCTTTTGTTATTTTTTAAGGAACTAAATGATCGCACTATGCCAAAAATAGTGAGGGCTTAGTATATTTTAACTGATCAAAGAAAGGACAAGAATGCAAGGTCGAGAAGTAAATTACTGAGTTTCCTTGGGGAAAGGAAAAGTTAGTAATAAGATGGAGAACAAAAATGTGGTCCAAGTCACCTAGGAAATTAGTATCAGTTGAAATAAAAATTACTAGATCCACACTGGTTTTCAAAGAATACAGTTCAGCTGGGTGATGAGAAATGAATGTGGAGATGCAAAAAGAAGACACAGGTCATGAAACTGTCTCCTCAATGAGCTGACCTACAAGGATAAAAGAAACCCAAACATACCCAGACTAGCACTTTCTAAACTGTGTAAGACACAAGATACCGGTTCTGCAGTATGCAAGTAGGAAGTGTTGTGGGAAGGGGAGTGGCGTGACGATGTGGTTAAAAAATTTTGGGAACACTGCAAATTATAGTCACCGGATATATCAGAGTTATATCAGAGAGTCATAATGCATACTAGCATATTAAGGCCTCTAAGAAGTTTTGCAGTAAACATATTTACTCAATCTGAATACATTTTCCAAATGTATGTGTCCATGGAAGCTCCCCCTTTTTTTCAGAGAACACCTATGCCATGGAATAGTTTGGGAAATGCTAGTCTATAGCTACTATTCCTAAACTCTCAACTCATTCTTGCAGAAATGAGAATAAAGTTGGTAAAACACACTAGACAAACACATTTCTTAAACCACAGAATCCTAGTTCAGAGATTGATAGATTACCAAGGGTGCTCAAGAAATTTCCCCCCAAACAGCCAAATACCAAAGCTATGAATTTTAAAAGTCGTACCCAATAAATAAACCCCAAACAGGGCTAATATCAATTCTGAATACATTCACGTGCTACCCTCAAACACAGAAAAAAAACAATGGGGAAAAGTCACAGAAAAGCTAACCATAGGGAAAATAAGCATAGGATTCCTGTGTTGGATGAAGCTCAGGGGATTCTGGCATTTTGGGACATTCTAATGTCATATATCACGGAAATTCACAAGGAGAGTTGCCAGGACCTCCAGCTGAAAACATATGGGAGGATTCCTACCCTTCTATGTGCTGCCCTCAGCAGCCTCAGGATAAAAGACAGAACATAAGCTCAAAAGAGGAATATCATGCTACCCTGAAAAACAGGTATCCTTGAGAAACCTAAAAGATTTGTTAATCAGATTTCTACTTCCTGTAAGCCTTGTGGTACTCCATAGACTAAGATTATAGCTTCCTACTCTTCTCTACATAAATTTGTGACAGAAAGAAGATTGGCTAACTGTCTAGCAATAGAAATCAATTGACTTTGTATCAGGTGGTGGTTTGCTTGACTGACAAATGAGAGTAAAGAAAAAAATCACCGCCCACACTTCCAGAAGCTGCTGGATTCTCTTTTAGAATGCAAATATCCTAAGAAAATATAATACATTAAGTTATACTAAGCTGTTAATGACTGTGAGCATCTTTAAAATTGTAGAACCTACATCGATGCAAGGAATTTTTATATTACTTCTAGCCTGAAAAAAGGGAGAGGAGGAGAGGTAAGAAGATACTAAAAAAATGGGCAAAAAGCCCATAAGGACAGAGGGTGTGGGAAAGCCAAGACCTCCGCATATCTATGCTTTTGCCTAGATCTGGTACTAAGAGCAGAAAAAAAGGCTGAGAGTCAAAACTCACACCAAATTGTATGTATTATATTCATAAACATAAAGTAATCAGAGAAGGGCTGACAAAGCAATCGACAAGTAAATGAAAGAAAACTAAAGGGATAATAACTATTGGCTAAAATGTAAGAAGAAAAGAAAAAGTGAGGTAGGAAGAGTTTTTTTTTTTAAAGCAAACAGTAATAACAAATGAAAGGCATATAAGTCTAGAAAACAAAGAATTTACTGAGAAAAATTAAGCTGAATAATATTTTCTTAAGCACAGTGGTGGAATGCTTTCGCCTAAAGTAACTATTTAAAGAACAGGAAAACCATATTATTAGGTAAGACTTCATGCTTCAAGGATGGACCTTCCAATTTTGGATTTCTGCTAGTCTGAGTTTAAATGTAAGGCTCTAAATTTCAAGATTTCCAGTTAAGCTAAAGTCCTTCAGCTCCCTCTGCTGTTCAAAAATGTACTTTAGTTATATCAGTTCAATCTTTAGTGATCAAAATAAATAAAAATACATACATAAATACATATACAATGTGTACACGCACACACACACACACATACCCCCACTCAAACCTGGCATGGTCCAAGTAATCTGTGTTCAAACATACTTATCATGAATTCTCTGGCCTGGATTAAATATTCCAGAGTAAGTGATAACAAATTCTACCATCCTCACCACCTAATTGAAATAATTCAAGGGATAATGGAGAGTTCCTTCACCAAAAGCAGCAAAGTTTTAATAAGGAATAAGGACCCTATACTTGTTAGCTGGATTGTGGCAACAGCTTTTTATGAAGAAATGTATATGTACCAGTCCTCTATATACAAGAAACCAAAGCATCACTAAGTTTTCTGTTTCTTTCCTGGTCTTTTCTCTCCCCAATACTTCCTACTTATAAGATTCCCTTCACATACCTAAATTCAGTTGCTAGCACCTTACTATCTCCAGGATTTTGTATTGAAGGATCTATAGGTCAGCTATAGTGGCAAACCAAGCATTTGTCCAAGAGAAATATTCTTTACTTACCTGATCCTTAAACTGATTCTGAGACAAGCAGTCAGTTAAGTATACACAGCCTAGTAGACAACCTGATGGATAGTCATTGGGAAATTCCACATCTGAATCAAGAATAACAGAAGGATTGGATAAATTTCATTCTTTTTGACCCTGGAACTGTTTTCAATTTCAAACAAATTATTTTCTCTATTATCTATTTATAGATATAAGGAAAACACTTAGGTTTTTATTTGGCACGATTGTTCATATTTTAACAAAAAATAAAATTATGATTGGCTAGCTTAGTCCACTATCTACATCCTAAGCTATAGGAAAATTACCCTCAAATCAATGAAGTTCAGGGATCCCATAACTTCACTCCAAACAAATCAATTCCACCATACTCAACTGGATCAGACTGGAGTTGGTGGTGATGGGTTTTGAAAACAAGCTACAGGTGTCAAGAGAAAACCCATAAAAATGTAATTAAAAAAACATTAAGAATGTCATAACACACAAATTTAAAACAAGCCAGTCATATCAGTCAAAACAGAAGTACATTTTTACGGAAATACGCACTTTTGATTCCTAAAGCTTGGTTTCTTAAAAACTTTTCAAGGTGGTTCTGTAATTATCATCTAATTCTACCTTTGTAAGAACTATATGAGCTGGATAAGAGGAAGGAAAGATACCCAAGGGTCAGAAGTATATGTAGTCTGGAGTTCTGAGACTTCTTGAGAGTGCTTGGAGTGATTCCCAAAATACACTGCTTAAGTCAACCAACTTTGATCTGTCCAAATCCAATAGCAGATGTATATTTGGGTCACTCCCAATAAAAATTCTTATTTGTGGCTATTCTTCCCAATCTAAAGATCCCAGAGTTTTTAGTAGTCATTTTACTCTCATAGAAAAAAAATGGAGATTAAAAAAAATGGAGATAATTTTCTCAGATAAAGTTAAGAATAACTGGTTGATTTCTGGTGTTGAGAACTGATATTTTTATTTGTACTATTTGGCAAATTCATGCTTTGAACATGATTCGCCACTAAACACATACACACAGTTTAAAATCACTTTCAAGGGGGGAAAAAGCCACAAGTGAAAAAAGATGAATGCCAATAACCTCTCTCCAGAAAGTAAGACTGAAAAGAGAATATATGGGTGTTACCTTTCCCACGAAGAAAACGATATGTAGTCTGGAGTTCTGAGACTTCTTGAGGAGAGGGTCTTTTAGCTGTGGCTGCTATCCAAAGTCGTCCTCTGTGAGGGGTATACCAGCTTCTGCCTTCCACTCTTAAATATAAATTTAGTAGGAAGGATCTACATTTTAGTGTCCTGAAGGATCTCATAACATAAAGCAAATTATCTAGTTGAACAAAGAATTCTTTAGAGGATACCTCAGCATTGCAAAAAACAATTCTCCCACAATACCCTTCACTTGAGTATGAAACCTGTTCTCTAGTTTTTCCTATCATTGGAACAAAGATAATTCCTCTCAGCTCCTATTTTTTTTAAATCTGGTCTCCATAACTTAGACTTGGATCTTTCACTAATCTTAGGACTTCTACAATCCAAATCTTATATTTAAAGGCATCTAGGTTATTCCACAAAAATGGAAATCCTTGCCTTTCTGAGTCAAAGACTAACCTTTTCTTGGAAGATCTATTAACTAAATGCTCTCCAACCTGACAGAAAAAATTCTCATCCACACATAGCTCCCCAAGAATAGTACCTTTATAATTATTACTTAATAAAATTTAAGTAAATAAAAATGCTTATCTTTACTCTTTAAATTGCAACTACATTCATTTATATTTTCTAAGTATTTTATAAAGGCTGTTCTTTGTAGATAAACAACCTGTTGACTAGTTTGAAAGAATCTATAAGTGGAATAACAGAATGCATTCAAAAGAATTTAATTACTCACTACTTTCCAAGGATTATAAAAAGGTGTTTCTTTCTTAGTTCCCATCTATAAAATAAAGTACCTTGATCCCCTACGATATTCTTATAATGGGAAATAGGGAATTTCTCATATCCTTAGTTTTCAAATATAGATGAACTGGAAGAGTGCCAGGCACATAGTAGGTACTCAGTAAACAAGGAATGAATCAATATATTCCTTCCCTCTACACCAAATAACCTGAGGAGTTACTGAGAAAATAGTCTCACAAATGTAGCAGAACCACCCACTTTATTTCTGTGGGGTTACTGATTGTGGGTTGGATGCTGCTCATCCTGTTCTTTTCAGTGAAAAATCTAAATAATACAGATCCAAAATAGGATGAGAGAAATGTAAACATTCTGATTCCCTCAGCAGAAAGCAAGCTGTTTAGTTTTCGGCTTTAGAAAAGGAAGACACCTAAAATGAAGAGAACTGAATGAGAAGAACAGGTATCTGAGGGCCTACTGCCCTAGAGCAGAAGTATATTCACATGCATTTATTCTAATGGCAACATACATGTGGACTATGAAACATTTAGAAGCCAAAGCAAGGAAGCCTGACATTGAAGAGAGGAGAAAAATGGTAATGAACCTTAATGAAAGAGGAAAATCCTAACTAATCATGAAAATACCAAAAAACAAATCTTTGTTCCTAAATGCTGATAATAAATTTTCTTTCAAGACAGTAGAGAAACAACTGAAACTTACGGTAAAAATGAAAAAAGCACTTTAAAAATTTGAACTCTAATTCTATCTCTATCACTAACTAGCTTTATAATTCAGAGCAAGTTACTTTACCTTTGCCTGCCTAAGGGTCCTCATTTGTCCAAGATTGTAATAATACTGGCCTAATCTATTTCATAGAGCTACAGCTTTGAAAACTGTAAAATTCTATTTAAATATAAGGTGTTATTACTGTAATGGGTCAGGAAATTGCAAGACATATAAAATTCTAACAGA
The DNA here is from genome assembly GCF_000325575.1 of Pteropus alecto. NCBI lineage: Eukaryota > Metazoa > Chordata > Mammalia > Chiroptera > Pteropodidae > Pteropus > Pteropus alecto. The sequence goes on from NW_006442109.1 coordinate 10,818,101, forward strand.
TAAAATAAGAAGGAAGGAAGAGATATCTGTACCTCCACATTCATTGCAGCATTATTCACAATAGCCAAGACATAAAAACAACCTAAATACCCATTGACAGGTGACTGGATAAAGAAAATGTGATACACAACACACACACACACACATACACATACAATGGAATATTATCACAGCCATAAAAACAAAGGAAATCCTGCCATTTGCAACAACATGGATAGACCTTGAGGGTATTATGCTAAGTAAAATAAGTCAGAAAAAGACAAATACTGTGTGATCTCACTTATACGTAGAATCTGAAAAAACTAAACTCAGAGAACAGACTGGTGATTGCCAGAAGGAAATAGGGGAGGTAGTCAAAAGGTACAAACTTCCAGTTATAAATAAGTCCTGGAGATGTAATATACAGCAAGATGACTATAGTTAACTATACTGTACTGTATATTTGAAAGCTGCTAAGAGAGTAGATCATAAAAGCTCTCACTACAAAATCCAAAAAAAAGAGTAACTATGAGTGGTGATGGATGTTAACTAAACTCATCGTGACAATCATTTTGCAATATATACACATATATCAAATCATGTTACACACCTTAAACTAATATAACGTTATATGTCAATTTTATCTCATTAAAACTGGATAAAAAAGGAAAAGTTTTGTAGTAAGTGCAAGAAGAAAAACAAACATAAATATGTATTATGATCTCACTCTATAACAATTTACATAGGAAAAAAATTTAAACACTTGAAAATGCTAATAGTAGCTGTTTCTAGGTGATGGGATTACAGGTGAGCCTTCTTTTTCTAGCTACTTTTCTCTACTTTCCAATTTTCTATTTACATTTACAGAAGAAAAAAACACCTATTTTTAAAAATTGAATTGAGAAAAAACATATGAAAAAAGTGTAAGCTATTACTATCAGTAACAGGTACAATGACTAGACTCTGTTATACCTCTATTCTCCCTACTTCTCCTGCTTTTTGAAGAAAAGGAACTTGTGGTAAAATAGTTTCTTGATATAGTTACAAAGATAGATAGAAAAGATAGACAGACAGACAAAACCACAGTTAAGATAGTGATTTTGTTAATTTATTAATTTATTTAAAAAATTAATAAATAGGCATTAAAACTGTGAATTTCAAGTACAATCAAACCATTAAGGTGGCTGAGAGCTATATTAGAAACGCAATGCCAAGAGAAGTTTTGGCAACAGACTTCTCTTCCAAAGATTCTATTGTTATTACTAGGATCCTTACCCTTTCTAACCTAAGTTTTTAAGCTGTTCAGTTAAAAAAAAAAAAACCAAAAAACTGTTACCAAGTCAGTAACATGAATATATTGCTTAAAGTTCTATGTAGTAAAGAGTATTATAAATCATTAGTAGATTGGAAAAAATAATTCCTACCCATAATTCTAAATGAAATTTATGTCACTATAAAATCTTTCACTGCCGAGACTCAATTCCATCCTTACCTTTTAATCCCTCTGACAAGCAGAGAAGCCCAGGGCTGATGCATAGAAAGGCACCAGCCACCATCAAAGCCTTCCTGAAATTCTTCATCCTGGATTCGCAACTGGTGCCGATATGAGTTAAACTCTAGCTCTG
>NW_006442109.1:10819742-10820662 GCF_000325575.1 Pteropus alecto
GTCTGGTCTACCCACTATACAGGAAAAAAAAAAACAAATATACAGTTCTGACAAAGGAAGAAGCTGGAGTAGGTGTACAAAATGAGATGAATGCTAATAATGAAGAAATCATACTGGGAACATATCCTTAGAAAATTTTAGCCTATCTTTGTCTGAAATAAGGCCAAAAAAAGTGAAAGTATAAATCAGTAGAAGCCCCAGGTATGACGATAAGGTCCCAATTTAAAGGTAATTAGAATGTTGAAATCTCCATACATAGCTTCTGAATTCCAGCAACAGTACAACTATCAGACCAAATAATTGGTCTGTAATTATTTCTATTTTATGCTTATTAATGATCCATATTAGTTTCTGGACAATTTCTCAACATAAATCTATCAGCCAAATGAAGGTTCAACATTTTGGTCTGCACATTCTTCATGTGCTTAGGGCAGGATCACATGCTGGTACTATGGTAAAGACAAACAGATGCTGCCGGGGCAGCATTTCTGACTAGTGGATGCATGAAGTTTTCTTTTACCCTGAAATGAACAACTTGTCCTCTAAAAAAGAGGATGAAATACTACTGAAACAAGGTTCCCATCAAGTAAAGAAAATAGAAAATCACAGGGTACAGGTAATTACAGGAGACTGAAGAGTCTTGGCAATAGTTCAGTTAGAGAATGACAAAGGTTAATGTTTCTTCCTTCCAGAGCAAGAAGACTGAGTGCTCTGAAATTTAAGGAGAAAAAAAAAAAGGTTTTATTAGAATGGTGAGGTTGGGGTTAGTTGTCTTAATTTCTTGACTTTTTATTTAGTAATTTATAAAGGGGAAAAATGCTAGAGTGGTAGTCTAGAAATTCTAAGCAATCATTTAACTCCTAAGGTTTCTTCGGTCTTCTCAACTATAAAATGATAGGGTTGGACTAAATAAATCTCTA
>NW_006442109.1:10820715-10825104 GCF_000325575.1 Pteropus alecto
CATTTATTTCCTTAAAAAAACATAAACATTTGAGTACTTAACTATATGAAAAGTACACAAAGTAGTGAGACATATAAAATATAAAAAAGATATGGTCCTTGCTTTCAAGGAACTTAAAGACAGATAAATAACTATCCAAAATATAAGGCAGAAATGAGTAAATACTACACAGGGATGTAAGCCCTTAACTGGGGACACAGAGGAAGAAATAAATGATCCATTACAGGAATAATAAGTGATTTCATAAAAATGCTGGTATTTGAATAATTCTGCCGCCCAAATTCTCTGTTCTATCTCTATTACTGTTCTTGTTTATATTACCTTTTTCTCTATTCCCACAGCCACTCTGCTAAATTAATCTCTTATTACTTTTCAATAATACTATTACAGAGCCTACTAACTGGTCTCATCTAGATTTTCAGCCTTTAAAAAGCTCTCTACTGCCCTACTAGTGCTACAACACTAATTTGGGCCCTCATCATCTCTCCACTGTGCTACTGCAATAACCTTTTTAGCAATTTCCCTGATTCTAGTCTTACTCCTCCCTCCAATCCATTCTCTACATAGGCATGGAAGTCAAGCCAATCTTCTGATGAAATTCTTCAAGGACTCTGCCTACTTTAGGATAAAACCAAACTCCTTAGCATGAGACATAAGGGCTTTCATGACAAGATGTTGCCTACTGTACTGGGTTAAGTAGCATCCCCCCAAAGTTTATATCCACACAGAACCTGTGAAAGCAGCATTATTTGGAAAAAGAGTCTTTGAAGATGTAACCAAGTTAAAATAAGGTCATACCAATGACTGGTGTCCTTATAAAAGGACAGAACACACAGAGAGACAAAGACACACAGGAAAGAAGGCCATGTGAAGACAGAGATTAGAGTGATTTAGCTACAAACCAAGGGATGCCTACCGTCACCAGAAGCTTAAAGAGGCAAGAGAGCCTTCAGGCCCTGCCAACATTTTGGTTTTAGTATTGAGACTGTTGTCTTAAGCCAACCAGTTGTGGTACTTTGTTATAGATGCCGTAAGAAACTAATATACCTACTAGCTCATTTTAATTTCTAACAATAATTAATTACTTGTGGTTCTCCAAACTTACAATGCTCTCAAGATGCTGAGACTTTGTACATGTTGTACCTTCTATCAGGAATTCCCTCCCCAGATCCTTCTTTCAGTCTCCTCTCAAACACTATTTCTTCTGTGACTCCTTTAATGGGTTTATGAACTCACTCTCCTAAAATCCTACTGTACCCATGACATGTGTCTACCACACCAATAATCTTAATGAACTGAAATTATTTGTATGCAAACACATCTTCCCACTAAATTTGAAGTCCTTTAGAAGTCCTTAAGGACAGGAGCTGGGCCTTTACCTTTTAATTTCCCAGCACTTAACAAAGAACCTGGCACATATACAGTGCTGAATGAATATCTTCAATTAAGCTGCCCAAAGCACTGCTCTGATTGCATCCCTCTATTAAAGAGCCTTTTATGGCTCACATTTATTTACCAAAAAAAAAAAAAAAATGTGAAAACTTCCTAGCTAAACATTTAAGGTCTGTAGTGATCTGGTTTTACCTGCCTATCCTACTCTATTTCTCATGATAATCCCTTTTATGAGTACTATCTAGGTTGCCTAAATTCACTATTCTATATATATATATACATATATATGTGTAAAATATATATTATTTCCAGAGTTTATAATAGACTCCCGTGCATATCAATCTGTCTTCTAATTAAAATTTAATTATTTTTGTTTTATAATTTTTGTCCTTTTATTATGGATATTATTTTATGTCTTTGAGAATAACACACACACACACACACACACATATCATAATATATATGTTTTCCCCCCATGCTTCTGTGTACCCGTGCCTTATTCCTACAGTTCATTCTGCCTGGAATGTTTTTCCCACTCTCCCCAAACATCCATTTTCCTGGATATTTACTTTTAATGAATGCCAGCTCCCTTATAAAAGCCTCTTTTATTCCCCTCAACTGCAAGTAGTCTTTCCCTCCTGTGGGTTTCCACTGACCTTTATTTATCTCTCCATTAGCATTAGAGCTGCTTATGTAATCTTTTCCGCTACTAGTCTATGAGTTCTTTGAAGATAGAAGCAATGTCTGGTTGATCACTTACTACTGTGCTTGTACATAGCAGATGTTCACTGTACTTGATAGAAAAATGAATAACACTGAATATGTGAATTAATGTATTAATTTAAAACACCACTCTATGAGACCATCGATATTCTAAAAATGTAGAGAAAGAACATTCTCTACAATTATTGGCTAAATCTCTATAGTACTTAAGAAAGCCTTCTCTTGGGAAATACTCAAAAGATAATAAAGGTCAATTTGTCAGAAGCGTTGCAAAAAAATTGGAAAAAATGAGCCAGAGAATAAGGTTGGTGGGTCTATTGAGAGAGCAGATTGGTATTTAAAACCTATTAACAGGCATACTTTAAAGAAATACCTGGTCCCAAACTTCTCTTATTATCAGTTAGAACAAAGGTCCACTAACCTGGGGAGGGGATTGGTAGAGGTTGGGATTCACCAGAACGCCCAAAGGTTCTTCAGAAGATCTATCCAATTTGGTTAGTGGTTGGTTCAAGTTTCCATTGGCAATGGCCTGTATTGTCTCATCTAGTCTGTGAGAATAAACCAAAAGATGCAATAATTGTTAATGTTCTATGCTCAGAATACACCAACATAAAACCCTGCAACAGTAATAAAACTTGAGATTCAAAGAGGGGTCCATGAATGATCTCCTTCCTTGCTCCTCCCCATCACTTCCTTTTCTTCATTCCAAGAATCTTAAGTAATATGAGTCAGTAAAAGTTCCAGAATGCTAAGAAAATAGGTAGGGCATACTACAATAATTCATCTGTTTAACAAGATTATTAAAAATGCCAAGATTAGAAAAGCCTAGAAACAGTCTGACCCACAGAAGAGTATTCAATGGCAGCCTATTTACTCAACACATTCAATTACTCCTCTGCCCATTCGGAGTCCCTCTCTCCACTCCTCCATGCTGATCTGAATAGTATTCTCGCTTTGAGGCCCAGAAGTTCTAATGAGGCCCTCTACCGGTCCAGCGCAAAAGTGCTTACTCCTTTCTCAGAAGTCCCGTAGCACTTACTATTTAGTCACCAGACGTATCCCATGTTATCCTGTGCCTATGTTCATGTATGCTATGACTATCTGGCTCGAAATCTATAAAAGAATGTGACAATTTTCATTTAAAAATTGTGGAAATAATCCCTCTGGTTAATAAGAGATCATAGGTCTTGCAGGAACAGTTACTTTATTCTACTCTATAGCTCTACATTATTTGCTGCTTTATTCCCCTACTGGATATTTGACAAATGTTTGATGATAATTCTAAGGCAAAACGTAACAAAAAGCTTCTACTAGTAAGAAAGGCTGAACCTGACCTTGAACACAATGAGATATTTGTTAGGAGCCTCTTATATGCAAGGTAACTTAAAAGGTGTAGAGGACATGGTTCCTGCCTTCAAGAAGCTTTGAATCTAAATGGCAGATTTAAGATAGCTATAAAGATAATGAACAAAACATGAGACATAATACTATGAAACAGGCACAGTCTAGCTGGTGGTTATTATCCTGTCATCCCATGTGTTGTGCCAATGAGTTCAAGAGAGAGGTACTGATATCTGAAAGGGAAAAAAGATTGGGGGAGAAATTTCTAAACCAAGGGAAAAGCAGAAACAAAGGCATGAAGCTAAAAAAAAAAGTAAAAGAATTTGAAGAGGTGAGTCTAAAACAGGATGAGGACAGTGGGATCTGAAGGAGGAAAATAGATGTAAGATACAGAATAGTGGTAAGTATAGCAAGAACTCCAGAATCTCTAAAAGAAATAATACAAACAGCTAATCAGTACATTTTTAGAATGTTCATTTACTAGCATACAACCAAAACATAGGAATGTGCATAAAAATTATGATGAAATACTATTTTTCATGTATCAGAATGGCAAATATTTTTTTTAATTGTTGAGAAGAGGATGAAGAAACTAGCATTTGATATCTGGTGTGTACATGATAAATCAAAAGAATGCACAATTTAAATTTTGGGATACTGTCCAATTTCAATTCTAAAAGCCTATACCATTTTTTATTGAACATAAAAATTAATATAAAAGCAATCCATGTTTATTATGGAAAACCTGGAAAATACAAATAGAAAATGAAAAATTCCTAAACCCCTAATCCAGAAATAATTTTATTTTTTTCTTTATATCTGTGTATCATAGATGTAATAGGTGAAAACAAATAATTATTTTGAAGCTAGTGGTAGAATTCCTTTGAGGGAGAGAATAATCTTTGTTTAGGAAAATTCTATTATAAATTTGCC
>NW_006442109.1:10825189-10844877 GCF_000325575.1 Pteropus alecto
GGAAAGGGGAAGGAAGGGAGAGGGAGGGAGAGAGGTAGAGAGAGACAGAGAGAGAGAGAATGAGAATGAATGTGTGTCATTTTTAAAATAGAAAACACGGTGAGATCTCAATGTGCTTTCCTTTCAGTACTTTGCTGGAGCCAATATACATATCTTTCATCAACTCTAAGTTTAGTGATTTCATGTTGGTAACTTGGAATTGGTCATAATGGAAATTTTTTCAATAGACTTTATTTTTTAAAGCATTTTTAGGTTCATAAGAAAATTGAACATAAGGTCCAGAGATTTCCCACATACTCTCTGCCCCTACACTTACAGAGCCTCCCCCATTATCAACCATCTCTCACTAGAGTGGTAAATTTGTTACAATTAATGAACCTATGTTGACACATCATTATTACCCAGAATCCACAGTGCACATTAAGAGTTTGTTCTTGGTGTTGAGGCTGTACCATTTTAACACTTCCATCCACAGTGAGAGAGCATATTCACTTTCCTACATTCACAGATTATGCAATATTATATATATTTTATTTCAGTCAATTTAATGATACATTATGTTTAAAAATCTGCATTTCCCTAACTAGTTGAGAATCTTTTCAAACATTTAATGACTATTTGTATTTCTTTAGCTGTAAATTACCTGTTCTTAGTCTTTGCCCATTTTTCTACTGGATTTTTTTTGTCTTTTTCTTTTAATTTACAGGAGGTCTTTATATAGTATGGCTATCACTCTTTGTTAAAAATGTTTAAAATGTTTTCTCTAAGTCTGGTACTTTTTTACTATGTTTAAAATATCTTATGCTTTTTTGACTTCTGGATTTTGTAACTTGCTTAGAAAGAGATCACACCAAACTATAAATATACTCTTCTATATTTCTTTCTGATCCCTTACATTGAACTCTTCAAACTTTTTACAGGTAAAGATTCAAGGTAGAAATCTACTGTAGATTTTTTTTCTAAGATGGTGGCCAATCATCCCATCATATATTTAATTCTTTCTTTATTGTTTAGAAATTTTACCTTTATCGATGACTAAATTTACACATATATAGACACACACCCATGCATAATGCAGACACACAAGTCTCTGGATTCTACTGTTTCATTAATCTATTTCTGTGCCCAAAATGTACCTTGTTTTAAAAAGTTGTTTATAAAACTACAGTAATTATCTAGCAGGACAAGTTCTCTCCCTGTTCATTTTCAAAAATTTCTTAAGCTACTCTTACATGTTTCTATTCCAAAATGAATATATTATTTTAAAAATCAACAAAAATAACAGATCCATTAGAGGAGTCAAATCCTTTACAGTCAAACTGCTCTGTTCTTTCATACCCTTTCTGGTCCTGCCCACTTACCTGCTATGATACTCAGCTAGTGGATTTTCATCTTCTACAATCTTTCTGCCTGCAAAGTCAATGGTGATCTTCTTAGAGAGCCGAGAGGCATGTCGAAATTCTCTCAGCTCCTCTTCTCGCTTCTGTAGAGTTTCCCGCTCAATTTTAGACAACCATTGGTTAGAATCACTGGCAAAGTAATCTGACTCATCATCAATGACTTGGGTCCTTCGAATGCTAAGAAAAAAATCACACATAGCAATTAGGTCACCTGTTGACAAACAAGGACTCAATTATTGGGAAACTATTTCAAGATAGCTTACTCTTCTGCTATCCTAAAGGTTATTACCTCAAATATGAATGCCCAAGAATGCTCCAAAATCAGGTCAAGCTCAACCCGGTTCCCAGCTTCTGCATATATCTTATACCCCCTGCAGGCTCAGCTCAGCTCCTAGAACTAATCTCACCCTCAGGCAGGAGAAGACACAGCACCATAATTCATGGTCCTTCTACTCTTCTTCCTAAACTGGCCGACACCATTTGATAACTGAGCGTCTGCCTCATTTCGCTGCATCTGAGTTCACGTCTTGGTTCGATATCCTAGTCTTTCTAAAATGGGGACACCCAGTCTCTTCTTGCTAGGCCTGATTGCTGCTCCTTCCCTTAGAAACTGGAGTTCTAATCTGGACTCTCACTCCTGCGGCTTACTCTTAGGACATCCTATTACTGTACCACTATATGTCAATTTCCAACCCCATCGCCCCCATCTCCAATCCCTAAGACACTGGACCAAGTGCCAAGATACAATAATCAGGTCTGATATCCCAGTCTCTTCTTGCTAGGCCTGATTGCTGCTCCTTCCCTTAGAAACTGGAGTTCTAATCTGGACTCTCACTCCTGCGGCTTACTCTTAGGACATCCTATTACTGTACCACTATATGTCAATTTCCAACCCCATCGCCCCCATCTCCAATCCCTAAGACACTGGACCAAGTGCCAAGATACAATAATCAGGTCTATTTCTAAGATTATACCAACAAAGAAATGGAGAACTAGAAGGAATCTTGATGATCCACTGTCATCCTACATATAATAAACCGAGGGCTCACAGAAGTGACTACTCCAAAGTTACAAATCCAGTTGAGACTGGATTTCTGAATAATTACAAATTAGCAATATACATAAGCATAGAGAAATACTAAAATCATATTAATACATTGACATAAATTTTTCAGGACTCAGCTGGAATTATACAAGTTTTAAAGTAGACTGAGAGTGGGAAGTTTAAGAGGGCTCAGGAAAAATTGGTCCTGTATGTGAACCTAAATAATGCCCTTGAACACATTAGCAAAGGGACAATATCAATAGGGAGAGATCCTGTTCCAGTTCTTATTTATCAAGAAATGTACTCCATTTCTATTTCTAATAAGTTTTACTGAGTAGAGCTAAAAGTGATAGTTAAAAGATTAAGAGTGAATATGGAGTGACAAACCATGTGATAGACTTATTTAAGGACTAGCTTTCAAAGTTTTATCTCATGTATTCATAGCAAATGATTTGGAAGTAGTAGGTATGTCTAACCAAAGGATTATAATGCCAGAAAGAGATTATCAAGTCAGTTACAATAAGTAAGAGATTCAGAGTCTAAGGATTCTTACATACTTGCATGGCCATTTGAGAAATGAGCATATAAGTCTTGTTTAAACATTTTTTAACCATTAACTGGTTTTCAATACATATTTGGTTCAAAAGAAGAAAAAAAGAGAAAGAAATAAAAAATAGAACTAGCAAATCTATAAATCTTTCTCCTAAAAAAGAAGTCAGTGGACTAAATGACAAAAGTGTAGGAGTGTTAAGAGTCAACTTAGGAACATTTTAATATATTGATCATTGATTCAGAAAACACATTTAGTGTCGAAGGGGAAGGGTAAGTCATGCGTTATATATAGTCTCCCAGGGGCAACTTTCTTATAGATTCTCCACAGCCCAGCACAACAATTTGCCCATAGCAGCCACTCTAATATATATATGCTGGCTGACTAATGGCTGCCAGTGAAACAAGTGAGGAATTCTGTCAACCCAAAGCCACTTTCTAGGGATTATACTAGCATTTGCTAAAAATCAAAAAATGTTGCAGGGTGGGATCCTCTTGGGACCCTTTCTTATTCAAACATGGATTCCAAACCAACATGTAGGCCTCTAATGTAAAGCAGCCTGCTCTTCTTTTCCTGTAAACTTTCATACTCCACCGCTAAGAATGCATCAAGTGTCAAAATAATGTTTTAATGGGCAGAACCTGTGGACTAGTCTACTTCTTAGCATTTATTGTAACCACATGATACCTAGTTCTGTCAAATTCTAACAGTTTGTCTTTATGCTTGATAGCCTTCTCCAGACCAGACTTAAATCGCAATTCTTGATGAGGAAGAAGGTCCTTGGTAGAGATGTCCACCTTTCCAGAATTCTCCGTCCCTGAAATTCAATAAGGAAATCAAATGGTGTCAGCCTATAATACAAATCAGTTGTATCCCTGTGCAGCAAAGAACAAAATATCAGAAATCTGTGTGCCCTGATGGCTGACAGCCTTCATTTCAATGGAAAGCAAACAAGTACACAGGCCAGGCTTTACTTGCCAAACCAAACAATGCTTGACATATAATAGGTTCTTGATAAACGTTAAAGTCCATTTCTTCCCTTATGGAAATTTGGATCACTAAGGGTACTATACTGTTTAAAAACACAATATAAAAATGCCTTATAAGCAAAAAAACTTTATTGAGTAGGGCTGAATATTACCTTTAAATATACTTTTACATATCGAAACTAAAAACTAAATAATGGAAGACAGAATAATGAGAACTTACTAGATGCTTAGGCACTGAATATATCTTATATTATTTAATCCTCAGAATAACCCTGTTATACAGTTTGTATTATCTTTGTTTTACAGATGAGAAACTGAAGTTCAAAAAAAAGAGACACTGAAGTCCAGAGAGGAAAAATTTACTGAGTTCCCTCAGAAATCAGAAGGTAGAAACAAAATTTAAACTTAGGTCTAAGTCTAAAGCCCACATTCATTCGTTGGCCCATGTGTTATATCCTTTGTGACAGCATACTATAAATCTATATATCCCAGAAAAGAGAGCCATAAATTATGATCTAAACCAAGATCTAAAAGTTGTTAGAAAAACTAGGCTGTAATAAGGGCTGACTTTTCTCTTTACCTAAAACTCCAGGCCTGTTCAAACTCCTGTCAAATCTTTCCTTTAAAAAAAAAAAAAAAAAAGATTCTTGTATTCTGAATATATGAAAAGCACTTAGAACTACCTTTTCTCATAATAATGACCTTAAAGAAATCCTAATTGAAAAAATATGGAGACATGTTCAAATTCATTAATAAATTTTAAAAATTACAACTATAAAAATTTTTAAATTTGAAATGTCAAAACTCAATAATATTCTAGTATTGCTGTATATTATACAATATTTTGGTAAAGTGATATGGCAAATACATCTTGTGTGTCAAAAATGATATTCTTTAACTCAGTAATCCCATTCTTAGGAATTTATCCCAAGGAAATAAAAAGATATATTAACAAAGGTGACCACTTGTGGTATTATTTATAACTTGGAAAGGGTCAAAATATCCAGTAACAGGGAAATAAGTAATCGAATTACAATAAATCAAGTTATTACATTTTTAGGCACAAAAGCAATAAATATGAAGACTATTTAGCAACACAGAAGCTAATCATAAAATATTAATTGAAAAAATGGAAAAACAAAATTCTATACACACTGATTGCTACCTTATAAATACCAACCAAAGTATTCATACATTAAAAAAATTTGCATAAGTGGAAAGTGATGAATACATTGTTTTTCCCTTTTAAAATGTCCTTAACTATTTTTATCATGTTTTTCAACTATAAAAGACTTAGAAAAGAGTTGCAAAGAGTAGAATTTCTGTGTAACTTTCATTCGGCTTCCCTTGATGTTACTATCTTATCTTATATAACTACAGTACAATTATCAAAAGAAATTAACATTAGTACAACTTAATTAGATTTAGATTCAATATCTTTTCCATTAATGTTACTTTTCTGTTCTGGGATACAATTTAGGATCCTACATTATAGTTAATTGTCAGTCTCCTTAGTCTCTTCCAATCTGTGACAATTCTTTTCTTTCCTTGTCTTTCGTGACCTTGCAAATCTCTTATTCTTAAGCTTTCACCCAACAATTTTAGCATCCATTGGTATATCTTAACTGTAGCAATTACTACTACTATGGTGTTCTAATGGTGATTTTCTATTACTGTCCTTTCTTCATTTTACTAATTAGAATTCTTTTCTAAGAAAGAGTTATCTCTTCTTCCCCATTTATTAACTTAGTTAATTCAGAATATTAATTTTATTCTTTGAGTTATAGTCCATTGCCATTATTAGGGTTTTTTTGCTCAGTGTTATATGGTTTTAATAATTTTCTTTAAAAAATGAGTAAATAAACTTATAGAATAAATAAGCGTATAAAATGAGTAAATAAACTGCATCTTGCATACAAGGATACAAGAAAGAGAATAATCACAGATACAACAAAATGTATATATCACCACAGTAATCTAATCAGAAGATTGCTGCCAACCTGACATAAGCTTCTTTAGCAGTTTCTGGCTCTTATTTGAGTCACGCTGTAAAATATCCTGTTCTTCACGAGTACATACCTATAAAGCAATAAAAGCAAGACACATGATCCAATAGTTAAATTATACTGTTTGCTTGATAGACCTAAAAGTGACCTTAAATTACACATTAGATATGGCAATAAAATGAGACTGTTGATGATTCTTTATCCAAACATACTCACCCCCCCAAAATATATGTGTGTATATATACATCTACCTACCTATGTATCTCCAAATGAGTTTTGCCCTAGTATCTTTCTGTTTCTCCCTTCATGAACCATACAAAAAACCAGTGTCGCCCCAATAAATAAAACTGATCTCACTGTAAGTGTCTCTGAATGACTTGATAGCTAAAAAACAAAATCTAACCTGTTTTCAAAGGACAAAGATTTGCCATCATTGAGAATAATGGAAAAAATACCACTTTTTCTTAAAAAGCTGTCAGTTCTAATCATGAAATCCAAGTCTTACAAATTATAAACAGATATCTTATTAGAAAGCAGAAAAAGCAGCAAATTATAGTGCCACCAGTGAAAACTAGTCTAGCCTTCATGCTAAGTATATTTTGTTTCTCTGCCTTCAAATATTGTAAAATAATGACTATATTAAGCAAGGAAAAAGTTCTATTTATTGTAAAATCACTGCAACTGTAAAAAAGGAGGCAAAGAAGGGGTTAAAAACTGTTTCATACAAGGCTTATAAAACTGTAAGGCTTCAAGGCCAATCTGCTTTACATTACTGTTTCTTAAATTGTTAGGTCTCCAAGGGATCTAACAGAAAACATTGTACTTCCTAACACTTGCCTCAGTGGCACACAGAATTCCTGCCAGCAACTATTGGGTATTTCTCTAGAGAAAGACCCATATGAGAGGACATTTACTGCCATTTTATGAACACTTTTGATAGTAGACATTACATTTTTCAGGTCATCTACTGTCTATCAGCTTGTTCTCTAAGCATATTAAAAAATGAAAGGCCCCAAACGAAGCAATCAAAGAGAAGGGAAAACAATATAAAATGGATGCCTTCACCAACACCAAATGTCATTGCTTCTGCCAGCCAGCTCAACTGGCAGAATAAGCTTTCTAGATAACTCACTATGGTGTTTGTAAGAGAGTCGTTACTGTTAAACTCTTGAGGTCATTCTCTCAGACAATGCAGAACTATAAAGAGAAGGTGTCCTGGAAAAAGAAGCTTTAACGACCCAAGGATTATGTCATAGTTGTTGTTTTCCTGGGGATATGCTCTATATCTGAAGACTGACAAAAAATTTTGACATTTTAGGCCTTAAAGTTTTCTTGAACTAAAGTTAATCTGATACAAGACTTGCATCACTCAACCATTTGTGTTCTCAAAATCCTTCTAAGAGGCTCAGTAATAGGATATAACCTTGGGTTTCTGACTAAAAAAATTCCTGCTACTATAGTTTCCATTTACTATGAAAAAAGAGAAACTACTAGGGATGTAAATGTCCCTATTTATTAAACCAAAGCATAGTAAAACAAAATAGAAAAGAAACGATTACCAGAGTACCACAGAATAAACAAGGGCCAGAACCCTCTTGTTCACAGACAATACGTCCACAGATCAGACAGTTATTGATCAGCTTGTGCTTCTGGCCCAGGCAATCACAAGGGTGGCGACCAGGGATCAGGACTGCAAGCTTGTCTTGTCCCTCTTTTGTGTATAAACTGACAAATTTCGTCTTCTTCTTTAAGGAGTTACTGTTCTCTTGTGCCTAATTGTATAAAAACATCACAGGTAACATCAAATAATTAATGACAATGAAAAGAGTTGAGAGAAAAACCTCAGTTCTGTTCAATAATAACTTATACACTACCCAGGAATGAGGAAAGAAGGAAGGGAGTGGGAAAAACGCAAATTTGTTATAATCAGGGTTTGAGGAAAGGTTTTGCTCTAGAAAAACTAGCTAACATACCTTGCTTTTTCTGCTAGTAGCTTTTAGCCCTATATTACAGCTGGTGGGAGGTAAATGTAGCAGTAAAAGCTGTTTATATGACATATTTAAGCATAGCTAAATTGAAGATCATAAGAAACAAAAATGCCTCTAAAAGCATTTGATATTCACAGATTTGAATAAACTATGAATAAATTAAGAAAAATCAATAAAAATGGACTCAATAAAAGTCAGATAACATAACAGAAAAATGGACAAAAGACCTAAACAGGAACTTCATAAAAGATATCCAAATGGCCAACAGTCACATGAGTAGGTGCTTAAGTTCATTAGTCATCAAGATAATGCAAAATAAAACCAAAATACAATACGCCAATCAGAAAGGTTAAATTGAAAAAGACATAAAATGCAGAGTGTTGGCAAGGATACAGAGCAATTAAAGCTCTCATATACTGTTGGTGAGAGTATAAATTAGTATCTACTAAAGCTGAACATATGCATATCCTGCGACCCAGAAATTAAACTCTTGGATATATACTCAACAGGAATGTGTAAATATTCTTATCAAAAGACATATATAAGAATGTTCACTGCGGCACTGGAACTAGAAACTACCCCAATGTTTAACAATATATTGATATATTCACTTAGTAGGATCTTAAACAGCAATAAGAATGAAAAAGTATAGCCATATAAAACGATATGGATAATTCTTAAAAACCATGTTAATTGAAAGAAGCAAGACACAAAAAAGTACATACTATTTAGCTCCATTTATACAAAGTTCATAAGCAGGCCAAACTAATCTATCATGTTGGAAGTCAAGAAAGTGTTTCCTTTGGGAGGGTTGTCATTTTGGGGCACACTGGGGGTCTTCGAAAGTAATGGTAATGTTCTGTTTCTGGCTATATAGGTATGGGTCAGTTTGTGAAAATTTCATCCATCTGTCAAGTTCTGTATGTCACAAAATAAAAAGTTTAAAAAGGGAAATATATTTATCAGCCTCTGACTTAGTCCATTCAGGTTTTATAACAAAATACGACAGACTAGGTAGTTTATAAATAACAGAAATTTATTTCTCACAGTTTTAGAGGCTGAAAGTCCAAGATCAAGGTGTCATCATGGTTGGGTGAGGGCCCTCTTCCACATCACAGAAATGACTTCTAAGTCACTGTATCCTCACATGGTAAAAGGGGCTAGGAAGCTCTGTGGGGTCTCTTATTTATAAGTACACTAATTACATTTATGGAAGTTCCACCTTCATGATATAAGAACTTCTCAAGGGTCCCTCTTCCTGATACAATCACATTATGCATTAGCATTTCAACATGTGAATGTGTATGTGTGGCAGGGTGGTCACAAACATTCGAACTATAGCAGCTTCTGACATTTAAAGTGTATAGATAACTCTTCCATGCTGTGGTATTATTTCCCTTTAAATTGAGTTTCTCAATATTTTCCAAAGACTAAAATTTCACTGTAGAAAAATCTCAAGAGTTCTAGTGGATGGAATAATACTAACAAGGAAGAGAATAATTCTTGGTAAGTATAGATGTGAAGTGCTCTAATGTCCAAAGCCTAAAATGGATATATAGAGATAATATCGATAAGACAATTTAGGTAAAAATTAAAATCTAAGACAAATGCTAAAGATTTTATCTAATCTAGCAGGTCGCAATTTTTCGAACTAGTTAATTATATCTTTGGCTCATAGGGATGGTAGTGAACAGATTAAAACCTCTAAGCAGAAATTTGTATAGGACTCTCATTAAAGTATCCAGTTACATTAAAATCAGGTATTTGTGGGATGGAGAGTTTGGCTTTGATTAGTTTCTTATACATAATGTCAATAACTATTTATCGAGGAGAAAGAGACATAAAGGGAAAACAGGGCAAGAAAATTCATAGCACATCAGCCCACTGCTTAAAATCATCACTGGATTGCCATTGTGCTTAGAATAAAATCCAAGCTACTTTATGACTTATATTTAAAGCCTTACATATGGCCTCCAGGTGCTCTCCAACTTCATTTACATATCATTCTTTCCCTGCTCACAATGCTCCAGGCACACAGGGTTTCTGATGCTTCCTAGAACACTTTTCTCCATCTCCCCTTTGCACTTGTTATTCCTTCTACTTGCATGGTTCCTAGTTCATCTCCTTACATACTGGTTCCTTTTCATGTTTGGGTCTTAACTATAATTTCAGTCCTTCGGAGAGGCTTTACCTGAATATCCTATCTAAACTAATGCCCATCCCACAAGTTATTGCCTATATCACTGTTCTTTTTACTTCTTTCATAGCAATTCTCACAATCTATAATTGCTTTAAATTTTTTTTGTCTTCACTACTTTTCCCCTGAACCATTAAACTGTAAACTCTAAGAGAGCAAGAAAACCCTAGTATGTCTTGTTTATTGCTATATTTCTAATAACCTAAATCAGTTCTTGACATACAGTAGACTTGCAATAAAAGTTTCTGGATAACCAAATGAACTGCGTGTGGAAGCTGAAGACAGCTTTACTTACATGCCCAAAAATGGAACTGTAAATCCAATTTCATCATCATTACTCGTGGTTCCAGATCCGCGAATGTGCCTACTTGCTAAAATTTGTAACTTCCAAATCAATACTTCAGGTGCTTTCATGATTAATCATGGACATGCACAGCGGCAAAAAATTTGAGTTACCAAATGTACATATTTCCAGCCAAGGACAGCAAGGGAATGATCTGCCTTCTTGTTTTAGTGCTCATATTGTAAACAACTATCTTCTTTTTAGTCTTTTTGGTGCCACTTTTTTGCATTTTTGTGCTTTTTGTTGGTGATTTCACCATTTAAAATGACTCCCATGCATAGTGCTGAAGTGCTGTCTAGTGGTCTTAAGCATGAGAAGACTGTATCTTATATACAAAAAAAGATGTTTTAAATAAGCTTTCTTCAGGCATGAGTTATAGTGCTGCTGGCCATGAGTTCAATGTTAATGAGTTAACAGTATATATTTAATAAAGTGTCTTTAAACAGAAACACACATAAAATAAAATTAGGTAGTAATTGGTTGATGGAACTGTTGTGACCAGAGGCTCCCTGAAACCTAACTTTCTATTTCCCCTAGGAGGTTCAGTATTCACCACTTCAGTATACACTGCAGCTTTAATGAGAAATTACTGTATAAAGGATAAACCGTTTTTTCAAATTTATTTTCCAAGTTTGCTTAATGAGTATAAAACACTTAAGGACAAAATATAGACTCAGAAACAGGTTGTTGAGGGGTAATATGCTCTGAAAACATTAGGAGATATAAAATTAAATGTTAAATCATTATTAATTTGAAGATCTTTCCCTGCCCAAGTCTGGGAACTTAAGAGCGAACCCCAGCTTTTATTTTTCCTTATGAAACCTACTTAATAGCAAGCATCGAGGCATCTTATCCATTAAAGGCCATTAATATAAATAGTGAAATACTCTGTCAAACTAAGATTGCCTTTACCACACTAAAAACTAGGTTGTAGCAGCAGAAATATCACAACCAATGCACACTTCTTTAAGATTTATAAATGAGTGAGCTGACCAAACAGATTGGAGCAACACAGAATTGACTAAATAAAAAGATTAAAGAATTTTTTAAAAGAAAGACTTAAAAGGATTGGCATATATAAGTTAAAAAATATTTATCGATACCATTTAAAAACAGAACTAGAATTTTCTTAAAAAGCATGCTTAGGAAATCAACTCAAAGGAGAAAACATAAATAATAGTTCTCATATAATTTTCAACAATTTTCTTTCCTAGACGTTAAAAATTAATTTATTCAAAGTTTACTATCACACGTTCATAATTATTTTTAAAATTATGAAATAAGGCTTTAAAAATTTCATCCATTGTTCATCACCCTGACCAAAAAATATTTTCTTTATGCTTCCACTTTACTTTTACCCTAACAAGATTCTATTATCTTATTAACAATCACCACTTATAAAATATATATTTGCACACGTATATAAAATACATCTACTTAAAAAACAAGTATTTTTACTGATGAGAGTAATATTTTTTAAATTACTCAAAATAATGTGTAGATGGATTACACACCTAAATGTGCTGAACATTTTCCCAAATTATATATTTTGGAGAATAACTTTATTAGCTGCATGGTATTCCATCAAATGAGGGAACCATAATTTATTTAGTCTTTCTCTTATGGCTAATCAGGTCAGTACAAATTTTCAATATTATAAATAACATTGCACAGAACATTTTTTTTTTTGTATTTCTGATTGCTTTCTTAAGTTAGATTTTCAAGTCACATTAGTAAGTCAAAAATATATGAACATTTCTACCATTCTTGATGTATGCTGCCAAACTGTCTCCCAGAAAGCTTAACCAATTTACACTGCCATGAGTATCATCACTGAGTATTCTATTTTTAAAATCTTTGACAATTTGATAGACAGTACTTCAGAGATTTCATGTGTATTTATTTGATTACTAGTAATCAACGATCCTGGTTTACCCAGGACATAGGAGAATCCCAGAATATGGGACTTTCAGTGCTAAAACTGGGGAAGTTCCAGTCAATAAGGCAGACAAATTGTCACCTTAATTACTGGTAAGGTTAAACATCTTTTTATGTTTATTGGTCTGTATTTTTTCTTTTGCTTGTGATGGTCTTTGCTCATTTATTCTGACTGATAAAAGGCTTAAGTCTCTTTTTTTTTTTAACTTAACATTTTGTAAACACTTTCTCATATTCTTCCATGATCATCACACTCAGAATTTCTAATTACTACTCTTCAATCTTAGCATAATTAATTATTCCCTTCTGTTGGGAAATTTAGCTGGTCAAATTGTCCTGATTACAAATATTTCTGCTTACCTCACAGGGCTATTTTGATTACCAAGAAAGAATACAAAAAAAGCTCTAAAGGCTAAATGATGATAAGGATAGTTGTGGTGGGGGTGGTGGGTGGCCCGAAATATGAACACTCTGAAGAAACAGTTAGAATGTGCACTCTTTTAGTATAAACCCACAAAGACATGTTGAAATTGAAGCCCTGGTGTACTTCTTTAAATATTTTCCATCACATATACAGACATACATACACACACACACATAATGGGAAAATATACACAATATCTCAATATATATGAAGGAAACATATATTTATATATAAAGTATTTCAATCTCACCTCTAAACAAATATAACTTATTTAATCAGGCTGCTAAAAACAACCACCATAAGTAATTATCACTTTCTCTTCATAAAATTCATGCATTTTTTGAAAAATTGCCATTCTAGACCAAATTGTACACTTTTCACTCAGAAATGTATTAGTCATTTCCTCTTCTCCATATAGCCAGAATGAACTTCATTCTATAACCATTTACCTTGGCCAAATCAAAAGGTGTTTTGACCTCCATGGTTGTATCAGGTTCAGCAAATGTAGGAACTTCCTGTCTATTTCTCCCTTTCCGCCTGTTTCTCTTCAACTGGTCTCCTGATTTCTGCCCATCTAAAATTTCTTTAAAGAAGAAAAAAAATATATGTACAGAGATAGATAACAGTAGGATCACTGGTGAACTAATAGCTAATAAATATTAAGCAAAGCATAATATTTAGAGTCAAGACAAGGTCAAGCAGGTTTTTAAATTATCTTTTCCTCTTAAACCAGAATTAAATTTAAACTATCATTTATAAGATTGTAGTTAATAAAGACTACTAGCTAGGATTAAGAAGTTAAATTAAATTCTGATATTTTAGATTGTATGATAATGACTGAGATTATTTAGTTTGGTCTTCATCTTTTGCACTGTTTAACTAGTTACTTCTAAATGCTACTTATACTAAAATTGGTCATTATTTACCTTCATCCATGTATGTACATAACCGAAAAGTGTTTCTTTAATCCATGTATAAATTTTTCAAATTATTTTGAAACCACATTTGTATCTTCAAACAGGTATTTTTGTGATCTTTTCTAAGTTGAAAAGTCTGAACTCGAATATTCATTACAGATTGAGAAGAAATGAACTAAAAATATGTATACATATGATTTTGCTTAAGTTAGCTGTGAGGAAATAAAGTGACAGAAAATACCAGGTCCTATAAACTAGCCCATTTACCAATATTTCAACCTTTACTTAATTACATTAACTTACCATCTTTTCTGAAAGGCTGCTGCAGAGCATCAGAAATCAACTCCTGATCATTCTTTTGCCATTTGTTTATAAGCTCTTCTATGAATTGACCTTTTTTGCCCTCATTTCCCTGAAGGAGGTCAGTAACATATTCTCGTATCTCTTCAGCACTCTCAATTGATAAAACATACCTCAAGAAGCAAAGACATAAATTGTTGAAACAAGGCTAGCTTACACTATGTTTTTCAATAATCATAACAGAGATCAAGGTAATAAAACCACTAATTAATCTATTAGTGTTTACTTTGAGCCAAGTTTATGTTAGATGTTAGGCATATAAATTTGGTTAGGACAAAGACCCTGAACTGAGATCATAACCTAACCTTCATATAATCTTCTTGTATTTACAGAATCAAATCAATATTTTGAATATAGGCTTCTGGGGCTACCCTTAACACAGAAATACTTTAGCTTTTTATTTTTTATTTTTAGTTAAGTATCGTTGGCAGAATACTTGCTGTTAACTATACATCTGCAGTTACTATATTTTCCTAGGAAGAATCCAAATTACTTAATCTCTGTATTACAAAACTTAAAATTTCTCTTCATTTTTGCTAAAAATGATTTCTTATTCTTAAAAATTATAAATCAAAATTAACATGACATCGGAATAAACAGATCTATAGGTAGACCTCATTTTGTTGTGCTTCACTTTATTTGCACCTCACAGGTGTTGCTTTTTTTTATTTTTTTTTTACAAACTGAAAGCAAGACTTTCCACCAGCAAAAAGATTATGACTTACATTAGTGTGATGCTTGCTTTATTACAGTGGTCTGCAACTGAACCCACAATATCTCTGCAGTATGCCTGTATTTAAGGAAATACTATAAAGCATTCCTAAAAGTACAACTTCCCTAGAAATTAATGGGCCAGTATATTTGAAGTGCCATAAAAATAATCCAATAATTCTATTTATAGGACTCCACATGAAATAAGACACAAGAAAATTTATGCAAAAAAAAGTTAACTGCATCATTATTGGAATTAGTGAAAAACTGGAAGCTATTTAAAACATCAATTAATGGAAAAGAGGCAAATGAACTCAAGCTTTTGGACCTTACAAACTGTAAAATGTCACCACCGAAAGTAAAATTTTTGAATAATTATTGACGTGAGAAAATGCTCTCATATATAATGGTAAGTGAAACAGAATTGACTGTATAGCATATGATCCCAATTGCTATAAAAGGAATGTGTATATCCATATACTTATGTGTTAAAAAAAATAATAGGCTAGAAAGTTATACACTAAAATGATGATCACTGAGTGGTATGATTAAAGAGAGTTTTGGTTTATTTTTATCTTCTTTTTTCCCTTACAATGAATACATTTTGAAAATGTATTACAATATGCATAGGAAAAAACACTAAAAGAGAAATGATGGTTATCTCTGGGTTGTGGTATTATGATAATTTTAGTTTCCTCCTTTATCCTTTTCTGATTTTTTAATTTTTCTACAGTGAATATGTCACATGATTAGACAAAAAAAGAAGTGAAAAAATTACTTATAAATTAAGATACTGGGCCATGAAAGCATCATAAGGTCTGAAGAAACTGTAATTCGGACACACTAATATGGGATATAAGAAAAAGTAGTAATGCTATATCCTTTAAATTTAAAACACCATGCAATTGTCCTTTTGTTGGTAGCATACGTATTACGTTCTTTTCCTACTGTGGTGGTAGATTTGCAGAATTATCTATAGGTGAAAAATCTGTGTCTATGAACCTCATTAAGAGCATCTTCTAACTCATCATAGAATTTTTTTTAAAAGGCAATCGTTTCTCAGGACTTTTATATTTAATCTACTTGATCCTCAAACTTACCAGCCCCTATCAAAATATTAATTGCTATCAAGGACTCCCAGAGCTCAAGGAACTTCAGGGATCATTTAACTCTGGAGTATTCAAACCACTAGGGAAATATTTAAAGAGCTCCAGAAACATCTCAATGTCATTTAACTATTTAAAAATATATAATAAAGAACATACATCCAAATTTGTTACATACCAAATCTTACTGAAGTATAGCCAAACAAAATATGAACTATTGCAGACTGTGGAACAAACTTTACTTTGCTAACTCTGTGTACAGACCTTAATGTATCATAAACGTGTCATTGATTAGGAAGGTAAGAGCTCTGTACTGTCTTTTTAAAAATTCAGGCCACTCACATCAAATTGTTTAAGTTACCAAACTACTATAATACACCTGAGTAATTCTCAAATACCAGGCAAAGCATAGAAAATTTACACAGCAAATGCTTTCATCATGGCATCATAGCTTGTTGTGTAATAACTAGTAAAATCTTAATAAGTGGTTCAAATAGCATTTTATTATAGGTAGCTTTGGTCCTTATTTTAAGTTTTGAGCAATTCTTATCTAACATGTTTATGAACTTAAAAAAATAGAAACAGGTGTTTAGCTTCAACTTTAAAACAGAAATTTTTGATCACTCCTCTTTCAAGGGTATGGATAAGTTTAGCTAAGGAAAATCTAAGGCTGCAAAATTAGCTGTTAAATCACAATCTATAAGAATGAGAATTTTCCTGATACTGTGTAAGCAGACAAAACACAGTTGGATTCTGAGACTGAGAAGACTTCACCCGTCCATACTCCATTGTTGATTTATCAAAAATACCCTCAATTTTTAAAAATTGAATGCCTTTTTTTCTGTTTAATAGATTGCAAAATTTCCTTTTTCATTTGACAGCATTCCACTGCTTTAAAAACTGCTTGAAAAACTACTTAATCCGACCTTGCCTTCCAACAAGGGTAAAGCCAAACCATACTGTTTAGCGGGGGTATTTTTGATAATCTATTCCTGTGTTCAAAAAAAAAAAAAATCACTTAATACAGCCTCTATTAACAATCTCCTTGCCAAGAAGTCTATTTTCTCCCAAACTCACCTTACTTCCTACAAAAGCCCTAGAATTGCAATTCAGATTTCAGCATCAACGAACAAGGAATCAAATCAGGAAACACATTCAGGTTCCTCGACCAAGACTAATTTTTGTGGAAGTTTCTCCCTCTTCCTGAAAACTGCACTTCCAACTACCCATCCTTCAGTTCTAAGGTGAAAGTCATCCCTTGCAGTAAACCTTCGAGTTTCTCAAATCCCAATGAGTCCTTTATTCTGTGCTCCCACAACACCCTGCACTTCCCCACCTCAGCCGGGACTTATCAACCAAACAGAACCCAACTGCAACTGTCTTTGTTTGCCAGCACCTGGCAAGTAGTAACGCAATATTTGTTAAAGAAATCAACCGAAAGCAGTTTTAAATCATGTCACTATCTCCACTTCATATGAATCATAAAGTATTAAAGATAACCTCTACTAATTATTCAGTTTATAGATAAAAAACTTACGGTATAGAGAGGGAAATTAAGTTGCCCAAGATTCCAAAACTGGTAAAAGACAACAGAAAATAGAACCTAGGGCTCCTGAGTCAGGCACTATTTGCACTGTACTACGTTGTCCCCAGTTAAATTCCAGGTACTACTTGACACAACCCATATTGGGCAAACTAAAATGTTCAGAGTAAGGAATTTCTGGAAAGATAATTTGGCTTGCCCCTTCTCTCCAGAATCTACAAGGAAACTGGCTCCCGAGACAGTCTTATACGTTCTAAATATAAGGGATTTGGCGTTTTCCTAGGGAAAAAAGGCCCCACTGGCCGATTGTGGAGCCTGACGCTCTATTCCAGAAACTAAACTATAAAGCCGTAGGTCAAAATCGGCTCCTAGAGACCTACAGCAGATCTTTTATCACATTTCTTAGTTCTCATCGACTTTTTATTCCTCCCTGTTTTCCGTTTCGCTCAGCTAGTGCACATCCCAGTGCTCCCTCCTCCCTCGGACCCGAACCGTTCTCACTGCAGGATCTCCTCGCTGACATCCAGGCCGAAAGTTTTCCTCAACTGCTGGGTGCACCAGCCTACCAGCTGCTCCCGATACGCCGCCCCAGCCATCGCCATTTTCCCCAGCCGGAACCAGCTGGGCTGAAAAAGCCTCTTGTCCTGCGCCGGACTAGTCCCCTTCGCAACACCTACCTCGCTCACGCTGGTTCCGACCTCCTGCACCGCCCCTCTTGGTCGCACCGCCCCTCTGGGTCGCACCCCCTCTCTCGGTCGCACCGCCCCCAGCACAGATCCCTTCCACCAGTACCTGTTCTTCCTACTTCCAGCTTTCTGATTTATTTACACTTGTAATCAGAGCCTGCGCCTGATTCTTCCGCATCGTCAGTTGTAGGACTTGAAAATTGGAGATTATGCTTAGAAGACAGTACAAATGCCTATAAGAACTATAGTTTAGGAAAAAACAGAACAATAACTCGTAACATGAGAGGCCAGTTTTTAAATTGTCTGTTTTATGTAAAATGTTTAAAATAGTACTTGGAAGCTAGAGTAAAGCGCTGTAAGAATTAACTGGCGATAGTTTTATTTATATCTCGCCCTCCTTTCCTCGTAGTCTAATACTAGATTCACGCTGCTAAAACCTTCTATTTAATTTTTCTGAGCCAGATCTTTTCCAGGAGGGCCAAGACAACTCAGCAAGCTCAAGGGAGAACACTTTGATAAAACAGGTGCAGAGATTTGACTTCGAAGACTTTATACGTGAATTCTTTGTAATGATTTTTAAGAAGTTAAAGGTATGTATTTCGACCCGAGATGACCAGATTTAAAGGTCTTTTGCTTCTCCTGGGACAGAACTGGACAGTGGACTGGAGAAAATTTAGCCAGACTTCTCTGAAGAGCATAATGTCTTCTGATGCATTTTATCAATAAATTTAATTGTCTGGCTTTGTGTTACATTTATAGGTTCTTCATTCCCGTTAGGCTGTTTACACTAAGTAATTACATGAATTAGATGTTTCAGCTTTTTATGCTAATGTTTTCATTGACATAAAGAATCAAAATTATATGTGTATTGATTTACACTGAGTTTAGACTATTTACATTATTATTAATTTGGAAAATATGATTTTCCAGCTTAAAAAATGCTCTATTCATTAATAGTAGATACAAGTTTTGTTTCTTCATAAAAATCCTCTACATTTAATACCAATTTATAACATTTTCCTGTTTCTATATATTCAGCCCCCACAACTAAAATGTTAACTTCTTGAAGACAGAGACTATGACTTAAGGCTTTTTGCATATAAGACTCAGTACATCATATATTATAATGAGATTACTAGGTCCTCAAGAATAAAAATGTTTTCATAAGGCATATTAAGATTGTCATCTCTAGTTTTTAATGAATGTAATGTAATGCCATTTGCAATCATTATCTTTTATCAAAATGCATTTCTGCCTGAGCAAAGCTAGCACACTTATTTAACATGACTTAAAGATATTCTTTTGTATAAACTTAGGGAGAAATTTTACTCATACATATAACTTTTCTTAATGCTCTAGGCCTTTGAAATTTTCAGATTCACAACACATAACTCTCTGTGTTTTATTTAACCGTAAAGGAGAAGAACCTCCTCAAAGCAGACATTTAAATTAAGAATTTTTACTAGGCATCACTGCTTTTTCCCT
>NW_006442109.1:10844901-10856563 GCF_000325575.1 Pteropus alecto
CTTTCCCTATTGATTGGTATTAGAAAGACAAACACCTGTAGTAATATGTAGACTGCCCTTGTGTGCAAAGGCATATTTGTAGTTCTTTCTAGCAATTTACTTGGCTTGCAGACTAGGAGAAAAGATGAGCAGATTATGCAGTTCTAATTTCTGCAGGGATCTGGGATATGAGTTCAAATTAAGTAATTCAGGCCTTTGTGGAAGCCACTTTAAGTGAAAAGGAAATAACACGCATTGAAGAACCATTGTTTATTGAGAGGACGTGATGACAAAGGACAAAGGAATATACCCTGGGGCTTGTTGATTTTTCTAAAAGGTTTTGGCTGTAATCTTAGACTCCCAGGTTTAGAGAAAGCTACAATTTCCAATACATTGCTTGTTAATATAATGTTAATTTCACCTGTTGTCTAGATTCCTTTAATTCTAAAACACACAATAGTTGTTCATTCTGTTAAAGTACTAAAAAGTTCCGAAAGTTCAAAAATAATTTATTGGAGAGTATCAATGCCGTGCTTACTTACCTTCAGGGTTGCCTTTCAAATGAGCTTTTAACAAAATCCCAAAGCAAGATGATGATGTATGCATGGTATTCAGAGAGTGAAAATCACTCCCCGGAGATATTGTGAGTAATTGAAGATGAGCATAGGGATAGAAAATCGTTATGAGGGCTTATTTTAGTTATGCTCACTATGTGCCAGGGCTGTACTCTTAGCACATTCGGCATATTTTCAACCACTCTGAGACTGTACAGGTCTCAGGAAGACGTTTTTAAAATTTGTTTGTGTGTTTATGTATATAAAATTCACTCAGTGTTTTCTTTAGTTTTACACCATCCTAAAAATGTAGAAAAGCCCTGTAAATAAATTATATTTGCTTCCTTTTCTCCCAATCTATACAAGTGTTTTAGTTAGGGACGCTGTAGAAAGAGTTCCTGAAGTGTTAAAGGAAAGTGTTCTTTATTTTGATTTGCATGAAAAAGTCCGCTTCATTTCAGGTTTCACTTCCAGAGTCAATCATTATGGATATAACCCTGCGATAACTTTTGAAAAACTGGTAGAATTCTCTGTCCTTGCTCAGTTTTATTTTCTAAGCAGGCCCATTTCCCTAGTTCAAAATCTTAGCACTCACAGGCACCCCAGAAAAGCGCCCCGGCACCGCCCACCTGGGACGGGTACGAATCACAAGCTTCTGCGAGTTGATGGACGCGTCAGCGCTGCGCCAAGCCTCGCCGCTGTCATTACTGGACACTGGTGATTGGTTGCGGTGGGACGGCGCGGAACCAATGGGAGCGGTGACCCAGGAGAGTCCACGTAGCGCGCGGAAAAGAGACCAATATAAACTGTGGCGGGAGATTTCGTTTTCGGGTTCTTGTCCCGTGAAACACCCTCGGCTGGAAAGTCAGTTGCTTGCTTTCATCTCCTCGCATTCGAACATGGTGCGGACTAAAGCAGACAATGTCCCAGGCACTTACAGAAAAGGTGAGGCAGTCGAGCACAGTAGTAGACTGCAGGGGGTGCTCCGGGTAGCCTGGCCGAAGGCGAGAGAGGCTGAGTTCCCCCCACGGCTCTGTGCGCCAAACTGGTCCAGCCAGGCCGGAAGCAGTGGCTCGGCCCCTTAACCAGGAGGAAGAAGCGGCGGGGACAGGGGAGGGTTATCTTGCTGTTCTGCATCGTGCGGCGCACCTGCCTAAGTGGTTGGGTCGGGACTGTGGTCAGAACGTGGCTATGAGACTTGGTGTCGGAACTTACTGCCTCCTTCTGAACTCTCTCCTTTGCGTCTCTCCGCAGTGGTGGCTTCTCGAGCCCCCAGGAAGGTGCTTGGTTCCTCCACCTCTGCAACTAATTCCACATCGCCTTCGTCAAGGAAAGGTAAAAAGCGTCCTGGAGGAACCTTCTCCAAAGGGGATCAGGCCTGGCACCATACTTCTCCCGACCTGCGAGCCCCCTGACCTATTGTGGAATTTATTTTCCTGAGATCCTCACGCCCTAATTTCTTCCTTGCCCTCTATTATAATGAGGGGGCCGTTACTTGGAGAGCTAGGGTAGAGGTAGGGATCACATTGAAAAGAATCTCAAGCCTTGGAGTTAGGGACGGACACAGTTTACCTTCGAATCTACTTTTTTCTAGTCTAGCATGTTTACTTTTAACATTGATCGACAAATGGCTTTTTCTTGTAAGAGGCTATGTAAGCGTCCCTTTACTAGATAAGAATTAGGAAGATAATCATGTTATCTTCTTGGTGTAAATGTTTTTGTTTTTATTTCTGCATGTTTTTCTTTTCTTCCTTTTTTTTTTTTTTTTTTTTGAGTGTGAAGCGTCTGTATGTTTTCAGTTCCTGATACTGCCTTTGGGACCTAGTAGTGAAAACTTGACCAGGGATATAGCTTCACACTGCTCCTGGGCAAGGAGAGGTTGAGAAAATACCGAGCCATCCGGTGTGTCATTCCTTTCAGTAGGAAACTAAGCAGTAAGGAAGATCAAATTCGCAAGTTCTAGTTAAGAAGGTACAAGGGAGCATTGTTAAGTTCGTCACGGGGGAAGTTAACTCAAACGTCCCCTTATTCAAAACATTTCATTAGAAAATATTTACTATTTCAGTCTCTTTAGATAAAAAATAATAAATAGGTCAAAAATTTTGAAAGTTGATGTGTACCCTTTATTACTAAATTCCAATTAGAGCACATTTCATTGTCTGGCCCACTGTTCAAACGCAACTGAATAGGCCCTTAATGAACTTGTGTTGGAGAAACACACCTATTAAGGCATTTTACATATTTCTGTTTTCAATCAATATTCAATTGTATGAAATTGGTAATATCCTCATTTTAAAGATGAAATTTTAGCTCGGGTTACATACCTCTCAGTAAAGGTCACACAACTAAGTCTGCAGAGCTAGGTTTGAATTCTGTGCTGAATACACTTTCTGAATATCTGTTGCTGCTGTATACTTTCTAGTAATGAAAGCATTCTCATAAGGTTCCTTCAGGAAAATTGTGAACCAAAGAATAACTATTTCTTAAAGGCCACGTGTACTTTTAAAAAAGTACAAGCTATATAACTTCAGACAGTATAGGTAAATACTTTTGTAAGTTTTCTTTACGACAGCTAGAGTTCGTGATGTGTCTAAAGCAAGGGATATATGTGCAACTTAATAATTTGTTTCTCTTGATATTCTAATCATTACTTTATAAAAAAGGGTAGGAATAGTCCCTCAATTTTTCCTTTATATCACTGTTTTAAAATAATCAGGAATTGGATTTACCTTATGAACTGAAAAGGAACCAAGTTCTTTGAAAAATGGAACTTATTTATGTGGAAACTTTCACTTTGCTGAACACTACTTGCTTAACTTTCTATATGTGCTCTAACTAAATGACCTTACTAATTGAAAATGTGGCAGTTTATACTACGTAGTGCTACCTTATATTAGGAAAAAGTGTGTCAAACTTTAGTATGACAGTACAAAAGACTGAATAGCTCTTGTAGACAAAATATGAAAAATATTTTCCAGTTGTAAAAATTCCATTAATGCTATTCTAAAGGATATACATTATTTTATAATACTGTTTAGTGTACTATTGACTGAATACAGCTCTATTTTGTCACATTTTCTAATTATTTTAAGATGGATATAATACTATTTAATACCCTTTAGATTCGATGTTAAAATTAAGTTTCTTTTTAAGGAATGGCTATTGTATTCTTAGTTATTTAGTTCCATTTGTTTATATTTGATAGCTGAAAATAAGTATGCAGGAGGGAATCCAGTTTGCGTGCGTCCAACTCCCAAGTGGCAAAAAGGAATTGGAGAATTCTTCAGGCTGTCCCCTAAAGATTCTGAAAAAGAAAATCGGATTCCTGAAGAGGCAGGAAGCAGTGGCTTAGGAAAAGCAAAAAGAAAGTAAGTTTATATATTCTGGAATATAAAGAAAATATATTCTTGAAAATAAAAGACAAGAGGATATTGAGTAACTTTAAAGTTTCTCCTTGAGCAAATAAGAAAATACAAACCACAGGGTTTTTAAAACTTGTGTTATTCTCTTATTAAAATTTTCAGACATCAATGAAAAGTATTTTTATTCATTCCAGTCACTTAAAGAAGATCAGTGCCCATTAAATGCTATTTTATTAACTATGAACTTCCTGTCTTTGTTCTTTAAATTTTACTGTTTTCTATAGTCTTTTTTGCAAAAAAGCAATTTCCATGTTAGTTTATCTAGCTTGGATTCCATTAACCCCAACCCTCAAAAAAACTATTAGTTCAGCCTCCATAAGAAATATTATAACCAATGCAGAAAAGTTAGAAAATATAGAAAAACTCCATCACTTAGAAACAACCAAAACTAACACCATGGTGTATTTTCTCTATAACTTCCCTATAAATCCATAAGAATACTTTAAAACAAGGTGGGAATAAAACTACACACAGAATTTAGTGTGCAAACTTTTTAAGAAGATAATTCATGCTTTTTAAGCTTTTAATATGAGGACAATGCTTATGATGAGTGTTAAGCAAAAATTGTGGATGCAAAAGTACAATCTTTATTGTGTGAAAGACATGTACATAAATATATCAAATAGCAATAGAGATCATCTCTGGGTAAAAACCTCTTCTATACTCTCTTTGCTATCAATTTTCAACAACGAATATACTTTTAAGAATCAGGGAAAAAAATAATGCCACTCAGAAAAAAAGACAATAGAAACCTGCTTTTAAAAGTATAGATTTATAAGTGATAGGGTCCAGGCTGTCTAAACAACTTTGAAATATTTTGTATTGAAAACAAATTATTTGACTGAGGGTGGGCAATGGTGAGCATGGGTGGGTGAGTGGTGCCACATCACTGCTATTATGATGCCTCCTGATTTAAGATCCTGCCAGCTACCTTGCTGCACCATTCAAGAGTCCATGATCCTCCAGGACACCAAGCTGCAGGCTGGACCCAAGGTGCAGTGACCAACATGAGCAAGGGGATGCTGGTCAGGCTCAGTTTGGGGCTACTGCTTCTAGCCTTGCATCTGCCTACGCAGATTTATTCATACCTTCTGCCGTCCACGCCGCCACCACCACCACAAATCTCAACCAGTAGTGTCCTGCCTTTAATAGCCAGTTTCCATGTAGTCTTGTTTGCGCTTCTACATCTCTACCTTTAAGAGACTCGGGCCAAGTAACATCCACAGTTCACCAACCCATATTCCACAGCTCAATCCATATGGCATCTTGAAGTCTAGTGTGATAAGGAAAAAAGTCTTCATCAAATCTACTAATTGTTAATCTACTAACAGAAAGTTTTGAGAGTCTCATATTGGACTGCTTTAAAGAACATCTGAAGATTTGAGTAGATAATGAATGCCAATATTAAATCTGGACTTTCACGTACAAGAATGAAGAGAGAGACAAAATTGAAAATTAATGATGATTAAAAGTAACTTGAGAAGTATGGATACTTAAAACTTTGCCTTAAAAATAAGAATAGTTTCACCTTGATCTAGAGAAACGGGATGAGCTATGGAATGAAGATTCTGTTTTCAATTTGATTCATTAAATCTAGAAGGCAGCAAAATGATTAAGTAATATGTTGATTTTATTTCTACGTACTTCAGAAGGAACCACCAGGTATTACTATAAATCCTCTATGTATTTCAGCAGTCTTCATTTAATGCTACTGTACTCTACATAAAGTTTTACATTAAGTTTTCACTGTCCTCTGGGGAACCTTTTCCTCTGGGGCTCTGTATTTGACATTGCATTTGATTTCATGTGGTAATTGACATTGCCATGATGGATTGGATTCATTACAAATCTAACTATGAATACCTTTTACATATACAATTAAGAGTAAGTGACAGGTATTTCCTGTCACACATTTCCATCCAACAAGAGTATCAGATTCACTTATTTGGATAGTTTAAATTAATTCCAAAGATTAGAAGTGCATTGACTTCAATCAGTCTTAAATACTGCTTTTTATTTATGCATATGTTAAATAATTTTTACAACTTAAAAATTTATCTGTTTTGAAAGCATATTTACCAAATCTTGAAATTAAGAGGCAAATATGTAAAAGAGGCAAAAATAATGTATATTAGGTATTTTGGAAGTGAAGTCTGTAAAATTACCTGCATTAAATTCACAACTCTTTTGAGCTCTTTCTATAAATATTTTTTTAAAAAGCTTTATGAATCAGGATGGCTACATTTGGAACACTCTGTATATCAGTCAATGTTTTTAGATATTTAGAATCTAGTCCTAAACCTAAGTGAACTTGATTCTGGAAATTAAAACATTTCCTGCTGCTTTAACATACGGAAACCTTTTTAGATGAAATCTTTGGTTCACATGTTCACACACTGATGCTTAGATGTTACAGTATCCAGCATGGCCATAGTACTCTTAATAAGTCTTAAACTAGTATTTGCCATCTTAGAAACCTGTAAGGAAAAACTAGATCCAACAGATCTTAAGTTATGTGAGAGCTATGTGTGTAAATGAACACTCCCTTTTGCTTCATATCTGAATATTACATCTGTTTTGGATTGTATATTGTTTGAAATTGATTTGCATTGAACACAAGCTAGATAAAATAAATGGCTGAAAAAACAATTAAAACAAAGTGATATATAAAATGATGTTTATGCATATAAAATTTTAAGAATTCTATACTGTTCATAAGGTCATTTAGTAAATGGTTATCGAGGCTTACTCTCTTATGAGATATTTAAAAGGAAAGTCAAACTCTGAAGCAGTAACTAAATTTTAGACTTTGTTGCTATATCATTATTATTATTTCCAGTGTCAAAAAAAATCAACCAAAGTGATACATTTTTGGATAGTCTTTTAATAGACTTGCTTTCATGATCCTGTAAGTCTCTTCCACTTCCTTCTTGTTGTCTGGCACCATTTTTCCTTGTTCATTCTCATTCCAATATGAACAAGCTAATAGTGAATATCAGCACGAGAATATATTACAATCTTTTTAAATTATTTATGACTTCCATTAAGGAAACAAAGTATTTGGTAGTATAGCCAAATATGGCCATACCATTGATCATGGTAACAACAAAGCCTGTATTACAGGCTTTCCATTATATGGAGAAAGATGACATATATATTCTCAGAAAGAACTTGAACCATAATATTATACAAAGTTTATATTATTCCTTTAGCCCCTTTCTTAGATTGTTCTTTGTTTAGGAGAGTTGTAATTACCCCTTTATTGATAGCAATGCAAATCGATAGCTTAACTATTGATAGTAAGTAGTAAACTATTAGTTTATCAGAAGGACTTCTGCTGTTAACTCCCTAATTCTTAATGGAATATGGCTACTCCTATGGCTTTATTTTTCTCACAAAGGCAAGGTAAACTCCATCAGTTGCATAGGGGAGAGTCAGAATCAAGAAAGACTACCTACTTAAAACCTTGGACAGAATCATGATACCTAAAGTAAATCAGGTCCTTGCAAAAAAGGAAGTTTGGTTCATGATAGTGTTCATTTGTTAACTTGATTTAATTTCCAGGAAAATACAATGAAGACCTCTCAGTAATCTAATTTGTGAGTCAATGATAATCTCATACCAAGTAATAATACCTTCGTTTTAGCTTCCTTCTTTGACTACCTAGCTGTATGACCATTCAGGCTTACTGGACCTAATTTGAAAACTGATTCTTTTAGAATAGATCTCACAAATTTTTAGTAGTTCTAAAAAAAATTCTGATTTATGATTAAGTTTTTAATTGACTTTTTCTCTATAAAGAGTATAATGTGTACAAATGGCTTTGGGATAATATAAATTATTTTTCAAAAGTTACAACCATGTAACTCCAGTTTTTAAAAGCTTTTTTTCCATTTTTTTATTGCCCCTTGTAATTATTTAAAAAAATTAGCCAGCTTAAACAATTTATTTTTTTAAAATTAGGTAATACATTCATATGGTTCAAAAGGGTATACAATCAAATATGACAACCTTAAACAATTTATTTTTTTTAAATTAGGTAATACATTCCTATGGTTCAAAAGGGTATACAATCAAATATGACAACTTGCTGTTTTCTCTGCTCTAGTGGATTATTAATTTTTTTTGCTTTTATTTATCACAAAGTTCTTGCCAAAAGATCATATTCCTCTTTTATCATCCACTTAATATGTTGAAAGACGATACTATAGAAATAGAGTCCCTTTTTAATAAAAATAGTAACATATTCTAATGGAGAAACACTAATTCAGCAAATTAACAGGCAAAATAAATTGTTAAAAGATTTATTGTTCTAGTACTTGAAATTTATAGGTGTTTGTCAATTAATGGAGTTTAATTTTCTTTCATTTCTAGTCATTTGACCAGACCTACTGCACTGTTAATTAATGTTCCTATGTTTGTAACTTTGTTTTTATAAAAGTTTATATTGACTGTTATTCTCTGATCTTTCTACAGAGTATGTCCTTTGCCACCTGATCACACAGATGATGAAAAAGAATAGAACTTTTTTATTCATCTTTGACTAATGTCTCCTGTTTATTCTGGTATCCTAGGATGTAAATTTGCATAAATGTATTTGTTCCAATTAACTTTGTTGAATAGGAATTTAATTTAAAAAATGAGGTTACATATAGTTATGCAAAAGCAAGTAGTTATGATATTAGAGAGTTTGTAAGATTAATCACGGTTATTTACCTTAGTATTCAATATAATGTGGTATTTGGTTTCTTTTACCTGTTGTTAAACTTCTTGTTCTTGCTAAAAACAAATCATTGTGTGATGTTCTAATTACAAATCTGCTGTATTTGAGATTTGCTTGGATCTTTGTACTGCTGCCATTTTTATTGGCACTAGAGTTTTGGAATGATGCCATATTTTTGTTCTTGTATTTTGCTTTAAAAAGCAAAGTTAAACTTCTGCATATTAAAAAAAAATCAGTATTAATTAAACTGAACCTACATCCTTTTTAAGAAGGGGGGTAAAAATGCAATGTTGAAAAAATTTGGATGGCTGTCTTAGAAAAATGTAAGGCAATTTGCTCCTGAGGGTTTATTTTAAATGGTCGATAAAGCTTCTAACAACAAAAAAAGATAAAATACTTACAAAGAATCAAGCAGGAAGAATTCATAGACTCCATTAAAAAAGGACTATGCATTTGATTTGGTATCATAAAATATTACCTCTGGGCCTATACTTTTAAATTTGGAAATCAACAAAACATGAAAAGCAAATCATGCCATTCCCAGAGCTATGTCTAAAGTCCTTAGAGCTACCATTATATTTTTCAAGATAACCAGGGCAGAAGTATAATTGAAGAGGTGGGTATAGTAATACTTAGTAACAGGAATTCTTGCTTCCTCATCACATTTTTTACTCACTGACATCTGTTGTCAAAACTAGTCATGTTTTAACAGGCAGGTTTTTCTGAAGTTTGTTTTTAATAAATGAATACTTGTTTTCACAATAGACTATATCCATTTGTGTGCTTCCTAAGATTATATTCTACTAGATACTTCTATTTTATTACTTCCAAATACAGATCAGTGCATTGACCTGATTTCAACTTTCAAACTGCACCCTGATGACTGTAGATTATATTTTTTTTGTCTTTTAGAGGTAACTATTAAATGGAATGTTACTGAAGTGCAAGTAGAATTTTTATTCTAAGTACTTCCTTGATAATTAGGCTTCTTATTAAGGAGTAGCTCAAATGAACACTATTAAAGCCAAGTTTTGATGTGTCTGAAAACTGATTTGTTGTTTTTGACTGATGGAAACTTTTTTGGTGGTGTGTTCAATGAAGTCTAATTTTGATATATAATTGTTTCTAAGAAAGTTTGACCTAAAGAAACAATCTTTTTAAATATACAACATTTGATGATGTCTCATTTTTATTAGGCAGAGGTCCCATGTATCGGTTACCTTGTCAAAGCTTTTTGAAACGTAGATTGGCAATTTAGCCTCTTCTAAACATAAGGGAAGTACAAACTTCCTGTTTCCATTGAAATTGAATTAAAAAATAAAATGTATACATAATTAAGTTTGTAATTTTATACCCTTCACAAAGTTAATCTGGTGTTCTTCTTTGAATAGATTATTCAAATTATTAATATTAGTGTTAAATTCCTGGCCAAACAATGATTAAAATCACTTTTCTGGACTTTTTGAATGCTAGGACATTGTGAGGATCATATGTATTTTGTGTTTATATAGTTTCATAAAGGAAGAGCAATACTAGAGCCAAAATTATAGTGTGCTCAGTTATTTATAAGATGACAAATACTTAATCATTTTTCAAAAAGTAAAGCCTAACCTAACCGAACCTTTCACATATGTATATATACACAGCTTACAAATCTCACTGTATTTAGAATCCCTTGGGCCAGTGGTCCCCAACCTTTTTGGCACTAGGGATGAGTGCTCGTATGAGAATCTAATGCCTGATGATCTGAAGTGGAGTTGAGGCTGTGATGCTAGCACAGGGGGTGGCTGCAAATATAGAGGAAGCTTTGCTTACTCGCCTGCTGCTCACTTCCTGCTGTGTGGCCTGGTTGGGTCCACAGCCCAGGGGTTAGGGATCCTTGCTTTAGGCTAACTCATTTTCGGAAAAATTGAAGGTTCAGCTGGGCCTTTGTCCAACCAACATTGTTATAATGGTTCCTTTTACCTCTGAGGATAGCATATGGAAATTGGAACGATTTTCACTGACTCAGAACTGGGAGGAATGTTAGAAGGCATGCAGTTGTTCAGTAGGGAGACTGTTTAATTGATTGACAGCTCATTGTGAAAAATGTTATGAGTTAAGAATTTTTCTAACTCCCCTCTTCCTAGTCTTGGTTCTGTCCTTGACATGACACAAAACACGTTATTCCTTCCACATAACAACCTTCAAGTAAAGATAGGTGTTATATCTTTAGCATTCTCTTCCTAAGGCTAAACATTCTGTCACATATCCCAAATGAGTTTCTCTAAGTCCCTTGTATAAGGGGCTGTGTATTTTGTGTTGTATATTGCTTAACATAAATGATAAATTGGCTACATTTCTTGTAACTGATCCCAAGTATTCATTAATTATTAGACTAGTTTTGGTATCTTTTATATTTGGAAATGCCAATGGAACGCATTGGCATCTGTCTATTTGAATATTAATCACTCTAGAAACATTTAAGTATTAATTATTGAGTAATAGAGTTGTGTGTCCAAAAAATAAACATTAGGTACCCTAATTTTTTTAAATAATTACAAGGGGCAATAAAAAAATGGAAAAAAAGCTTTTAAAAACTGGAGAAAAAAGCTAGTCATACTGATCTTTCCATAGGACACATTTGCCATAATCATGTTTTAAAATTTTTAGAGACATCTGAGTCCACCCGAGTTTTAAATAAGTCATTGTTCATTGGGCTCATAGTTTTATTTTCTAATTAATTTTTTTTTAATATTTAAACCTGTTGGCAATTGAAATGCCAAGCTCTATTTTGTCATGGTAATGGTTTATCACTTGTCATTTACAGCCACATTTTTTTAAAGAGCAATTACCAAATGTGTTCAGATTCCATTTGAATTGCGTGTGTACATACTTCCTCATGTGTGCATGTCCACGAGAAGGCTTGAAATGTTTTAGACCTATTAAACAACCTACTACTAACATTTGAATCTGAACTGATTTTCTAAAAGTTTTGCTGAAGC
>NW_006442109.1:10856578-10879138 GCF_000325575.1 Pteropus alecto
CTAGAGTAAATCAATTTAATGCTGTCCCATGTGTAAAGGAAACCAATAGGTCTGCTGTTTCTTTTAAGTTACCAAAGCTCATTTTCTTGGCACTAGCTGAGGTGGACAACAGTCCAACATTGGTGACTAAGAGGTTATCATGACCAGTAAAATTAGAGCCAGCAGTTACAAGTACATTCACTGCCATGGAATAGAGAACAGATTCAGGAGTTACTCTTAAGCAGACCTATTCAAAACAGGAAAGTCAAGCCAAGGTTTTTACTAATTTTTCTGTCTAAATACTCAACTACATTTCTCTGAATATTTAACTGTTATAATGATATGGGTCATTTTCCTAAAGAGGATTGGTTATATTGCTGGCTTTTACCCCAACCAGTAGTTTCCCCAGTATTTTCAAAGCCCAGATCACTGTGACACAAGAATAAATGAGGTTTCTTATCAACACTTCTCTTGTCCACTGTATGAAAATTTTTTCTGAGTGGAGAATTAACTTTTTTCCTCCTTACCAAGCTTGATTACAGGCTTCCTTTGGCCTTTTCTTATTGCTTTTTCCTTTCAAGCATTAAAATCACTCTACTCGATTTACAGCAAATCTTTGTTTTTCTCTTACATTTAACTAGGTTATTTCCAGATCATACACAAACGTACAATCCTTACAAAAGATAGGCGAAGACAAAACTTATCTCACTATCGCATTTCGGGGGCTGTTAAAGGAGAGCTAAGTGTAAAAAGCTTTCATATCATTGAAAGTTTTTAAAACCCAGTTGAAACACAACTGAAAATCCACAAGAGGGAGATGCTTGCTAAACCGCCAGAAAATAACTCCCACGAGGGACCAGAGAGAGCCTTAGGAGGAGCCAATGGGTTGGCCTGGGACTCAGGGCGGGAGAGGGAGCAGGTGTATATGTTTGGTGGGGGCTGATAGGGGAGTACAGCTGAAGGAAAAAGCAGGATGGGCTTGTTACTTTGGCCAGGAAGCGTTTGCTCGGTCTAAGACCAGGTGCAGAAGGTAATAGGATAGTGCCAAAGAGGAGCACACGCCACTACCTCCTGATAGTCCCAGAAGAAATGGGGGTGGTTGTCTTTGAAGGCGCTTCCGCTTAGCAACCCCACGCGGTTGCTAAGGAGTGGCAGTAGCGGGGATGACCCGGAAGTGGTGGTGTCCATTTCTTGCTGCTTGCTGTAAGTTTGTCCTATCCAG
This sequence comes from Pteropus alecto, assembly GCF_000325575.1. NCBI lineage: Eukaryota > Metazoa > Chordata > Mammalia > Chiroptera > Pteropodidae > Pteropus > Pteropus alecto. The sequence continues at coordinate 10,857,780 of NW_006442109.1, forward strand.
AGCACCCGGGTGCTCAGCGCCAGGCCGAGGGTGGGGCCAGTGTTAGTGGTTCCGGTACGGCTCCTGCCGCCCCTTCGGCTCCTCGCCTTCCCCCTCCCCTCCCACACCTCTCCTCCCTCCCGTTCCTGGGAAAGAGAGAAGCCACCGCTGCGGGTGGATTGAGAAGCGCTCGGCGCGGGAGGGGATCGCTCTCCACCCTTCTGAGACCCGAGCACGGCCAGACCAGGTACTCGCTCCGGCTTCGGCGGAGTCCGGGAGGCTGGAGCCGGAGGGTGTGTGTGTATTTCTGGGGCTGGTAGGGGGCCCTTCGCCGGGTCAAGGAGGGGGACGACGCGATCCTGGGTGGGGCGCAAGCCGGCATGTGTGTCTGTGGAGGGTTGCGGGGGAGTGTAGGGGTTGGGAGGACACCGCGGGCGCAGAGTTTCTGGTGGCTGGGTGTAGATTGCGGAGAAGGCGCCCCCTCGGATGCAGAAGACTTCGGCCGTTGTGGACGGGGAGTTTGCCACCTGGAGGGTTCGCTCTGAAAGGGGGAGCATCCTCCGGGGCCCAAAGGAGAGCGTAGATCTCAGGGAGGTGGTTGGGGCAATCCAATGCTTCCATTGCCTGCTTCCCCAGTCCACCCCGCTGGGACAGAACCCAGATTCGAGGGTTGTGGGTGTTGTGAGTCGGCTGGGCACCGTGGGGAGCCGCCCTTGGCATAGCTAGGGCATAAGAGTGGGTAAGGAGACCTCCCTCCACCCAACTTCCGTGCGCTTCCCCCACTTCTTCCTTTACTGCTCTCACCCCAGCGTCCTACAGGAGCTGTACCCCGCCAAATAGGCAAGCATCGCAGCGTAAGAGAAAGGGGGTGGAACTGCGTTTGTTGCTTTTAAATGATACTTCAAATGTTTGGGAAGTGCCAGAATGGCATTTTCAGCAAAGTCTTCCAGTTCGATATTTAACCTGGTATAAATTATCTTAGGAAAGTGCAGTTCTGACAAGCACCAAACTATAGACTAGTCCGGCATAACCTCGTTTGGTAGATATGGGCGTTTATAAAAAATAGACTAGGGGAACCGTATCGATATAGAGGTCTAGGGGAGACATGTTGAGGCAAGCCTTTTCCAACCTCTTGTTTTACTTGCCAGTAAGCTTATCCTAGTTTAAATGAAGCAGAAAGATCCTCTTCGTTTGTATTTCGATCAGTGACTGAATCATAAGTACTGTGTGGTGATAGATGTTTCAGAATATATATGTTCAGAGTGACAACATTGCTTTTGAGCTTGTCTCTTAATCTTTTAAGGAGATAATTGTGGTCAAGTGGAAGTATTGGCTTTGAGGTAGGTAAATCTGGGATTGAACCCAGACTGCCACTGGGTAGTTGTTGACCTTGGGCAAGTCATGAACCTATCAGATTCATTTTCTTCGTAAGTAAAATAAGTTAAAATTCTTACCAGTTATTGTAAGGGGGGGTACTATATTTAAATAACATCCCACTTTAAACGGAAGCACCTTCTCCTTGAAAGATGGATTATCATTAATCTTACACAGTCAAGGTAGCCCAGTTTTGTGGAATGAGGTTTGAGATAGGAAGAGAATTGGAAAATATTCCAAAACTTATGTACATAACAGGACTTTTAGTGGTTTATGGAAATTGATCATAAGTAAGCATGGAATTCAGTTACCAGTAGTTTATTAAAAATAAAGCAGAATATATGCATTTATTAAAATGACTAATTATATTTCAGAGGTTTTTCTCAGATTTGTGATGTGTATAGTATGGATTGATAAGAAAAACTTTAAAAAGTAATGTATGTAAATTTTACGTACACGTGATTAACGGTCACATCTCTAAAGAGTTAAAATTGGGGCATAAAATAGAAAGTAGTTGTAATTTTATGATTAAAGTCAACATCAGTAGCATGACTCATCTTGATTAGATTTAAATTATTACTAAAACTTACAGAATTCTTATATGTATAATCTAAAATAAATGAAAGTGGAATGAATTTCTGCCTTTAAATCATTCATGATGAGAATGTAGTAATAAATCAGAAGCATGAAGTCTTTATAACTTATTCGTTTAATAGTTTTTAAATGATATATGTAACCTATTGTATGTCAGATTTTCAGCTAATATAGTCTGCATTTTCATGTAACTGATAATAATTTTTAAATGTATACTCAAAGGATAAAAATCAAATAACTTGCTTTAATAGTTTTTTTATGTGAAAAGTGGGAAAAAGTTTGTAATTCAATATTAGTTTTTAGAGAGGTTTATAAGTTTCGCATAATTTTGAGAGAAAATTTCAAAGATTTTTTTTTTTCCCCAAGTCTATCTTTTAAACCGGGTAGAACTTTTTTTTTAAATAAAACTGATAAAAGTCTTCAACTATATTGCATGCTCATTGAGGTAGAAATATTATTTTAAATTTTGTCCACTGCAGCTACATAATAGGCAATAAATAAATATTGGTCAAATTGGTAAATAGATGGATAGATTTTAAATTATTAATAAAGTATCTGTACTATTTTTTTAGTTGAAATTATGTTTTGCTACAGTTGTAGGTTTTTGTAAGGTTATTCAGCTTTATAAGTGGCTTTTTTGAGAGTGTAAAGTCTTTAGTGTATCTGTAAGCTTTTAGCTTTGCTTTCTTAGATCTTTTTTTTTTTTCCATCACTTTTCAAATTTTAAGTTCGAGACCATATTATCTTGCTTTAGTAAAGCTATCAGAAGTTCCCATTTTTTCTCCTACCTTCCCATAAAACATTAATAAACCATTATGGTATAAGAGGATACTAGCTGTCAGATGAAAAAAAAATTATCTAAATTGTAGGCAGCAGTAGAGACTGTTACAGATGGCACTTCTCTCAATGACTCTTTCCACTCAAAATATGTGGCCATTCTAAGGATCTTTGCAGTTGTCAGTCATGGAATTTGCTTGTCAGGAAATCTAAAAATGGCTAAACCTTTCTTTAATATTCATCTCTTAGATGATCTCAGAAAGTTTTAGAAAAGATTGAGAAGGTTTATATACTATATTTTGTAATCAAATAATGAACAAAGTATAGTTAATTTTATTGGTGCTACCAAATCAGAGTGAAAGAGTTACTATGGAAATGCTTAAAAAATGCCAGGCAGTGCTTTACTCAAATGAGTATTCTTCCAGAGCTTCTTTCTATTTTAAAGTATATTTCTTTTTGGAGATATGTGTTCTGTAATAAGGATAAATAATCATTGTATCCAGAAAAAAAGGGCTGATATCATAGACAGATTTTAATATTACCAACCTTGATAGAAACTGCTTCAGTGTTTTCAGATAAGTGGATGTAGAGTTTCATGAAAGAACTTTAGAGTTTGTAGAATGATAGTTTTTAAACTCCTAACTTTTCTCTACTCATTTTTGCCTAATATAAAAACTTTGAGAACTAGGGAGGGAAAAAAAAGAATGAATTTACTTCAGAATTAACATTTTCAGTTTTGTAGATTACTTATTTGGAGAGCTAAATTCGATTTTGACATTATTGGGATTGTGTTCAAGATGGACTCAGGACAAAAATTAGATGCCATCTGTTTCAGATTCCTCATTCCCTCACCCCTTCATGTTTTGTGGCTTTGAATTCATCAGATTAGTTGTCAAAAATAAAAATCCTCAGATTTAGGTTATATAATCTGAACATATATTAATATGTTCAGCTATATCACTGAACATATATTGTTACACAAATCACAGACATTGGTTAAAAGTAATTGTTATTTCAGGCTATGTGAACATTAGGTAGCCTCATGTATCTTTGTCATCATTCATTTAATAAATCATTGTCAGTAGTACTTACCATAATCCACTCTTGATGGTTGTTGCTAAAAAAAATGGATTGTGGTGATACAGAATAAATTTTTTTCCCCTTTGATGTCACAACCAGAAGAAAAGCTGCTGAGGATTTTTAATTAAGTGATAAGTCCACTTAAACTCTTTCAGTAGTGAGTTTTGCTTTACCTTATGCCAGTTGCTATAGTTTTCATCTAAATGGTACTGTACAGTTCATAGGGCACATACTTGTCACTTTTCAGTTTGGATCTTAATAAATCTTGAGGTCAGACTTTTGGGTTTACTGAGCTGGAAAAGACCATAACTTGTTCGGGTTACAGTAGTTGGCACATAGCATGGACCAGAAAGACCCAGCTATCTTTGAGAAACTAAGAACTAGTGCAGCATCCCAGATATGGCCTGAAGAGAGGGCCATCTGGAGAGAAGAGAGCCATACTTTGTTTGCAGCAGGAGTGTTCTAGTGATGTAGGAAGACAGATGGACTGCCCTTAGACCACTGTACTGTTAGTTACCCAGAAGTGTCAAGTGGGTAGTGTAGTTATTGCAGGGGCTGGGGTGTCAGTGATGGGAATTGTTCTTCAATAATTGCTCACCTATCGCAATGGAAGCATTGACATACCAGGGAAAGGAATATTCTCTTGGATTTTGCCTTGGCCAGAAAAGCAGAGCGAGCAGTAGCTATTGCCTTTGCCATCAAAAAGGACTTGTGCAACATCTCTGGGTGCTGGATAAGGCTGTCAAAACGCTACAGCTTGATATCTCCATCAAAAGGTCACATAGATTTCTAAGGAACCATAGCATTGGACTCACACGGATTTCTGTAGCTTATACTTTCTAACTCTTTTAACCTACAAAAAAGGGCATTGAGGACTTTCGGGCTTTTGAATGAAAGTACCATATATTTACATCCCTCTTGATAAATTTTTAAATACACTTTGATTTGTTGGCATTAATGAGTGATGCAAAAATGTTTTAAGTTTTGTGTGTGTATATATGTGTGCTTGAGTGTCCATGATAATCACCAGATCTCATTTTAGTTCCTCAGGCTAAATTGCTAACCATAACTGGTCAAGCAGCTTCCCAGCTGGATATCTTCTCCATTTCTTAGCTATCATTCTCCGATGTAGGTGCTAGGGAGCAGGGATAGCAACATGACCAATGCCAAGAAAAAGACAAGGGGATTAAAGTTAAATTATTTTTTATTTAAATTTGATTTGATTTTAAGTGAAAAATTTTTTTTCACTTACTGGAATTTCTGTAGTCTAAAGTAGCAATAATACTTTTTGAGATTGTGGAGGCCCAATCTTTTTGAAAATTAAGACTATTTTTTGAGCAGGTTTAGATTTACAGAATGATTGAGCACATAGAGTTCCATACCTCTCATATCCACATAACTCCCCCCCTTTCCTCTATTATTAAAATCTTGCATTATTGTGATACATTAGTTACAATTAATGAATCAATATTGCCAATATTGATACATTATTATTAACTACAAACCATAGTTTGCCAATATTGATACATTATTATTATTAACTATAAACCATAGTTTTCATTAAGGTCTACTCTTTGTATTACATAGTTCTGTGGGTTTTAACAAATACATAACAAGATGTATCCAGTATTACAGTTTCAGAATAATTTTACCACCTTAAAAGTGCCCTGTGTTTTACCTGTTCCTCTCTCCTCTTCTTTCCCCATAATCCCTGGCAACCACTTACCTTTTCATTGTCTGTATGGTTTTGCCTTTTCCAAAGTCTCATGTAGTTGGAATCATATAGTATGTAGCCTTTTTAGGCTGGGTTCTTTCACTTAGCAATATGCATTTAAAGTTCCTCCATGTCTTTTTATGACTAGATAACTCATTTCCTATTATTGCTGAATAATTTTGTTATATGAATGTACCACAGTTGTTTATCCCTTCACCTAATGAAGAACAAATTGGGTGCTTCTATATTTTTTGGTGATTATTAATAAAGCTGTTGTAAACATGCATATGCAGGGTTTTGTGCAGACATATGCATTCAACTCCTTTTTGTAAATACCTAAGAGCATGATTGCTAAATCTCATGGTAAGACTGTGTTTAATTTTGTAAGAAACCACTAAACTGTCTTCCAAAGAGGTTATACCATTTTACATTGCCATCAGCAACGAATGAGCATTCCTGTTGCTCTACATCTTTGTCGGCATTTGGTATTATGTTTTTTTGTACTCCAGCTATTCTAATATGGGTTTTAATTAGCAGTTTGCTAATGACATACAATGTTGAGCACCTGTTCATATGCTTATTTGCCATCTGTACATCTTCTTTGGTGAGGTTTCCAGATCTTTTGCCCATTATTAAATTGGATTGTTTGTTTTCCTATTGTTGAGTTTTAAGTGTTCTTTGTGTACTTCGAATACAAATCCTTTATCAGATAAATATGTGTTTTGCAAATATTTTCTTCCAAGCTATGACTTATGTCTTTGTTCTCTTAACAATGTCTTGCATAGCACAAAAGTTTTTAATTTTAATAAAGTCCAAGTTATTAACTTTTCTTTCTTCGAGCATACTTTTGGTGTAATATCTAAAAACTCATTGCCAAACCTAAGAGCCTATAGATATTCTCCTGTGTTATCTTTGAGAACTTTTATAGTTTTGTGTTCTACATTGAGTTCTAAGGCCTATTTTGAGTTAATTTTTGTGAAAGTTTTAAGAGTTGTGTCTATATTAGTATTTTTGCACAAGGATGTCCAACTGTTTTATGTAAATATTTTCTATTATAAAAATGTTAATGTGGTATTTTTAAAAAATATTTTTTAGAGCAGTTTTGGATTCACAGCAGAATTGAGTGGAAAGTACAAAGATTTCTCATATGCCCTCCCCCCACATATGTGTAGATTCTCCCATTATTAGTATACCCACCAGAGTGGTACATTTGTTACAATTGAACCTACATTGACACATCATTATCACCCAAAGTTCATAGTTTAACTTATGGTTCATTCTTTGTGTTGTATGTTCTATGAGTTTGGAAAAATGTGTAATAACATTTATCCATCATTATCATACAGAGTATTTTCACTGCCTGAAAATTCCTCTGGGGTCTGCCAATTCATCTCTTCCTCCCACCCCAACCCATCTTTTTTTTGTTTGTTTGTTTGTTTTTTGTTGTTGTTTTGTTTTTGTTTTGTTTTGAAGAAACTAAAATGAATAAAATAATTTGTGGAGAGTAGTTTTGAAAAGAGATTTTCCTATCATTCTTAGATATAATTAGAAGCATTGTTCAGAGTCTTTGAGTTTCCTTTTCAAAAAGATTGCTATTAGGTCATTAGGTGTTAATTGATAAGTGCCTAATTCTTTGTTTAAGATACATAATTGCATGCTCTCTTTGGGAGCACATATACTAAAATTGGAAAGATACGTTATTGTGCATTAGAAAGTGCAAGCTGATTGTAGTGGCCATATGACACTTGCAGGTAGTAAAGAAGACCTAAATTCAGAACTTTTGAGTGATCAGTAAAGTTAAGGTCTTTTGCCACTTGCATTTTATTGTAGCTCAGGGACTGAGCTATACAGATTTCTTGGCCACCCTCTCCAGTGTTTCCTTCTTATTACACTGGTCGATGACTACCCAGAAGCTTGAGCTGGCAAATTTGAGTAGGAAGAGTACATGAGTACTACTGTAGTTGCCTGGTTATTTCCAGTTCTGATTATGAGTGGGAATATCTAATCTAAAAGTAATAAAATGCTATACTGAGACACTATTTCTTACATAGCCTAAGTAGTAATTGTTAGCTAGAATCCTTTTTCAGTTGACTTTATAACTGTCCTGTCCTGTCCTGTACTTATAAGAGACCCTTATAAAATTCCAAAAAATTTTTTTTTCTGAACATGCAAACATACAATGGCCAAATCACATATAAAACTAGACCTTTGACTCACAACTTATAGCAACCTGCCCAAGAAATCAACCTCTTGTCTGCAATGAACAACCCACAGAGTCTTAACCTTAATTGGTATTGTGATATCCAAATATTCTGGTCATACAGGGTACGATATCAAAATTGTTTAATAACTCCGCGTTTCATGGATTTTGTTTGTTTGTTTTTTTCACCTAGGAACAGTCTATTTGTGTGAAAGTATTTAGGTTTTCCAGAATTAGATGCTCTCCAAATCAATCAATATGTAAGCTCACTTTGTCTTTAGTGGGATCCATCTGGTTAATGTTTGTGTTTCTTGAGTTTCATAGATTATGGAAGTCATAAAACTAAAAGAGAACATGGAGATGGTCTAGTTAGACTCTCATTTTACAGCTGAGACTGCTTAAGTGCTAAGTGATTTGCTTAAGATTGGATAGCTAATGAGTCAGACTGGAACCTAGGTCTCCTGACTCCTAGTTCAGTCCTATTTCTGATTTAATACACTAATGGTTCATTTTAGTTAATGAAGAAATTATGATTTTATAAGAAGTAAATTTTCCAAGAAATTTAATTGGACTGTTAAACTACTGCAGTATTAGGATTCAAATATTTGGTTGAATTTCCTAGGTAATTTCTGAAGTGTTGAGTGATTTAAGTGTTTTTTCTTTACCATGTGTCAGTGGGTTTTTAGTTAAGAGCAAATTTATTTTTCACATTCTGGATAAAAATCAGCCAATTCAAAAATAGTGAAGATATTATAACCTATATTTAGCAAGCACATTTGGCTGCATTTAAATGAATCTTAATTTTTTTTTTTGCATAGTAGAGATAATCTGTTAATATTTAATGTCATAAAACAATGGAATTCTGCTGTATGTGATGATGTATTCATAAAATGAGTGGAGTGTTATGTAAAAACTAAAAGTACGGATTAATTTAATATGCATCTGATGAATTCAGGACTTGAAGAATGCACATCTGTTGAGAAAACAAATCATAGAACTATTCAGAGCTTCAGCATCTTTAAATATGTATGCTTTGATTCTCTTTAACTGTTTTGAAACAGTCTTAATGGGTTTAGAAAAGGCCATTTGCTCTAAGGAAACAACTGTGAAGCCATTTATGATACTATTAATTATTTTATTATTCTTTACAGCATTTTGATACATTAATATTTTTTTCCAATTTATTGGGTAGGAAGGGGTTAAGTTACTCACCATAACAAAATTCGTTTGTGGCAGAACTGTATTTAAAAAGAGGTAGTATAGTTTCCTGAATTGGATAGATTAGAAATATTTTAAAGCTCTGAATTCTATTTTGAATCCACAATCAATGAAAAAAGAACCACAGAGCTATGTATTCATCACCATACTAGTGCTATAGGAATGTAGAAATTGAAGATATGATCATCGACCAAGTTGGAGAAACAGAACTTAAAATGAAAGATACGGAGTAATTCAATGTGTTATATAACTAAGTGAAAACTTGGTGCTATGATCTAGGGACACTAGGAATTTAAAGGGGAGGAAATTCAGTGAGTGTTCATAATCCTGGTGGGAAAGAGATTGAAGGTAAAGTGGTAGATCTCAACTCTGGCTGTTCATTAGAATCACTTGGGGAAGCTTTTACCAGGATCAGTTGAATCAGGATCTGAGGGATGGTGCCTCCATAGTTTTAAAAAAGATTGTAGTGTGCAAGCAGTGTTGAGAACCACACCCTTAGAGGATGTGATTTAGGTAGGCAAAAAAGTGTTTTGGGGCAGCAAAATGAAGCAGGAAGGGAGAATTGGGCATAGCCTGTGAAAAGACTAATCCAATCAAAGTAGTATGTGCTGTTTAAGGAGTAGGGAGAAATAAGTTTAAGGAGGCAGAATGGGGTCATTTTGGAGCAGTACTTCTCAGTGTGGTTCCTCAACCAGCATCATCTGGAAATTTATTACAAATGCAACTTTTGAGGCCCTTTTTCAGACTTACTGATTTGGAAACTAGGGGCAGAGTCCAACTATCTGTCTTAACAGGCACTCCAGATGATTCTAATGTACACTAAAGTTTGAGAATAGCTGTAAATAGAGGATAATTTAAGTCAGTCATAATAAGTAGGGATCCATTTAAGGTTTTTTAAGCTCGGAAGTAACAGGATGTATTTGAATGTATGCAAGGTAAATCTGTGATGTGCATAATCCTTTGGACTACTAAAAGATAGGAATGAAGCCATTTTAGGAGGTACAGACAACCCAGCAGCAGTAAGGGCCCGTTCTAGGGAAGTATTAGTGAAAACAGAACAATAATAATAGAGATGGCAATTTATTGAGTGTTTATGTAATGGGCAGTATGCTAAATGATTTGGACACATTATGTTATTTCATTCTCACAGCAAGCCACTGAGGTATGGCTGTTAATCCCAATTTATAGATTAAGTAATGAGGCCAAGAAGGGAAGGTTACCTTCAAAGTTCACATTTCTGGTAAGTGGTAGGCACCGGATGTCAAAGCAGATATCTCTACCACTAAAGCCTCTTTTGAAGAAACAGCCAATAATATCTGGAGACCAATAGATGAAAGAGAAAACTAAGAAAAGTTTTAGTTGACAGATAGCACTGTTAGAAGGGAAATAGTGCTTACAGTAGGTAACAGGGCAAGTCATTTAGCTCATTTGAAACTGTCTTGTAAAAGTGATTGTGAGAAATAACCAATGGAAATTTTGTATTGTGCCTTTTTTTAGGTATTAATATAGTTCTTGTGATACCATAGCTATGAAGTGACTTGTGATAACTGTTTCTGGGTTTTGTCCATTTTGCTTATGGTGACTAAATTAGAAGAACCACCTCATTCAGCTTTTAAAAAATATATTCTAGATTTTAGAATAAATAAGTCCACTAGTAAATTATGCCTGAGAAACTTTCTATAATACCACTCTTCCTTCTCTAGAGAAATATTTGTGATTTAGAAAAAGTTAGAACCATTTTAATCTTAAGATAGTTTAAGAAATATTTCAGTGTTTTTTTTTTTTTTTTTAGTTGGGAAGCAATAAGTAGTAAAATAACATGCTTGGATAATTCTTTTCATAAGGGTTTATCAGTTCTGTTCTAGCATCCTCTATTGGGTAAAATTCACATAGCATAAAAGTACCCATTTTTAAAGTGCACAGTTTGGTATTTGATACATATGTTATGCAACTATAACCTTTATCTAGTTCTAAAACATTTTCATCATCCCAAAAGGAAAAACCCCAAACCAATTAGGCAGTTCCTTCCTCTCCATAGCCCCCAGAAAACACTAATCTGTTTTCTGTCTTTATGAATTTACCTATTCTGGATATTTCATGTAAATGGAATTATGTAATATGTGACCTTTTATGTCTGCTTTTGTGTGCATGTCTGCTGCTTTCACTTAGCATAATTTTTTCTAGATCAGTCCATGTTGTAGCATGTATCATTACTTTATTTTTATGGCTGAATGACATTCGTTGTATAGATATACCACATTTGTTTATCCATTCATTAGTTGATTGTTGGACATTTTTGGTTATTTCCACCTTTTGGTTATTGTGAATCATGCTCCTATGAATGTTGTGCAAATTTTTGTTTGAATACCTGTTTTCAATTCCTTTGTGGTAGGTATGTACCTAGGAATGGAATTGCTCGGTCATGTGTTAATCTACATTTTACTTTTTGAGGAACTACCAACTGTTTTCTACAGAGAGCACCATTTTACATTCTCGCCAGCAATGTGCAAGGTTTCTAATTTCTCTGTGTCCTCACTAGCATTTATTTTTTGCCTTTTTTTAAATTAGAGCCATTCTAGTGGTGTAAGTGGTATCTCCTGATTTTGCTTTGCATTTCTCCAATGAGTTAATGTTGTTGAGCATATTTTTTTTGTGCTTATTGACCATTTGTATATCTTTTTTGATGAAATGTCTATTCAAGTCCTTTGTCCATTTTTTTTAAATTAAGTTTATTGGGGTAACATTGGTTAATACAATTATAATTTTCAAGTGTACATTATCATTTGACATCTGTATATTCTATTGTGTGTTTACCAGCCAAAGTCCATATTCCTTCAGCTATCATATATTTAATACCCTTTACCCACTTCACCCTCCTCCTAAACCCTATATTTGACCCCCTTTACCCCATCTATCTCCCCCCTCCTCCCCTACCCCACTAGTAACCACTAGTCTATAGTCCTCTGGTAACCACTAGCCTTTAGCCCATGTCCATGAGTCTCTGTTTGTTTGTCCTGCTCATTTGTTGCTTTTAGGTTTATATCCCACATATAAGTGATATCATGTGATTTTCAACTTTTTCTATCTGCTTTGCCCATTTTTTATAGAATTTTATATTGTTTTTTTAGAATTGGTTCGATTTCACATTTTAAGTAGATATTCATGAAATGTAGCTATCTCAAGCTATCATATTTCCTAATTGATTACTGCACAGATTCATACAATGGTTTCTTCTCTTCCTATATTTCTTTTTTTAAAAATGCGGTAAAATATAAATAATGTAAAATTTACCCTTTTAACAATTTCTAAGTATATTTATCTGTGGAATTAAGTACTTTCACATTGTTATGCAACCATCATCACTATCTCCAGACTTTTTTATCTTCCCCAGCTGAAACACTGTTGAACATGGGTGTACAAACATCTGTTTGAGTCCCTGCTTTTAGTAGTTTTGGGCATGTGTATATATATGTCCAGAAGTAGAATTGCTGAGTCATATGGTAATTTTATGTTTAACTCTTCTGAAGAATCAACCATACTCTTTTCTGTAGTAACTATATCATGTAACATTCCCATGAGCAGTGCACACAGATTCCAGATTTCTCCACAATCTTGCCAATCTTCTTATTTCGATTATAGCTATATTGGTTGGCGTGAAGTGGTATCTTGTGGTTTTGATTTCCATTTTTTCTAGTCATTAGTGGTGTTGAAAATCTATTTGTGTATTTATTAGCCCTTTGTATAAATTCTTCTTAGAGTTTTATAGTTTTAGCTGTTATATTTAGGTCTTTGATTCATTTTGAGTTATACCAAATGAGGTTAAGGTCCGACTTCATTCTTTTGCATGTGGATATCCAGTTGTCTCATTACCATCTGCTGAAGAGACTATTCTTTCCCCACTGAATGGTCTTGGCATTTTTGTTGAAAATCAGTTGGTCGTAGATGTATGGGTTTATTTCTGGATTCTCAGTTCTGTTCCATTGATCTATATATCTGTGCCACTACCATACTGTTTTGATGACTGTAGCTTTGTGGTAATTTTGAAGTGTGACCCTTCCAATTTTGTCTCCTTACATTTTCTGATATTGTATTTGTTGTCTTTTGCAATTACATATGAATTAAAAAAAGTTTTAATGGTTGCCTATGGTTTGCATTATACATTTACAGCATTATACATTTACAACTGATCTAAGTCCACTTCCAGATAACACTATACTGCTTCATGGTTTATGCAGGTATCTTATAACAGGATTCCCAATTCCTTCCTCCTGTCCTTTATAATATTTCTCTGATTCATTTCACTAACCCATAAGCTATAATCACCAAATACATTGTTGCTGTTATTATTTCGAACCAATAGTTGTCTATTAGATCAATTAATAAAAAGAAAAAGATTTTACCTTCAATTATTCCTTATCTAATGCTTGTTTATGTAGATCCAAGTTTTTGACCTATGTCATCTTTCTTCTCTCCGAAGAACTTCTTTTGACATTTCTTGCAAGGTAAGTCTATTGGTGACAAATTCCCTCTGTTCTTGTTTGTCTGAAAAAGTCATTATTTCTCCTTCATTATTGAAGGACAATTTCACTAGATATAGATTTCTTGGTTGGTGGTTTTCTTGCTTTCATCGCTTTAAATATTTCGTCCTACTCTCTTCTTCCTTGTCAGGTTTGTGAAAAGAAATAATGTCTCCAGTAGTGAGCTTTTCTTCTTGGGCTTTTGCTTCTGGGAAGCTGTGATTCTCCTTGTCCTCTTCTCTCTCTAGTTTTCTGGGCAGTGATTTACTCTGTGATCTGAATTCTCTGGTGGATCTGAGAAGAGTTCTTGTTTTCTCACTTTTCTTGTTCGAAGGATAGGAACCATGACTTCATGCTATTTACCATTTCAGAGCAGAAACTGGTAATCTCTATATGAATTTTAGGAATAGCTTTTTTATTTCTGCAAAAAGGACATTGGGATTTTGACAGAGACTGCAAGATCTCTTCTAGGTGTATTGCCTTCTTAACAATATTAAGTCTTCCATGGATAACAGAATATTTTTCCATTTATTTTAGTCTTTTATTTCTTTCACCACTTTTTCCCAATTTTTTAAAATATATTTTTAAATTTTCCAATCACATTCGATATACAATATTATATTAGTTTCAAATGTACAACAGAGTAATTAGACATATATATATATAACTTACAAAGCAATTACCCCATTCAGGTAGCCATCAGATACCGTATATAGTTCTTAGAATATTATTGACTGTTTTCCCTGTTATACTTTATATCCCCATGACTGTTCTGTGACTACCAGTTTGTACCTCTTAATCCCTTCACCCCTCTCCTCAACCCCACTCTCATCTGACAGCCATCAAATGTTCTCTATGAGTTGGTTTCTGTTTTTATTTTGTTGCTTTTTTAGATTTCACATATAAGTGAACTTATATGGTATTTGTCTTTCTATGACTGATTTCACTCAGCATAATACTCTCTAGGTCCACCCAAGTCATTGCCGATGGCAAGATTTCATTCTTTTTTTTATGGCTGAGTAATGTTCCATTGTATATATGTACCACTTCTTTATCCATTTATTTATTGATGGACACTTAGGTTGCTTCCATATCTTGGCTATTGTAAATAATGCTGTAATAAACATATAAATGCATATGTCTTTTCAAATTAGTGTTTTGGGTTTCTTTGGATACATACCCAGAAGTAGAATTACTGGGTCCTCCTTTGTTTCTTGTTATAGCCTTCGTTTCAGAGTCTATTTTGTGTGGTATAAGTATTACTACCTCAAATTTTTTTCTCTTTTCCATTTTCATGAATATCTTTTTCCTTCCCTTTATTTTCAATCCATGTGTATCTTTTGAAATGAAGTGAGTCTTTTGTAGGCAACATATGTAAGGATCTTGTATTCAGTCACTCTATATCTTTTGATTGGAGCATTTAATTCATTTATATTGAAAGTAATTGTTGATAGATATGTTATTACCATTTTATTATTCATATTTTTTTTTTCTTTTTTTCTTCTTTGTCTTCTTAAAGAAATCCCTCTAACATTTCTTGTACCAGTTAGGTGGTGGTGAACTCCTTTAGCTTTTTCTTGTCTGGGAAGCTCTTTATCTGTCATTTGATTCTAAATGATAGCTTTCCTAGGTAGAGTAAACTTGATTATATATATGTCTTTTCGTCACTTTGAATATTTCGTGTCAGTTGCTTTTGACCTGCAGTTTCTGTTGAGAAATCAACTGTCAGTCTTATGGGAGCTCCCTTGTAGGTAGCCAACTGCTTTTCTCTTGTTTGATACTCTGTGCTTCCTGGGCTTGTATCTCTATTTCCTTCTCCAAGTTAGGGAAGTTTTCCGTCATTATTTCTTCATACAATTTTTCAATCCCTTGCTCTCTCTCTCCTCCTTCTAGTACTCCAGTAATGCAAATGTTAGTATGCTTGATGTTTTCCCAGAGGCCCATTAATCTAGCTTCATTTTTTTGGATTTTTTTTTTTCTTTTTGCTGTTCTAGTTAGGTGTTTTCTGCTACTTTATTTTCTAAATCACTGATTTAGACCTTGGCTTCATCTAATCTATTGTGGATTTCCTCTAATGTAGTCTTTATTTCGGTATTTGTATTCTTCATTTCTGGCTGGTTCTATTTTATGTTTTCTA
Source organism: Pteropus alecto (assembly GCF_000325575.1). Classification (NCBI taxonomy): domain Eukaryota; kingdom Metazoa; phylum Chordata; class Mammalia; order Chiroptera; family Pteropodidae; genus Pteropus; species Pteropus alecto. The sequence goes on from NW_006442109.1 coordinate 10,873,370, forward strand.
TCTCCATTTTTATGGTTCCTATTTTTTTTTGACGTTCTCACTTTGATCATTGAGCATCCTTATAACTAGTGTTTTGAGCTCTGCATCTGGTAGATTGCTTGTCTCCATTTTATTTAGTTCTTTTCCTGGAGTTGTGTTCTGTTCTTTTATTTGGGACATGTTTCTTTGTCTCCTCATTTATCTACCTCCCTGTGTTTGTTTCTGTGTATTAGGTAGAGCTGCTGTGTCCTCTCATCTTAGTAGGGTGGCCTTATGTAGTAGGTATCTTTTGGGGCCCAGGGGCACAGTCTCCCTGGTCACCGGAGCCAAGTGGTCCAGGTGTGTCCCTTCTGTGAGTATGTGTGTGCCCTTCTGTTGTACTTGAGCCTTGATTGCTGTTTGCATGTCAGTGGGAGGAGTTGACCCTCAAATTGATTGATTGTGAGGACTGACTGTGGCTGCAGTGGAGGAGCTGTTGTGCTAGGGCTTTAGCAGGGCTCTGGTGCCTGCCCAGTCTGCCGTTTGGGTATGTCGTCTATGGAGGCAGCCAGGTGGTGCTCTGGCTAGGTCTGAAGCCGGCCACTGTTTGTGCTGGCTCCAGGGCCTCCAGGGAGGGGCCCCACCGCAGGCCAAGTTCATGCTGCTCACTGCGCCCTGCCACTACATAAGCCACAAAGCAATCTGTAGATGCCTTTTACCCACGCTATCTTGGAGGTGCCTAGGAGAAGCTAAGTTGCAAACCGAGGCTGGCTGCCGCTAGTGTCGGACTTCAGGCTTCTCAGCAAGAGGCCAAATGCTGCTTGTTTGAGGTTCGTGAGCCTTTAAGAGATACCTGGAATGTTTGCAGCATGAACCAAGATGGGCTGTTGTATGGAAAAGCCACTGAAAGTGGCTTGGGTGGGCCTACCAGTTGGGTAGGACAGGGTCTTAGCCATTTTTTCCCAGTTTTTAGTGTATAATTCTTATACCTCCTTAGCTAAATCTATATTTTTGATGCTATTATAAATAGAATTATTTTCTTAATTTTATTTTCAGATTGTTCATCACTAGTGTATATAAATATAACTGATATTCTGAATTTATTAGCTCTAGTCATTTTTGGGGTTTTCAAATATAAGATCACGTCATCTGTGAATAGAGAATTTTACTCTCTCCAGTTTGGATGGCTTTTATTTATTTACTTATTTAGCCTAATTGCTTTGGCTAGTACAGTGTTGAATAGAAGTGGCAAATGAAAGTATCCCTGTCTCGTTTGATCTCAGGGGAAAGCTTTCAGTTACCATTCAATTTTTTAACTGTGAGTTTTTCATAAAATTCCTTTTCCTGTCAAAGAAGTTTTTTCTATTCCTTGTTTCTATTCCTTGTTTTTTCTATTCCTTGTATCAAGATAGTGTTGGATTTTGTCAAATGCTTTTTTTTTTCTTTTTGCATCAGTGGAGATGATCATGTGTCTTTTCATGCTATTAATGTGGCATATTATATTGATTGGTTTTTGAAGCCGACCCACCTGGGATAAATTTGTTTGTCATAATATGTAATCTTACTATGCTGTTGGATAAGGTCTGCTAGTCCTATATTTTGTGATGATTTTCATATTTGTAAGGGATGTTGGTCCACAATTTTCTTTTCTTGTGATGTTTTCACCTAGTTTTGGAGTCAGGTAGTTCTGGCTTCACAGAATGAGTTAAGAAATGTTCTATACTTTTCTGGATTTTGAGAAAGTTTGAGGAGGCTTGTTATTCTTTAACTGTTTGGTAGAATTACCAGTGGAGCTATGTGGTTCTGGGCTTTTCTTTTGGGGGAAGTTTTTGAAAATGATTCGATCTCTAGATTTACCCCGTGCAGGTTTGTTCAAATTTTTTATTTCTTCAGCAATTAGTTTTGGTACTTTTTGTGTTTATGGGACCATGTCCATTTCATTTAGGTTATTTGATTTGGTATATTATTGTTCATAGTATTCTCTTATAATCCTTTTTTATTTTTAAGGCCATAGAATTGTCCCCATTTTCATCTCTGAATTTAGTAATGTCTTCTTTTTTAAAATTTTTTATTATTTTTTTTGTTAGTCTTGCTAAGTTTGTCAATTTGTTGATCTTTTCAAAAAAACCAGTTTTCTTTATTCTGTGTTTTATCTCCACTCTAATTTTTATTATTTCTTTCCTTCCATTAGCTTTGGATTTAGCTTGTTCTTTATTCTTTTTCTAGTTCTTTAAAGTATAAACTTAACATATTGATTTGGGATCTTTTTGTTTAATATAGGTATTTATACCTATAGATTGACCTTTTAGCACTGCTTTTGCTATATCCCATAAGTTTTATTATGTTGTGTTTTTGTTTGTCTCAAGATATAGTCTAATTTCTCTTATGATTTCTTCTTTGAAGAAATCTTAGTCGTTTAAAAGAATATTGTTTATTTTTTATATATTTGTGAATTTTCCAGTTTTTCTTTTATTAATTGATTTTTACTTTCATTCCATTATCATATAAGAGACTTTGGATGATATCAGTCTTTTCAAATTTATTGAGACTTGTCTTGTAGCCTAACATATTATTTCTCCTGGAGAATGTTCCTTGTATACTTGAGAAGATTATATATTCTGCTCTTTATTTAGTTGGATGTTCTGTATATATCTATTAGGGCTAGTTGGTTTATAGTAAAAATACTCTATATCGATATTCTGTCTGGTTGTTCTATACATTTTTGAAAGTGGAGTGTTGATGTCTCCAACAATTATTGTAGAACTGTCAGTTTCTTCAATTCTGTCAGTTTTACTTCATATATTTTTCACTTCCGTTACTAGGTGTGTTTATGTTTATAATTGCTATGTGTTCTTGATGGATTGGCTCTTTTATAATTGTAACAGTTTGTCTTTTATAACAATTTTTATCTTAAACTTTATTTTGTCTGATGTTAGTATAGGCACCCTATTCTTTTGCTTACCATTTGCATTAACTATATTTTTATCCTTTTACTTTTAAGCTATTGTGTCTTTAGATAAAAATTGAAAATCTTATAGACAGAATGTAGTTGGGTTGTTTTTAATCTCATATCAATCTCTACTTTTTAACTGGAGAATTTAATCCATTTACATTTAAAGTAATTTATAAGGAAGGACTTTTGCTGTTTAGGTATTTGCTTTCTGTATATCTTACCTTTTTATTGTTTCTTAATTTCTCCATCACTGCCTTCTTTTGTGATTAGTATATTTGTCTAGTTTCTTGTTTCTTTTTCAGTATATTTTTATTTTGTTTTTTCTTAGTGTTCCTCTGGGGATTACAATTAACATCTCAATCTTATAATCAAGTCTGAACTAATACCAGCTTAGTTTTGCTCGTCTAAAGTTCTGTCCTCCCTTTATGTTGTTATTGTAAGAAATTGCATATTTATACATTGTGTTCTCATTAACATAGATGTTTAGCTATAAATATATTATTATTATTTTGTGCATTTTTCTTTCAAATCATATAAGCCAAGGAAAGAGTTCCAAACCATTAATGCAATAATACTGGCTTGTATGTCTACCATGTAGCTCTCTCTACTCTTGTTTTTTACTTCTTTGTATGACTTTGAGTTATTATCTGGTGTCCTTTCATTTCAGCCCAAAGAAGTATCTTTTAAATTTTTTATAGAGCAAGTCTACTAGTGATGAATACCCTCAGCTTTTATTTACCTGAGGATGTCTTTATTTTTCTTTCATTTTTGACGATTTTGCTGCATATGGCATTCTTGATTGACAGTTTATTTTTTCAGCACTTGAAATATGTCATCCCACTGCTTTCTTGCTTTCATGATTTCTTATAAGAAATTGGCTGTTAAACAATGTAGGATCTCCTTGTAGGTGATGAGTTGATTCTTTCTTGCTGCTTTCAAAATTCTTTGTATTTCAACAATTTGACTGTAATACATTTTGGTATCTATTTCTTTGAGTTCATGGAGCTTGTAGTTGAAATGCTTGTATGTGTAGGTGCTTAGATGTGTAGATTCATGTTTTTCATCAGATTTGGGAGGTTCACAGACATTATTTCTTCAGATATTCTTCCCACCCCTTTCTCTCCTCTGTGACTCCGTTTATTTATTATGGTGGTACACTGGATGATGTCTCACAGGTTTCTTAAGCTCTTTATTTTTCTTCTTCTTTTCTATTTTTAAGACTGGACTATCTTAGCTGACCTATCTTTGAAAGTCTCTACTTGATGAGATACTGTTTTCGTGGTTTCCTTTAGTTCTTTGTGATTTCCTTTGCCTGAGCTTCAGGCACAGTTCCTATATTAATTTCTTTTTTTCCCTGTGAATGGGCCATACTTTCTTGTTTCTTTGCATGCTCAAAATTTTTTGTTCAAAACTAGATATTTTGAATATTACTTTGTGTCAACTCTAAACATATTTTTTCCCTCCCCAGGGTTTTTTGTTACTGTTTGCGGTAAGTTGTTATTGTTTTGTTGTTGTTGTTTGTTTGGTGTCTTTTCTAAAATATTTTTTAAAGTATGTATTCTTCGTCATGTGTGGTCATTGAAGTCTGTCTGTTCCATTAGCTTAGTTGTCAATTAGTGCTTTGACCAAGTTTCCTTGAACACCTGGAGCCTAGAAAAGAAAAAAATGAAGAAAACCCCCCAAATACTGCCTTACTCTTGGCTGAATGTTTCTGTGTTTGGATACTCTTTTAATTCTTAGCAGGCCATTTACAGTGTGACTTTAGTTTTTACTTCCTGTTTTTGTGGAGCCTGAAGGTCAGCTAAAAGTGAAAGCTTAGGCCTTTTCTGGGCATGTGTGTGGCCTTCCAGATTCCTTGTTATATATGAGAACTTACCAAGCCCATTTCTCCCCATATGTCTCTCGCTCTTCCCAGGCTGTTAGTTTTAAGTCTTATCCTGATTGTTTTTCCTTGCCCCAAGCTGCTTTGCTCTAGGAATGCTCCAACTAAGATAGAACAAAGTCCTTGTGCCAGTCCTTGAGGAAGCTGTCAGTCAGGTCATCACTTTCAACCACAGTCATTTGAGACTTGGTTTGTATTGCTCCCTTGGCACTATCTCCCTGCACCAGGAGTTTAGCTGCCACCCTCACTGCCTCTGCTCAACTGGGGAATGGAAGCTGGTCGGCAGTCAATTAAAAACCCAATAGCACTCTTCTGTAGTAATGCTTCTTTCTTTGCTGAGCCTTCCCTTGGTTGTTGTAAGTTAAATAGATTCTAGAGTTTTGCAGAAGTTGATTCAGACGATTTTAGCCAGCTTATTTGTTGTTTTTGTGTAGGAGGTAGAGCCCTGGAGTTTAGTTCTTTGCCATTTTTGGTAATGTCTTCCCTTGTCCCCCACACCCCCTTTTTTTAAGTTTTTCTACTGAAAAATTTCAAAACATCCAACTTAATTTTTACAGTATTTTTAAAAGAACTACAATATACTTATTAAGATTCATGTGTAGTTTAAAGACTAAATGTATACACTATGTTCTCATCAGTTAAGAAATAGGACATTACCAGTATCTTAGAAGTCTCTTTGTGCCCTTTTCTTTTTCTGACTTTCTAGAAGGAACCACTGTCCTGAATTTTGTTTTAGACATGTAAATAAGTAGGAAAATGTTCTTTATAACTAAAAGAAAAATTAATAGAAACAGACCTAGAAATGCTGAGATCATAGAATTAGTACACAAGGACTTTAAAAACAATTATAAAAAAGCTTAGTCCACGGCCATGCCACCCTGAACAAGCCCAATCCCATCTGATCTTGGAAGCTAAGCAGGGTCGGGCCTGGTTAGTACTTGGATGGGAGACCACCCAGGAAGACCAGGTGCTGTTG
>NW_006442109.1:10879172-10948938 GCF_000325575.1 Pteropus alecto
AAAAAAAAAAAACTTAAAGATTTAGAGGTAAATGTAAAAATACTGAGCAGAAAAATAGATATAAGAAAAGAACAAATAAAGTTTTTGAGCTGAACAGTACCCGAATTGTTGCTTTTAATTCAGCATTTTCAGTTTTTAGTAGGCAGGGTATTTGAGTAATCTGCTATATTTCCAGAAATTGAAGCTTAGCTTTAATTTTTAACCCACAACCTTTTTTTTCCATTGGTAATTCCCAAATCTTGTTAACCAGTTTTTTCATTTTTCTTACTAACTTTACCAAATGTCATAAGTTTTAAAAACTGGAACAAAATTATATTTACTTTTAAGTAGGTGTTACTCTTTTTTTAGGGGGGAATGTAAAGTTCTTTTTAATTTGAGTTGACATACAATATTATTTTTCAGGTGTACAACATAGTGATTTGACATTTGTCTACCTTACAAAGTGATTACCATGAGAATTCTAGTAACCATCTGTCACTGTAGAAAGTTATTGCAATATAATTGACTGTATTCTCTATGCTGCACATTATATCCCTGTGATTTATTTGTTATAACTATAAGTTTGCAGCTCTTAATTTTCTCAAAAATATGGAATACTTTATGAATTTGCATGTTATCCTTATGCACAGGGCATGCTAATCTCTGTAGCATTCCAATTTTAGTATATGTGCTACTGATGTTTAGTATATGAGCACTAGATGTTAGTTTTAACATTTTAGTTTTAACTTATCAAATGAAGAATGTCAGTAATATTGCCTTTTCAGATAATAAAAGATAAAAATTCTAAAATCCAAAATGCAGTCATGTAACCAAGATGATAGTTGAGTGAAAGAAGTAGGAGCTAAGTATTTAATATAGATATATTTGACAATGATTAAATGCAAATTGTATTTTCATGAAGTATATTTACATTTTTACTGTGTATTTAATATGTTAAATATGTTTAATATATTTAATATACGATAATAAATAGTAAGTTAACATTTTATATTTTTATTATTTATACATAGTTAACCATTATCTTTTTTTTTTTGAACTGCACACTTTTAATCATTTTGTAGGCAAGCCTGTGCTGTATCCTTCTTGTTAGGAGACAGTACTGACAGCATAAACCTCTTTATGCACTCAGCTATGATTAAACTAAGGTTTACATCCTTGGTATTAAAATACCACCTCCCAGTTACTAAACATACTTTAAATCTTTCTAAGTTGCCACTCTTACCAGTGCTGATTTCAGGGCCATTGGGATTTGTCTTTATGTGGACCAGGTTAGGACAATGGATTCTTTTTCTTTGGTTAAAAAATTTATTTTAATTCTTTTTTAAAAACATTTATAATTTATTTTTTAATGTCTCAAATTATGGTTGAGAAAGTTGAGATAAGAAGTATTAACTTGGGCTACTGGCATATCTATGATTAGAATTCAGAATTTTTAGCCTGTGGTTCAATTCTTTCATTGTGTTCCTCTGTATAAGACATTCTTTCCTGTTCATAAGACTTGCATTGATTTTCTCTCAGTAGTACAATACGTTAAGGTGTTGAATTTGTTATTCAGAATCATCAAATTTTTTTTTACTTGGGGGAGCGAAACCTTAAGTTCACTTAATTTTTATGTTATATTGATTCTCTACATTGTTAGAAAATCCTATGTCCAGGTGTCCAGGATGACCAATTAGAAGGTTGAGAGAATTCATTTTGTCTTTGAGTAGAGTGAGCAGACAGTTCAGACCTCTCTTTGACTTGAGAATAGCCTCTGGTGTGCCCAATAAAAAGTAATGTAAGCAGCACACAAAAGTTTGGGATTTTTAATAATCAGAAACCTCTACTGGAAGTAGATCACTGTGGAACTTAATTTTTCAAGGATGACGGTATATATAACCTTAGCATCCATATGATTGCTAGTTTTACCATGTTCTGAATCCAGTATAATTTAATGCAATATTATAATGTGTAAAAAATAAAGTATTATTAACTTCAACATAATAGGTACTTCTAACCAGTACTTGTTTTTGTGGTGGCCAGTTTCATTAAACTCTATGCTTGTTTCCTTGTAAATGTCATTTTTAATTTAAACAGTATTAGACTTTCTATTATTGAAAGCTGTTTACAGAGGTAAAAGCCATTGTAAAAAGTTTCAACATTTTGCAGATTTTTAACAAAATGCAAGTGCTTGTAAATTTATCTCTATTTAGAAATTTGACAGTTTGGTGTGTTTTTATTTAAATTGTATTTCTTTGCAAATACTAACATATATTTTCAGTTTTCTTATTAGGTATAAAATATACTATGTACTATTATTTTCCTATTTAAAAACACTTTTTTTTTAAAACAATATCTCAGTATTTTGTCTCTGTTTTGAGGATATGGACAAAGTGTTTAGTTTAAGTTCTTTTTCAAATAATTTATGTGATTATTTCACATGTGAGCATTGTAGAAAAATTTGAGCGAAAAGGAAAGCTATAAAGAACAAAATAAAAGCACCTGTAATTCCAGAGTAATCATTAGCATATAAATTTTCTTTCCAGTTTCTATAATTGTGAGATATTTATTTTTAAAATAAATTTTGAATAAATAAATCTAAATTATACAGTTTAGTATCTGTTTTTCACTTAACACTGAAAAAAGATTCCATATCATCTGATAGTTACTTAATGGCTATATAACATTATTTAGCAACAACTGTATTGTTAGTTTTTAGGTTATTTCGGATATTTGTTGCTATAAATCCTGAAATAAATATTTTGACTATCTCCTTAGGAAATGTATTTCCTTAGGGTATAATAGATGAACATTACTGTTTATTCCTTAATGCTCAATAAATGAACATTTACCAGGAAGTCTTCCAGAAAGGTGGTACAGTCTCCTCAGCAAGGCATGAGAGCGCGTTTCCCAGGATTTGGCTAACATTGGGCATCATGTTTTTTTTTTTTATCTTTATCTATTTTATAAATGAAAACTATTATTTTTGTATAACATCTTTAATGTGTATTTTCTATGCATAATATAACACAGTGCTGCGTGGACTTTGGATATCACATACATTTGGTAACTAACTATAAAATTAAAATTTATGTAAAAATAAGTTATTACAGTTTGAGCCACATCCAGTTGTATTAATTTCTGAAATGTTAGATGGCAATGAAAATTGCAAAGGACCTGCTTTTTCTGGTTTGCATTGTAATGTGGATAAGACTTGGTAGAGTTTGCTGATGAGCTTACCTTGAGTTTTGATGTGATACAACAATTGTGGTTCCGAAGGTTGTTAGGTTATATGTAGCTACTAAGAATTATCTAGTCTTGGTTGAAAAACATCTAAGGAAAAGATGGTTTACTAAGAAGATTATTGGTGGGATCAGAATAATAGAGGCAATAGCTAACCTAACAGAGAGCAAATTAGTTTAGAGGCATTTATATTGGACATTTTAGTAATAGACTCTTCCTATTTATTTGTATTAGAGATGTACCCAATGGATTCCTAATTAGAAATTTTTTATTAACTGTATTTGAACACATAAAATAGCATGTCTTTTTTCTTTAATGTTTTTAAATTATTACAATTCATAAGTTAAGAAAGACGTTATTTGGGTTGATCTTGAAACTAGTCTTTCCTTTCTAAAATGTAAGGCAACCTCTTATAAATTAAAGATCAGTGATCATTTTCAGTACACAAATCACATGTCTTTACCCGCTGCTCCTAGATCTGCTCTGCTCTCTTTGATCTAATTACGAAATGAGCTGGCCTTTCTTTATCTGACCATAATTTTATACCCATAGGAACTCTTGTAGTTTTATATCCCTGGAAATTTCACATATACACAGCTGAGAACTTGAATGTAGACTAGGAGGTCTGTATTCTAAAAGTCTGAATTCTAAAACTCCTATACTTTTCTTAAGAATATACTTCTGCAACTTCTCGGAGCATAATCATCTGACTTTACTAAGTCACCTAACTTTGCTAACAGGTTTGGTTATAGCTCATAGCAAATTAAAGGAGACAGTTTACAAACAAGAGAAGGTGCTGCTAAAGGTGAACATACCAACAACTATAAGAAGTGACCTTTGATACAAAAGAAAGGAAAAAATATAATCTTAAAACTTAGTAGTTAGTATAGTAACATTTGGCATTACACACTTCATTAGAGCTAAATGACATAATTCTTCAGAGAAAAGTAACACTGGCTGTTCTCCATCATCAAAAAGGTTAAATTCACATAATGTTATGTGTTTGGCTGCCTAAGCATCCATGTGTGCAAATATGTTCTAAAATTATTATCTCTTCTTTTTTCTCTTTCCAGTGTTTATATCTCATTTCTTTTTCTTACTGAATTGGCTGTACCATTGGTTAAGTTATTTTTACAGTGGCTTCTATTTAAGTATAAAGTTATGTACATCTTAAGCTTAGTTTTAAAGTTTACAAGTTTAAACTTCAATTTAGCAAATTCATCTATGTAAGGTATAATATCCTAATGATTAGACTAGTAAGGGATTATTATACTTACAGGTACAGTTTGGCCTAATTATCCACATTTATATTTTTTAGAAGTATTTGGTTAGAATTGTGTTTGGTAGAGGCATGAATAGATTAAAAGATGAGACAAGGCAAAGGTTAATTATGGGGAAGAGTAGATGGTTAAGGAAGGTATGAGTGATAGTTGGGGAAGAGAAAATGATTGCTCTGAAGATTAATATGCTAATTTTGTTCTCGGATTAATTAGAAGGAAGTTTTTCATTTTCTATTTTAATGTCACATTTTCCTTAGGCATTTTGTAAATATCAGATATTGTCCTTTAGTCTTTAAGAGTGAAAATTTTATGTAACTGATTTAAATGCTTTATGATTATTAACAAGTGATATAAAAGGAAAAGGGGCAAGTGAGACCCAGTTATCTTTTGAGTAGCAGAATTTTCCTTTTCTAGAATTATAAAGCATTGCTTTAGACACGGACTTTTTTGCAGCCAAATGTACAAAATTATGTGTTTCACTACACTGTCTTGATAATTGAATTTGGCCTAGGCTCATGGGAATCCTGTGGGGTGTGTATGTTTGACTTCTGAGAAAGCTTCTAGAGGAGGGTTGGTTTTAATTAATGCTTCACAAAGTAATGATAAAATATGGATTTGGGAGTGTTTTTTGTTGTTTTTGTTTGCTTCTTTTAGTGGGTTTACCAGTTGTTTCTTTTCTCATTATGTATTTTTTGGCTTTAAAGAAGAAACACCCTTATTCATTGCTTTTAGTACTTCAAAATGAAACTGATACACATCTCTTATTTTAGTATAATGTTTTAAATACAGAATTAGCGTTACTTTTTCTCCTTTGAGCCTATTTCCTCCTCTGCTTCTCTCAAACATTACCTAATATTTTCACTGGGTTTTCAACTGAGAGACTGTTTCCCAGTCAGAGACTACTACTATGCAGATAGACCCAGAAGACTTAATAGATTCTTGTGAATTTAGTATGGAATCACAGGAAGGACAGAAGAAATTTCTGGGTCTATCTGCATAGTAATAATAGTATAAATATAAGCTGTCAAACAAGCCAGAACAAATTCAGGTTCTTTTCAGGATTGTTTGCTCTGGAAGTACAAGAAGAAGAGAAACTGCTTGGCCCTCTGTGTGGATATTAGGAAAGGACTCTCTACTGGTTATGGTTGTCTTTTGTCTATTCATTTTCCTTACCTACATACTTCCTCCTCCTGCTTTGACACTGTTTACAGGAAGAACAGGGATGATGGGAAAGAACACTCTTGGTGGATAGTCCCATATCTCTGATCAATTTGCTTTTTTTCCTGTGGTTATCATTCTTATTTTACCAATAAAGAAACTCAGGCACAGTCAGAGGTTACTATTTCCCTAGATTCTCTGTCCATTGCTTTACTATTGAACTTTTTCACGAGTCTGTGTGTTTTCCCCACCCTTAACTGTGAAATCATCCTAATTTGCTCCTTTACAGAGGAGGTGCATTGAAATAGTAGCAATTTACAGGTTAGTGATTTCAGCCTGATTTCCTTTATTGGTAGATTGAATATTGGGACTGCATTGGTTTCGATTATAAATTTATTGAGAAACTATGTGTTAGGCCCAGTGTTGGCACAGGAGTACAGTAACAAACGAGAAAGATCTGCACCTATATTGAAGGAGCTTATAGGCAGGTATTAAGTAGATTTCTTTTGCTCCTATAATTTGAAATGAAGTAACTAAAGCAAGACACAAAACAGCAGGAGTAAGTTGACTTTCTACACTGGAGGAACTCAAATTGAAATACAGTTTGTATGACAACCTAATATTCCTTTGATCAACAGAAAAGGTTGAAATTTTGATTTACAAAGTCCCATTAACTTTGGAGGGACTCTTTACTACTAAGCTTTTGATGATAGGGTATTTTTAAAAGTAATAACAAGGTGAAAAGTTACTTTAAAGCTTACGAATTCAGATCATCAGTCACAAAGTAAATATTTATGGAGGAGACATATTAGTTCTTTGGAAGGTAGATAGGGATGAGGCAATCAGTAGTGAGAATGCAATCCAATAATTATTCAAGACTGTCATTAAGCCTGCCTGTTGTTCTGTAGCCTGTTATGGTGACTATTCTTGTATTTCCAAACTGTGGTTGTCAAATCCCTTATTTAAAAAAATTTTTGAGTTATAATTATAAGAAAAATAAAGATTCAGGACCCTTGTGACTTTGCACCAATGAAAGGTGTTTGTGGCTCTTTGGTACTGGCTTCATCGTTACAGTTTTATTATCTATTTTTCTTGAGTAGAGAAGAAAAGCCATCTGCTCAGTCAAAGTTATATGTTTTTGTTTATTATTTCAGTAGAAAAAGAAAACCCTTTTACGAAGTACTGAAAGATATTTTTCCTGTTAGCCTGTGTTGGTTTACCCTTCTCACACAGGATGTGTTCTGAAATAGTTGGTAGAAGTATTTGAAAGAAACATTCATTTTCTTTGTAGGTTGTCTTAAAGCAGTTCTTGTAAAATTAGCCAGTAATCTGAATCTTTGTATTAACTCCTTGTAAATAGCATTAGGGAAACCAAAGATACAAATAATATTGTGATCTCTAGACTTACCCTAAGTTAGAAAATACCAGGTAATTCTAGGAGTGAGCTTTTTGATGAAGATATAATACTGTCATCTGTTACAGTAGATCAAAAATTCAGTACTTTAAATTTTGCTAGTAGCATTGCCTTAGGTTTGAATGAAAAGTGCCTCTTTCCAGCTCTTGAATGAGATGCTCTTAAAAAATAATACTCCTTGGGGATGTAATATATAGTATAGGAAATGTAGTTAATAATATTGTGATAGTGTTGCATGGTGTCAGATGGTTGCTGGACTTACAGTGATCACTTCTTTAGGTATATAAGTGTTAAATAACTATGGTGTACACCTGAAACTAATATAATATTGTATGTTAGCTATATTTTAATAAAGCTTTTTTTAAAAAAGAAAATAGTACTCTTGTGTTTTACTCCTGAGATTATACTTGCTAACATTTCTTTATTCCCTTCTTTCCAAATAATTTCAGCTCACGTTTAAAGCTGAGTATATAATCTCTGAAAATAAAGATGAGTTTCTTAATCCTGTAGCTATTATACTAAAATGTAAAAGGTTGGTAAATTAGTATAAATTGTATTTATCTGACATACTGGTTTTAATGTGTATAAGTCAATTTATTTCTCAGCTGATAATTTTTACATAACTTAAAAATTAAACGTAGTCTACGGCCATGCCACCCTGAACATGCTTGATCCTGTCTGATTGCAGAAACTAAGCAGGGTTGGGCCTGGTTATTACTTGGATGGGAGACCACCTAGGAAGACCAGGTGCTGTACGTGTAAATAAATGAATGAATGAATGAATGAATGAAAGAAAACTAAACGTAAAAGAATCTTTTATGACATTAAAAACATTTTGTTTGTGCAATTTATACCTTAGTCACAGTAAGGCTGAGATGCAGATGTTTTCATTCATGTTGAATGAGGTGAGGTGTGACCTGGTATGATGAGACGTGACATGATGTGGGTAAGAGATTTGGAATCAGGCAGATATCTAAGTTTTAGTTCTCTCTCTGCCATTTCTTAGCTGTGGTAGTGTTAGATTACTTAACATGTCTGAACTTATTTATTTCTTTCATGGGTAAAGGGATAATAATAATGCCTGTCCCAAAGGTTACTTGTTAAATAAGATAACCCAGGTGAAGTGTCTTGTATAGTACCTAGTATGCTGGAGTCACTCAAAAGATGCTCTTATTAATGTAAAAATTCAGAGCCATAAATTAAACCCTAAAGTTATGATAGGTAAAGGTAATTATAATAATGGAGCTTTAAAAACCTTTATTTAAAGTAGTTGTGAGGCCTTTTTGAGCCACGCTTCTCTTGCTCAGGCCTGCTTCCATGTGTGGAAGTGTTCTTTCCCGTCTAATAAAGCTTTTCTTTTCTGTTTTTAAAAAAATTAATAAGTAAAGTAGTTGTGAATACAGTTCTCCCCAATATTAATTAATTTTTCATAGAAATGGTTAGATAATCTAGAACTGTAGAGTTTTTCTTGGTATGAGGTAACCCATTATAATATGAAAGTAATGTAGTACTAACAGCTGTCAGTGTATGTGAATTGTGTTTTAGGCTTGAACTGCCTACTTTGACCTTCTCCAGTTGATAGAATTCAGTTATCTTTACAGAAAATGAAAAATGAAGTTTAAAGCTGATTATATATACTTGTAGAATTCAAATAGAAGGCTGCCATGCTGCTTCTGAGTGGTATAATGTAACTATAGCCATATCCCAGAGAAGGCAAAATATTGTTGAAGACCACTTGAATTCATGTTGTTCCTTTCTCCTTAAAATCAATACTTTTATTGCAATTTAGCTATAGAGAATGATTACAGGAAAAACAGTGTCCATGTTCCAGATATCACAAAAATCAAAAGGACCAAAAGAGCTCTGTATTAAATTTGGGCATTTTTTTGGTATTAATTTTGTATTGATCAAGTTCTATGATTCAGATATTTTATATGTTTTAGTATTAAGAATACTAGAAAGAATTTATTCTTTTTTCACTACTGTGCAAGCTATAAAATGAGAGAATAAGCAGATAATAGCCCTTCGAAGGACAGAGAGGAGTAAATATAACTTTAAACATCCTAATCAAATTGGTGAAATTCCTTGTGTTTAGCCAACAATTAACAAATAATTCCTTGAGACTGGACAAAAGTTAAAAAAATAGATGAATATTTGTATTTAATGCTGCAGCAGATTTTCAGCTGCAGTCCTTCATGTCACCAATAAATGTGGTGGAACAGTGAAGACCCATTTGTGACAAAAGCAAGAGGAAGATAAAAATGTAATATGTTTTATATTGCTATGATTAAAATAGAGTCCTATCTTAAACTTTAGAGTAACTGAGTTTAAAAACTTGTTTTGCATGTACCAAGTAAGAATATAGTATGTGCCTGAGATGAAAAGGGCTTAGCTCTTGGCACGTTTGGGAGAAAAACTAGATTTCTTTGTAGCTAGTTCATTCATAAAACTAAGAAAGAGAAATCTGAATATGAGAACATTTATGTTATAAGATTTTATGCTCCACGAGAGGAAGAAAACATTTTAGAATAAGGATTTCAGAAGGTGAAAGATATTTACTACGTAAGGTAATTGAGTCAAGAAAAAGGAATAAAATTTCAATGAAATGTTACATAAGGTTTAATTAGAGACTTGTAGGCACTCTTGTGAGATTTCTTTTTGCTTTGTGTGGCTTATCAATAAATTAGTGGGAAATACAGGAAGAGAATTTAGACCTTATTGTACAGAATCACTACAGTCCCAAATCTCCCTCCTTCTTCATCCTATTGGCTATCTTGTTTGCTCAAGGAAAGTTTAATTGTGTGATCATTTCATAATGGAAAAATTTTACCAATATTAGTGTTAAGTCTTTGACTAGATGCTTTTAAATGAAATTTGGGTGTCTGATCTTAACCTAGCTCACTATCAGAAGTGGCTACTTTCACCATAAGCCCATGGACTGGAGGTAATTTTATATGATATATTGTAGCCTTTTTCCTTTATAAACCCATCTGTTCATTATATAAATGCTTGCATTATCTAATGTGTAATAACCTTTTGTTTTGAATGCCGCTCATTTCCTTAGAATAATACATTGAATTGTTCTCATTTGGATTTGAAATTGAGAAATGGGAGTTTTCCCTTGAATAAGAAATAAGAAATGAATTTAATTTGTCTAGTTAACAATACTAACCATCATATTCTGAACTTCTCTGTGGAAAGCATTATCATTATTTCAGACTCTCACTTTTCATATTAAGGCTTGTTTTTATTACTGGAGTGAACAAGGTACTTTTTAGTTTAAAACAGGGTACTTTTTTCCTGTTTTGTGAGTTCCTATCCTTTTTCTTGGCAACATAGATTATTTATGCTAAAGACTTTAAAAACTGTATTTTGCTTTAACAGATTTAGACCAGATGTGGCAAACTGATGTCTTGGACATAGTTTAAAATTTTTAAGAGTTTCTAACATAAAAACTGGGAGATTTTGTTAAAATTTCAATGTTTAGCAACTCCCGAAGAATCAGAGCTGGCAACACTGGGCCTGTATTTTCACATGGCAAAACTCAGCAGTAGCTGAGAGGTAGCTGTGCTGTAGGTGGGACATCCACTATTCATTTTCCCACCATGCACCTTCACCATAGTTGTCACTCATATTTAATATCTGCTCCTTCTCAGCATTGCAGCTTCTTAATGAGTTTGTTTCTTAGTTCTCTTTCAGTGGAATTATCTGGAGAATCATAAAAAACTCTGGTCTACAGATAATTCAGTAGAATTATCTAGAGAATCATAAAAAACCCTGGTCTACATCACTCAGTTTTGTTTTGTTCTGTTTTTTTTAAGCCTTCAGACAAGCAATATTTTCCTTTTATGATAATAGTTTATTCAAGGGAAAGGTATTAAAAAACCCTGGTCTACATCACTCAGTTTTGTTTTTTTTTCTTTTTTTTTAAGCCTTCAGACAAGCAATATTTTCCTTTTATGATAATAGTTTATTCAAGGGAAAGGTATTACATTTTATGTCTATAACATAAGCACAAGGCGATAAGCTTGATAAATTAAGCTAACTTCGAAACAAACTTATAGTGATTTAAAATCTTAACGAGTATTGCTTGCTTAATCACCTCAAGAGGCCAGTTTTTCTAAAGGTGCTTCTCAAAAAATTTTGAAAAAACATGATGGTATATTTCTTTTGAATATTCTCAGGGATGTCAGATTTTCATAATACTTGAAGGGTATATGTCTAATTTGACAAAATCAAATGTGACAAATATTCTGAAGTAGCAAGAAGTCAGCTAAAAATCTAATGGGTGAGAATCTGGATAAAACCAGATTTTATCCAGGTTCACAGTAAATTTGAACATTTGTTCAAATTAAAAGAGTTCTCCAGGAAGAGGATATTATAAGTAAGGTTTAATACCCAGTAGCCCTCAACCTTAAATCCCCTCTCCCCAAAAAAGAATAGACTATAATGAATTAATGACAACAAAAATTAGTACTAAAATAAAAGTAATGAAAACTTTATCAAGGTGATGAAAACAGATAACAGCA
This sequence comes from Pteropus alecto, assembly GCF_000325575.1. Classification (NCBI taxonomy): domain Eukaryota; kingdom Metazoa; phylum Chordata; class Mammalia; order Chiroptera; family Pteropodidae; genus Pteropus; species Pteropus alecto. The sequence continues at coordinate 10,890,776 of NW_006442109.1, forward strand.
CTCATTTGATGCCAGAAATTTCAAGGAATGTCTTCCAGGAATAATATACTTTGGACTAGAAAGAAGAAAAGTACATAATTCAGTTGTTTCTTGAAGCCACAATAGCAAAGTCATAAAGAAACTATATATGATTTATTTATATTATATGTTAAATATTTATGTAAATAAATATTTTCCCTCCTCTATGATAATAGCTTTTAATATCACAATTGGCTTACTTTTACATGAGGCAGTCTCCACCAAATATACATGAACAAGATTTAGAGGTGATGGCCAAAGGCAGGAGAAACAGCCTCATAAGGTCCTTTTCTGAGCCATATAGTAGTTGCTTCAAGCCGTAGCTCCCTGTCCATCCCTGTCATGGTGAAATTAATGAGTCAACAACGAGAGAAACTGATAAGTATTTACCAGGCAAACAAACTCAAGAAAAACCAGTTGCACTAATTGTGGGCTAAAGATAGACCCAGATTGATATCTCTGAATTCAAAAATTTTTTTTAAAACAGAGATATGCTTTAAATAGATGAGTTGTGTGGTATGTGAATGATATCTCAATGAAGTTGTTGTTTTAAAAACAACAGACAAAACAAAACACAAATGAGATCCCTTGAAGAAATTTCGCCACGAAAAAGGGGGCATAAATGTAGCGTTCAAGTGATAGAGAATATCAATCAGTGTGAGAGAAAGAAGTAATTTTAAGTTATTCAAAGGAGGGGGAATTATTAGTCTGGCTCCCTAGCAGAAAAATTGTGGACATATTTAAAAATACTGCACACATTTGTTTTTTATTGTTTCAGGAGGACAGTTTTGAGGCCAGTGCACTTTTGACTCAATGGGGCTGAATGGGTGAGTGAGCACAGGGTCTTTTGGTAATTGTGGCAACAGGGAAGAACTGAGGCTTTGGACTCCTGGCTCTGTTTGACTGTGTGATCTAGTCGGTAAATATAACCTCTCTGAGCTTCGATTTTCTTGTCTATGGCAAAGAATAAATTGCCTTTTACCAAAGCAGGTAATTCTAGGTTAACTTCACTGCATAGGTCACACAGCACCCAGAGTCAATCATTTTAAAAATGTAAATGTCTTTTATAAACCTAAATTTCTTTAAGTATAAATATTACTACCCTGCTTTAAATGCTTAAATGGATACTCATTGCAGTATCAGCGACCTATAAAATCCTGAATAATGGACTCCTGCTACCTCTTTACCTTGTACATTGTAATCCGCAGCCTTGCTGATCTTTTTTCACCAAGAACATTAGAGACTGTTCCTCTGTCTGGAAGCTCTGTACCTAGCTCTTGACAAGATTTGCCCCTTTTCATCCTGAGGACACTGTTTAAATGTGGCTTCTAATAAAGGCCTTAATCACCCTCTGCCTAAAACTCTCCTTTTTGACTTCCCCATGCTCTGTATTTCAGCATATCTTTGTTTTCTTCGTAGCATGGCCCAAATTTGTAGTTCTTTTATTCGTGATTGTTTGTGATGCCCCCTGTAGACTATAAGCTCTGAGCATAGAAACTACATATATGTTGAGTTCACTGTTATATCCTCAGTGACTATCCTAGTTTTACACACATAGGAGGCACTCACTAAATGTTGATTGAATTAAGAATTCCACTTTGAATAAGTGTAAGTGCTTATACTTTCAACTTTTTGACACCTGGAAAGTAGCATACTCCTTCAGTGATTGCTGTCATTCCATAAGTTTCTTTTATATAGAAATACTATTTAAAAACACTTGTGTGTATATTTTTTTAAGACTTCATTTTTTAAATTTTAGGTTCACAATGAAATTAAGAGAAAGGTACAGAGATATTCCATATACCCACCAACCTAACACATGCACAGTCTCCCCCATTATGAACATCCTCTACCAGAGTGGTATGTTTGTTAAATTTGGTGAACCTACACTGACACATCATAGTCACCCAAAGCCTGTAGTGATCATTAGGTCTCACTCTTGGTGTTGTGCATTCTTTGGGCTTGAACAAATGTATAATGACATGTGTCTGCCATTATAATATATACAGAGAGAGTAGTTTCACTGCCCTAAAAATCCTCTGTGCTATGCCTCTTCATCTCCCTCTCCTGCTGGCAACTTACTAATCATTTTTACCACCATAGTTTTGCCTTTTTCAGAATGTCACATAATTGGAGTCATACAATATATAGCCTTTTCAGATTGGCTTCTTTCACTTGGTAATATGCATTTAAGGTTTCTCTGTGTCTTTTCATGCTTGATAGCTCATTTCTTTTTAGTGTCGAATAATATTCCGGTATCTGGATGTATCACAGCTTATTCATATACCTACTGAAGGACATTAGAGCCTTTAACGTATTAATAATAATCACCACATAACGACGTTTAGGTCAACAATGAACTGCATATGTGACGATGGTCCCATAAGATTATAATGGAGATGAAATTTCCTGTAAGAAATGGAAGGCTATGTGGTTCAGAAAGATTTTTTCTTCTCTGATGGGAGCAATATCTGTAGGGTTTGGGAGATTCCCTCCCACTTACAGCAACTTAATTTTGAGTGCACAGATTATATCCCAGTCAGCGAGCCACTGACCTGTTTCAGCACAGAGTGCGATAGCCCTCCCAGAAGTAGCTTGATTGTCTTTGATGTACATCATTGTAAATTCTTTGTTGAGGCTCTAAGATCCTGTACAAGGACACAGGTCCACAGGAGGAACCTTAACCAATATCAAGTGCCACTGCTACTTTAGTAAAAGTTTTCTGTGATAGTGTGGAGCCAGCCCGCCCATGTCTTTGGAAATACTTTCACGTTGTAATGTTGTAAAGCAGAGATAAGTTTTATTTCTTCCATCAACTCAATGCTAGAGAGAGCCCTTTGTGCCAGATAAGATCAGTGGAACCAAAAACAAATTTTGAAAGTCAAAATATTGAGCCCTCAGTTCTATACCCTCTCTATATTAAACACACCCCCCCTTTTTTTATGAATTAAAGTTCCTTAATTGGACCACTGCTCCAGCATGCAATAACCAAAACTACATTGCCATGACAATCCCCTATGTTCTTTTATCTCTCCATTTTGATTTCTTATTCCTACTGATCCTCAGGCCACCTTTTATTCCCTGCCAGTCAGTATTGTGGTGATCTACACCTTACCCAACCAGTTTCTCCTGAATATTGTCTATCAATCCAGCCCACATGAAACTTCATGTTCATGTTCATCCAGCCCACAGAGTTCATGGAGAAGCATTGACAACTTCAATGTTGCCTTTCTGATCCTGTCAGAAGGAAGCAGGGGGAGGGCTTGTAGGACAATGTTTATAAAGTCTACAGTATACAGTCATATCCTAGGCCTTCACATTCACTCATCACTCACTCACTGACTCACCCAGAGCAGCTTCCAGTCCTGCAAGCTTCATTCATGGTAAGTACCCTCTATAGGTGTACCATTTTTTTTATCTTTTTTGTGTTACAGTTGCTTATAATATTTAATACAGTAACATGCCGTTTGAGTTTGTAGCCTAGGAGCAATAGGCTATACCATATAGCCTAGGTATGTAGTTGGCTGTACCATCTAGATTTGTGTAAGTGTACTCCATGATGTTCTCAAAATGATGAAATAGCCTAATGATGCATTTCTCAGAACATATCCCTGTCGTTAAGCAACATGTCAGTAGTTTTAAATTCCTGGTGTGATACTTTCGTCATCCTTGCCATGTCTGGTTCTAATTCTTGCTCTCTCTCTTCAAATCATGTTTTTTGCCTTTCACTATGCCTCATAATTTTTTTCTTGGTAGCCAGACATGATATACCTGGTATAAGGAGGAGAAGCATTCTATAGCCCTATGATTAGGGATCAGTCTTTTAGTGAGCCTATTCCTCTGAACTATGAGCTTCACAAGTGTTACTCAGCTTTTTCTTCTCCCTTAGGTAGGACAGAATGGCTAGAGTGATTTGAAGTTGGATATTTCCCTTCTACCATGTGGAAGGCTGGAGGGGGCTGGAGTTGAGTAGTTCTCATCTTCCAGATCAGTTAGACTCTGATAAATACCCCAGCAGGTTAGGCTCTGGTTAACTATCTTCTCCAGAGGGCAGGCCTTCTTAAGACAGAGTCCTCTGGCATATTTCAATATGTGTTGTCCTATGTTTGCCCTATATTCTTCCCTCTCTTAAGGATCCAAGAAGAGAGTTGATTTTTCAGTCTCTTCAGCTTTTTACTTTTTAGTACCTTACATGCAGAACTAGAAACCAGAAGTCCCCTGTATATCTTTTTTTTTAGACAATTCTTTGAATCTTTTTTTTTCCCTCTAGTAAAACATAAAGTAAGTTTCAGATATGTCTCTTTTTTTGTAGGAGTTGAATCAAATAGAGGGAAGTAAATTGGTGTACAGGTTGAGAATGAAAATGCAGATTTCTAGCCTTAGTCTTCTACCTCACTAACTGGGTACCTGTATTAAATAGGCTGTTTCTGCACGGCCTAGAAAAATACATGTAGGAGCTAAGTGTTGATAATGCCGGAGAATCTCCCAGATGAGAATACTTAGAATTGGATTGAAAACAAAGCTAGTGTCTTAGTCATTAGTTTTTATCTTCTGATGCTCTCTTATGCCATCTAAGATGGGTAAAAATTTGGGTCATACTTTTCTAATGACCGATGCCTATTAATGACTACAATAGTAACACATTGCATACAATTAAGGTAGGATATAATTGTCATGGTACTTGGAATTACTATGTTTTCCTTCAGAATGATGGCAGGGATCACGATCTCCTGGATTAGGATTTTTCAACTTTGTTAAATCTTTAGTTGAAAAGAATTGATTGAAAACCAAAGATTTGGTTGAAAATCAAGATTGAGAACTCATTCATTCATTTATGTATCCCTATTTTCATTAAATATTTGAGGAAATATGCCAGGTCCTATGAATACAGTGGCGAATGAGACAGTTCCTACCTTCAGAGCTAATACACAAGTGAACAAGCAATTACAGTGCACTGTGATTAGTGCTGTGGTGGGGTGGGCTGCTAAATGAGTACATAAGAAGGGCGCTTAATACAGAATTGACAAGCCAGAAAAGGTTTTCCAGCAAAAGAGAAATTTCAGACAAAAACTGGGGAAGATAAGCTAACCTAAGGAGCAGAGATAAAAGGGGATCCTGACTGAGGATCCTGGCTGTTTGGAGGAAATGAAGTAAGTGTGGTTCTCAGTTACATATAATATGAGAGGAGGCTTTAACCAAAATGAAGATAGAGGGCTAAGCAAGTGCCTGATTCGGAAGGAATTTCAGCCACTTAAAACAGCAGTCCCCAACCCTTTTGGCAGCAGGGAGGGACCAGTGCTCCTATGAAAATCTAATGTCTGATGATCTTAGGTAGAGCTGAGGCGGTGATGCTAGCGCTGGGGAATGGCAGCAAATACAGATGAAGCTTTGCTCACTTGCCCGTCGCTGCTCACCTCCTCCTATGCAGCCCAGTTCCTAACAGGCATAGACTGGTACCAGGGGTTGGGGACCCCTGACTGAAAGGATTTTACCTTTTTCCTAAGGATATTGGGAAGCCTTTGAAGGCCTTTGAGTTGGAAGATGACGTGATCAGACTTGAATTCTAGTTAGTTCCCTTTGGCTAAGTGGTGCACAAATTAGTATGGAGAAGTAAGGGAGTTTGAGAGGAGAAATCTGAAAACAAGGAGTTCAGTTAGGAGATTTTGTTCCATCCTGGGAGTGAATAGTTTCTTTGCCAGGGTAGTAATTAATAATGAAGATGGAAAGAAGCTTATGGATTTGAGTGTTATTTAAAGCTGAAATTGACAGTTCTTCTGGTCACTGGGTACATGGTTAATGGTATAGTCGTCTCCCTTTATTTGCGGTTTTGTTTTCCACAGTTTCAGTAGTCAGTCTTGTTCCAAAAATATTGAATGAAAAATTTCAGAAGTAAACAGCCCATAAGTTCTAAATTGCATTGAGTAGTGTAATGAAATCTCACATTGCCTACTCAGTCCCTTCCAGGATGTGAATTTTATCCCTTTGTCCATCATATCCATGCTGCATGCCTACCTGCCTGTCAATCCCATAGTAGCTGTCTGGGTTATCAGGTTGACTGTCACAGTATTCCAATGCTTGTGTTCAAGTAACATATTTTATTTAATAATGCTAAATATACATAACTTGTTACAGTATATTGTTATAATTGTTCTATTAGTTATTGTGAATCTTACTGTTATTGTAAATCTAATTTATACATTAAACTATCATAGGTATGTATTTATGTATAGGAAAAAACATAGTATATATAGGATTCAGTACTCTTTGTGGTTTTAGGCATCCACTGGAGGTCTTGGAACACATCATACTCTGATAAGAAGAGACTTACTCTCAGATAAGAACCCAAGAGAATAGGTTTGAGGTTTTCTTGGGGAGGAGATGGGTAAAGTAGGAACCAAGAGAAGAATTCAGGGGGGACTATTGAATTTAAGGTATCTGAATTTCCTATGTGTAGGTAGAAAAATTTAGTATACCCATGAATATATAGATCTCAACCTCAGGAGAAAGATGATAGCTGGAAATGTAAATTAGGATCCATCACTGTAAATGAACATATGGTATGGTTGCTTAGAACAATGCCACAGTGCTTGGGAACAGTGTCTTTTACATAATAGATGCTTAATAAATATTTGTTGAATGAATGCATGACTAGAAGCCATGGGAGTGGTTTTGAGTGAGAAGAGAGACAGGCTTGGGCCAGTTTCCCCAGGAAATGAAACAATTCAAGAACAGGCTGAGTAAGAAGGAGCAACCAGAGAGATTGGAGGAAAATCAGGAGAGAATGATAGCATGAACTCAAAGGGAAAAGAATATTTTAAGAAAAAACAAAAGGCCACCAGTGTTAGGAGATCAATAAGATTAGGACTGAAAGTGTTCCTTTGATTTCACCTCAAGGAGATAGTTTACCTAGGGAGGAGAGAGATATCAGTGGTTTGGGAAGGGGTATTAAAAACCCAATTGCAGAGTGTTTGAGAATGAAGAAATAGAAACAGTGATGACAATACTTCATTTGTGGGAGAGAAGATGGTAGCTGGACAGGAAATAACGATCAAGGGATGGGTATTGTGTCTTGTGTTTTTAATGGGTAGGTTTTGAATATATCTGAATGCTCATTGTAGGAAGTCAACCAAGAGGAAGAAGATAAAGTTATATATAGAGAGAGAATGCATTGAAGTTTATAAGTGATTTGCCTTGGGCAGAAGGGCCACCTTTCCTTTATGAGACAGGAAAGTTAAGTAAAGGTAGGTAGCTTTGTAGGAGTGATTTGCTAGGGAATTTTCGTCTTATGACTTTTTTTGTTTCTGTTAACTAGGAAGATAAAAATTTTAATAACTAGAGTTTACATGCTTATTTAAAATTACAATGCAGAAGTATAAAAGAGAAATTTAAAGTTTCATTCTTTGCCCTTTAATCCAGTTCCTCGGAGATTAACTGTTATTCAGTTTCTTATGTATCCTACTAGATTTCTTTCTAAGTACATGTAAACCGTATCTACACAAAGGAGATTATGAAAGTATTTTAGATATTAAAATTTTTTTAGTGGGATCATACTGTACATATTATTGTGCCACAGGCATTTTTAAACCTACTACGATACTTGGCTCTCTGTCTAAAACTAGCATGTATAACTCTACCTGTTTTTCTTTTCTGTAGCTATACACTTTATTATTGTATGGTTCTACTGTAATTTAATAATTCAACTAGTCATGAACATTTGAGTTGACTCTAGTTTCTTGGCATTAAAAATAATACTCAGTGGGTGTCTTTATTAGGATGATAGGGTGAGATCATACTTAGGGTTTGAATCTGAAGTTATCACATGAAGTTAATATCACGTATAGTCAGATGTAATTTTCAGAAACACATATACTGCCTTCAGATAAACCTAGTGTAGTGTTTCCTCCAACATTAGATCAGATTGCTATTTCTTTAGTTAGTACCAGATGAAGTTTTAGTGGATTCTGGAGCTATATTATATGAAAAATGCATATCTCCAAAGAATAAAATTATATTCCTTGTTGTGGGATTCACATACAATGAGAGCCCATATGAATGTCATGTGATGGACAAGATTCAGTTATCCAGTTTATTGCACACTGAGCCATTCCTTTATTGAATATAATGGTAGGTGGGATTGGGCTTTACCAATTTTTTTCCTAAGGTTATAAAGTTTGTGTATGTGATATGACTCCCTTATACATTTTATCACACTCTTTATGAATTTCTATATTTATTTACGGATTGTTCAAAATGGGACTTAAAAATCAAATGAACCATCACTAAATTTTATTTAAAATTTTGAATAGTGTAATTATCTTCCATTAATGGTGCTCCAACCCATACTTCTTCCAATTGTGGATGTGACTTCTGTTTCCTGTGTGAAGTAGAAGATCATCTGCTAAGGATAAGGAGGCAGGTAGCAGAAGGACCGCTTAGTATGGTTCAGGGTTCCAGTGAATTAGAAAACTATATATTTATAATGCTATTAGTTGTGGCATTTTTCTCTACCAGTGCTCAGCAAAGCGCAGATTTGAGTTTAGAGAAGGCCAGTAGATAGATTCACACAGGATAAGAGCTTTGGCATAGTAGTGATTGAAGTGATAGATTATGGAATCTAAGTAGGCTGGAGGAAAAAAGGAGGAGTTAAGGGCTCTCAGAGGTTGATGAAATCATAGAACAAGTACGTAAAATGGGAATGAAGGCGTGAGAGAGCTGGAAGGCCAGGTTAAAGTATCCCTGTGTTTACTTGAAGAATGGGCAGCTCTTCTAAAAATGTAAAGTCAATGTAACAAACTAATTTATGGGAATAAGATTAATTCTTTTCACGGAAAAAGTAAGAAAGCGGAAGCTGTGAACCCAAAGACATTCATTTCATTTTAATTTACTTCTTTAGTTGTAGGATCTGGTGATCCCTATAGATACACAATAAAGAAATAACATGAGGAGCCCAGTACAGAGGTCATGGGCAAAGCACGGAAGTGCAGGATGGCATGGTATGCTGACATTGGACATTTCATGGGTCTGACATTGCACTAGGCCCCCCATTTCTTCTCCACTCCATGGACCTATGTATTTTTTTAACTTATTATTTCTTAATTATTCTTTTTATTTTTCAATTACAGTTGACATTCAGTATTATATTTTAGATGTACCACATAGTGGTTAGAAACATATAATTTATAAAGTGATCTCCCTGGTAAGTCTAGTACCTACCTGGCACCGTACATAGTTATTACAATATTATGGACTGTATTCTCTATGCTGTACTTTACATCCTTGTGACTGTTTTGTAACTACCAGTTTGTACTTCTTAATCCCTTCACCTTTTTTCACCTGCACCCCCCCAACCCCCCTCCTATCTGGCAACCATCAGTTTGTTTTTTGTATCTATGAGTTTGTTTCTGTTTTTCGTTTGTTTATTTGTTTATTTTGTTTTTTATTTCCACATATAAGTGAAATCATGTGGTATTTGTTTTTCTCTATATGACTTATTTCACTTAGCATACTCCCCTCTGGGTCTGTCCATATTGTTGCAAATGGTAATATTTCATTCTTATGGCCGAATAATATTCCATTATATGTATGTACCACTTCTTCTTTAGCTAATTGTCAATAGACATTTAGTTTGCTTCCATTCCTTGGCTATTGTAAATAATGCTGCAGTGAACATAGGGATGCATAAATCTTTTCAAATTAGTGTTTTGGAGTTCTTTGGATAAATACCCAGAAGTGGGATTGCTGGGTCATATGTTAGTTCTATTTTTAATTTTTTGAGGAATCTTCATACTGTTTTGCATAGTGGCTACACCAGTTTGCAATACCACCAACAGTGCACAAAGGTTCCCTATTTTCTACATCCTTGCCAACACTTAACCTCTTGTCTTTTTTATGACAGCCATTGTAACAGGTGTGAGGTGATATCTCAGTGTGGTTTTGACTCGCATTTTCCTGATGATTAGTGATGTTTAACACCTTTTTATGTATCTGTTGGTCATTTGTATGTCATTCCTGAAAAAACGTCTATTTAGTTCCTCTGCCCATTTTTATTCTAATTGTTTTAATTTTTCCTATTGAGTTATATGAGTTCTTTAGACATTTTAGATATTCTTATCAGATATATGATTTGCAAATATTTTCTCTCATTCTGTAGGTTGCCTTTTCATTTTATTGAAGGCATTAAATTACTGTATTGTATATTTGAAAGTTACTAAGAAGATCATTCTTAAAAGTTCTCATTACAAGAAAAATTATAACTGTATGGTGATAGATATTAACTAAGCTTATTCTGGCAATAATTTCATAACATATACCTATGCTCAGTCATTATGTTGTCAACTTCAAACTAATAAAAAGTTGTATGTCATTTGTATATCAAAAAACTGGGGGAAAAAATAATGGTCAGATGGGAATAGACTGAGCAATGAGCAGTGGGCCGTAAGAATTAGAGACATAATAATTGAAATTTGTGGAAAAGAGAAACAGTAATAGTACCAGAATCTGTAAATATTGTTCTTCTCTTTAACATTGTACTCCCATAATGTATTTTGGTTAAAGTAAATCAATTTGGTCATTTGTTAGGTTAAAGTAAGGTTTTTTTGGTGTCCTTTTTTTTAAAGCTAAAATGAGTTATGAGCTTTTTGTTTGTACTTAAATCGTTTTACATATTTTTTTTGTCTTATGATTTTTGATAGTTTTTTAGCACACACACATCACATGCACACATGCAGATGTCATTTTTATTGAATGTTTACTGAATACCTTCTTTGAGTGTGGTACCTTTCTTGCAGTTTATCCTATATTCTAAACATCAGGTTAGGCTTTGATCTTATTCTTTGAATTGCATATTGGGAATTTCAGACATTGTAGCAGATACTGGTGGCAACTCAGCAGAAGGGGAATTTTGCTGGGGGCTCTGGGAAGAATTTTTATCTTTACCAAAAAAAAAAAAAACCCAGATACTATTTTGTTATTGCCTTTTCATTTGTTTTGGACACTGGTGTGGGAAGTGATACCTGAAGCTGAACCTTGTAACCAAGAGGTGGTAGGCATTAGGACCAAAACTAACATGCGGTAAATGAAGAAATAGTAGAAGAGAGAGTCTGGTCACTTTAGAGATTCTTTAAAGTTAAATATACACTTACCATATGACCCAGCATCCTTACACCAATAAACAGTTTCATTCTAAGTTATAGCAGAAGAGAGATTTAGAAGCCTGACAGCCTCTTGTCTTGACTATCAAAAAGGTCGAGTGTATTTTGACTTTAAAATTTAAATATTTATGTGCCTAATTTTTGACAATGCCAGTATATGAGAATCTGAAACAAACTGTTAAATCAGTGATTTATTTTCATTTAACAAATTCACAGCTGTAATTCTTTAAGTATTTTTTTGATGATTTTATAATATGACTTAATTTTTTTTAGACTTCTCAAAATACTATGGCATAAAATAATAAATTTACTTTAGCCATTTCATTCATGATAGAAAACCATGCCTATATCTCCCACAAAGCATCCATTACTGCCTTACAGAGAGTGACTTTGGGCCAGATGAACTCTTAGTTTTGACCTATATCTTTTATATGTTTGCTTAGGATGGTAGTTACTAGAAAGATAAATTTCTTCCATTTCAATATGATGGAATGCTATAAGATATCTTCTAGAGCCGTCTATGAAGGAAAACTTTTCACTGACCACTGCTGAAAAAAGCCATATTCTTCAACTCCAATGTAAACCTAGCAGACTTGGCATCAGTTTCCCACCCACAACTTCATGAATTGGATTTTATTGATTTTACTGTAGGTAGTAATTCTTTAATTTGCTACAGAGCTCTTAAAATTTTCCAGTCAAAAAAGCCATATGTATAAATTTGTTTTTATTCAGTAACCAAGTGGGGCTTTATTGATAGAGCGATGCCTTCTGGGAAGGGTAAAAACAGTTTCTGAAATAAATTATAACTTTCAGTTACAAAGAATATGTGGGGCCTCATACTTTTAAAAATATTTTATCTTTTCTCTGTTTCAGGCATGCCTAAATTGACAGAAACTACTAGAATTAGACCTCTTAATGAACTTGCTGGTAGTCATCATAGCATTGTTATGTAGTCACCATAACATTAACTTGTTTAATAAATAAGTTACAAGTGATTGTCAGTAGTTCATTCACCTGAATAAACATCTAGTTATTGCATTTATATAATTTCCTGCCTTCCCTCACCTTTTTTTTTTTTACTATTAAATAATATGAGCATATAGTTTGTCTTTTACTGCTGTCCTTGGAAACCATTTGTTAAAAATAAGGTTAAAGTGTAACTTATTTACCTTGGGTATTTAACCTGGTTCTTTTTTTTTTTTTTTAATAGTTTTTTATTTTTCAGTTATAGTTGACATACAGTATTTTAGTTTCAGGTATACAACATAGTGATTAGACATATAACTTACAAAGAGATCACCCCAGTAAGTCCAGTACCCATCTGACACCATACATAGTTATTACAACATAGTCAACATACTGCTGACTATGTTCCCTAATGCTATACTCTACATCCCCATGATTATTTTGTAACTCCCTTCCCCTTTTCATCTCTCCCCAAAACCGCCCCCATCTGGCAATCATAAAAATGCTCTCTGTATCTTTGAGCTTGACCTTGTTTCTGTTTTGTTTGTTCGTTTATCCTGTTCTCTAGATTCCACATATAAGAGAAATCATATGACATTTGTCTTTCTCTGTCTGACTTACTCTACTCAGCACAATAACCTCTAGGTCTAGCCATGTTGTTGCAGATGACAAGATATCATTCTTTTGTATGGCTGAGCAATATTGTGTTGTATATACGTACCACGTCTTCTCTGTCCATTCCTCCATTGATGGATGCTCAGGTTGCGTCCATATTTGGCTATTGTAAATAATGCTGCAGTGAACCTATGGATGCACATGTCCCTTCAAAGTAGTGTGTTAGGTTTCTTCAAATAAATACCCAGAAGTGGGATTACTGGATCCTTCTTTGTCTCTTGTTATAGCCTTTGTTTTAAAGTCTATCGTGTCTGGTATGAGTATTGCTAGCCCAGCTATTTTTTTGTCATTTGCATTTTCATTAATATCTTTTTTCATCCCTTTACTTTAAATCTGTATCTTGTAAGTCTCTTGTAGGCAGCATACGTAAGGGTCTTGTTTTCTTATCCATTCAGCCACCCTATGTTATTTGATTGGAGCATTTAATCCATTTACATTGAAAGGAATTGTTGGTAGATATGTAGGTATTGCCATTTTATTATTCACATTTTTTCTTTTTTCTTTGTCTTAAAGAAATCTCTCTAACATTTCTTGAAATACTGGTTTGGTAGTGATGAACTCCTTTAGCTTTTTCTTCCCTGGGAAGCTCTTTATCTGTCTTTTGATTCTAAATGATAGCTATACTAGGTAGAGTAATCTTGGTTATAGGACCTTGCTTTTCATCACTTCGAATATTTCATGCCAATCACTTCTGGCTTGCAAAGTTTCTGTTGAGAAATCAGCTGACAGTCTAATGGGAGCTCCCTTGTAGGCAACTAACTGCTTTTCTCTTGCTGCTTTTAAGATTCTCTCTGTCTTTAACCTTTGGCATTATAATTATGATGTGTTTTGGTGTGGGCCTTTTTGGGTTCATCTTGTTTGGGACTCTCTGTGCTTCCTGGGCTTGTATGTCTGTTTCCTTCTCCAGGTTAGACAAGTTTTCCATCATTATTTCTTCATAGAGATTTTTAATCCCTTGCTCTTTCTCTTCTGGTACCCCAGTGATGAGAATGTTAGTATGCTTGATGTTGTCCCAGAGGCCCTTTAATCTAGTCTCATTTTTTTGGATTTTTTTTTTTTTTTTTTTTTTTGCACTTCCGTTTTCTGCTACCTTATCTTCCAAATTGCTGCTTCCATCTTCTGCATCTAATCTGTTGATTTCCTCTAATGTATTCTTTTAGTTATATTCTTCATTTCTGACTAGTTCTTTTTAATATTTTCTATGTCCATTTTTATGTTTCCTATCTCTTTGTTGAAGTTCTCACTGTGATCGTTGAGCATCCTTATAACCAGTGTTTGAAACTTAGCATCTGGTAAATTTCTTATCTTCTTTTTCTGGAGCTTTGTTTTTTCATTTGGGACATGTTTGTCTCCCCATTTTGCCTATCTCTCTCTGTTTGTTTCTATGTATTAGGTAGAGCTGCTATGTAGAGTGATCTTATACAGTAGGTGTCCTGTGGGGCCTAGTGATTCAGTCTCCCTGGTAACCTGAGTTGAATGCTGTAGGTGTGTTCCTTGTATGGATTGTGTGTGTCGTCCTACTGTAGTTGAGCCTTGGTTTCTATTTACACATTAATGGGAGGGATTGACCCTCAGGTTGATTGGTTGTGAGAACTGGCTGTGAGTTGTTGTACAGAGGCTGACTTTATAGAACACAATTCGCTTTAGCAGAGCTCTGGTGCCTGCCCAGCTTGCCCTTTGGATGTGTTGTCTACAGAGGAAGCTGGGTGATCTGAAGCTGGCGACTGGGTGTGCTGGCCCTGGGAAGAGCCCTGGTGGAAGGCAAGATCAACCGCTACCCTGCCTTGCCCAGAGCCACTTCGTATGAGCCACAAAGCAATCTGCAGGTAGTCACCACCCACTCTGGACTTAGAGGTTTCTGGGAGAGGACAAACCTCAAACCAAAGACAGCTGCTACTGGTGCCTAGCTTGGGGCTGCTCATTAAGAGGTATGGGGCTCACCAAGGCCAGGCCAGATACTGCTCGTTCAGAGTTTGTGAACCTTTGAAAGATTTTAAGAAAGTCCACAGCATGGGCCAAGACAGAGCATTTGTATGGAAAAGCTACTGCAAGGGATTTGGGCCTGCAGTTTGGGAGGGGTGGAGTTTCAGGGAGTCACCAGGGCAGGGCAAATGGTGTTAGTCAGGTTAGTGGAGACTCAGATGGTTCCCGCCTGCATCTGCAAACTGGGCCACGGGAGGGTTCAACAAAGGAACAATGGCATCTACCTACAATTCTCTCTGAGAGAAAGCTGCCCCTCCAGCCTCTTCCTTGAAGGCGGACAATTTATTTCTTCTCCATATGTTCTGGCACCTTTTGAGCTGCTGCCCTAGCACTAGAGCTCATAATGAGTGAGTGTGTCAGTGAGTAAGTCCACTGCAGGCCATTTAAGAGGAGCTTCTGGGACTCTAGCAGCTCTTCGTCTCACTTAGCCACAATCTGCACTGGTTTTCACAGCCAGAGTTATGGGGACTTCTGTTACTGGCACTGGAACCTTGGGCTGGGGAGCCTGTGTGGGGCTGGGGAGCCTGTGTGGGGCTGGTTTCCCTCACTCCTCATGGTGGACCTCTGCAGCTGAGATATCTCTCCCAATTTTTAACTGCCACACATGGGCGCGGGGCCAGCCCATTCAGCATCTCTGCCCCTCCTACCAGTCTCAACGTGTGGCATCTTCTGTATGTCTGTAGTTATAGAACTTCTGTTCAGTTATGCTTCAGGAGATTCTCAGTGATGATTGTTCTGTGGTTTATTTATAATTTTGATGTGGAGGCAAGCACAGCATTATCCTACTCTGCCATTGTGACTGGTAATCTTGACCTAGTTCTTGAGCTAACTTTTTCATACTGGTAACTGTAAACTATTTAATATCTTTGTGTAACCGTAATACCTAATATCCTTGTAAAATGGAAATCTTGACTAGTCTAGGTCTTAACACTGTTGAATTTAAGTGCAATAATACTAGCTTCTTCCTAGGGGAATCCTAGGATTTCTTACAGTAAATTAGGGTTCTCTTTACTTTTTATTATTTGTTGTAAAATATTTGGTTATGTCACTGGGAATCTGTTTTCTGTTAAGCAAGACTGTCATAATTATTATTCAGTATATATTAAGTACCAATTATATGTAGGAAATTTAAGGAGATATGACAAAATCTCTAACTTCAAAAGTTGATAATCAAGTTCAGTATTAGAGTACATATTAATATAAACTGGCACATGGTAGATGGCACCTGAGTGGTATAGATAGTGATGCTCCAAGTGTTAATGATGACTTGATTATTAAAGGTTTCACAAAGGATGTAGGATGTAAGGCCTTAAATAAGACAGAAGAGTTAAGAGGTCATTCTAGGCATAAGGGCTAAGAATGATGTTCCTTGTGTTTATGTAGTAGCTTTTTAAAACATGAATTTATATAAGGAGTTGATATTGAAGGCACTCAAATGACGAGCTGAAGAGTTTGTAATTGGGAAGGAGAAAATACTTTTGAGCAGTGGGCAGTGATAAATAAGATTTAAAAATTTTCAATTGTGTTTAGTTAGTTTGCTTTCTTAAACAAGAAGCACCACATAAAGTGGTATTGAATATTACTCATCTTTTATAATTATGGATTAAACTGCTAATGTCCCATGCATAGATTAGAAAATTGATATCTTAAATGTGAGTTTTGCCATGTTTGTGGGAGGTAAAATTATTGTTCTGGTCTACAAGCAAGTGTTAAATCATCCCTTTCTCAGATCAAACCTGCTTTCTGCAGGGTTCTAACCTTGCAAGTATTATATAGTTTTTTAATGCATACATGCAAGTGTACATGAATAAGGAGAGCTGTGTGTGATTACTCCACCTAATGTTTTTGAGTACTCATTATAAAAATAACCTCCATCTGTTAGAAAAACAGAGTGAACACAAAAAATATGAAGAACAATAGACAAGGTTTCCAAATCTTATAAATGAGGCTGTTATGTGAGTGATAATTTATGAAATTTGGGAGTTAGTTAAGTATTTAGTATTGTCTAGATAGGCTAAGACATACTTTTTCTGTCCCTTTCCCTTAAAAAAGCGTAAGGGAGAGTATAGGCTGACAGTTTCTTACACGTAGATATACTCCTACTAGTTAAGATGGTATGATCTAAATAAAACATCTTAAATCATATTTCCCTTTTCTTACTAATATTGTTTGAGGAAGTTTGGGCAAACAACCAAGATAATTGGAGAATATTAGATACAATTGGAAATATGAGAAAAAAATGAAGGGAAATATAAATTTATAATGTTGCTCATGCAGGAAATCCAGTAATTGCTGATCTCTTCTGATCACTCTGATTGTTTTTTTAACAGAATGTACATTCTGAATGTAGATACATTGTCTTCTGAAGTCAGAGAAAAGTATTTTGTTGATGATTGGTTTTGTGGAAGCCTAAAATCATTATGCAGTTTTAATAATGCAAAGAAAATGGACAGAAATGATGAAAACAGACAGTTTATTTTAACTACTATAACGAAGTAAATGGATTATATTCTTGGATCATTTCCCTATTTGTACAGTCAGCTCACAGGTTTGTTCCTATTCCTGTACTAGGGAATTGAAGGTGCCCATAAGACACTAACAGTCTAGATATTTGTGCTTTATAGTATACATGCAACAGTTACCAAGCAGTTGTTCTAATTCTCTTCATCTTTACAATTTTAAAGAAAATATTTAATGAAAGTGAAACATAAGTGTTTGTTTAGTATGCGGTTGGTGATGACAGAATATTTTTTTCGTTAAGGATACTCACCTGGATTATCAAAAATAGCATTGGAATTATCCCATTGTAAATTTTTGTCTTGGGCTCATCCCTGAATTGTAGGGATGAGTTTTTAAGACTCCGTGTTTCTTGACTTTATTTTCACTCTGGGGTTGCACACAGGATCTGCTTCAGGCACTCTGTATACTCAGTCCGCAGTGGAAACTATACCAAAAGTTAAGCTTTCCAAAGCTTTAGTTTAGGACTGCTTAGTACCACGAGGGTTTTGGAAAGTCCTTCATAGACATAACCTGTGTCAATGGAATGCCTTGGAATGCATGACTGCTGTCACTGCTTGATAAAGAGCGGGGATGGAGGAGAGGGAGGGTGAGTAGCCTCATTTCTGTTAGTTCTGTCCAAATTAAAAGGAAGAACTATTAATTTCCTTAGTTTATTTAGCTAGGCTTAACCCCCCACCATATCTTTTTCTTAGCTTGTGATGAAAAAGCCAACAAATACCTTTCTTTGGGTGATATGTATAGTAGTAGTAGAGAGCATTTTGTATTAAAGGCTTGTATGTTCCCTTAGCTGCCATGGTCTGTAGCCTATTGAGCTTATGTTACTAGCTGAATATCTAGTCCAGATGGCTAAACTGTTGGAGAATATAAAACCAAAACCTATTTCAGGCAGCTATCTACTTTACTGATTTTTGGATATGATCCATTCTAATTAGTAGTAACTTTCTCAATTTATTTTAAAATTTAATTTTTAACTGTTTGTTTTTTTTCTTTACCTAGGTTACAAAATATCCTCCTATGCTTGAGACCTACAGACTACATGTCCTACAAGAACTAATCAATGGTTTTTCATCTCCTGGAGATACATTAGAAACAAATATGGTGCCAAAAGATCTTCTTATCTTTCTCTGACTACGGTTTATTTGGACATACTTTTGTATTGAAGTGAAGTGTACAGACTGAGGCGATTCACTGTGGAGAGACTCTGTCATGTAGGATCATGGACCATCCTAGTAGGGAGAAGGATGAAAGACAACGGACAACTAAACCCATGGCACAGAGGAGTACACACTGTTCTCGACCGTCTGGCTCCTCGACATCTGGGGTTCTTATGGTGGGACCCAACTTCAGGGTTGGCAAGAAGATAGGGTGTGGGAACTTCGGAGAGCTCAGATTAGGTAAGAACTTGGTTATATCAGTGGCTTTAACTAACAACAACAGCAGCTATAATGAGCTGTGGTGTGTTTCAAGACAAGTGGTTTATAGTTTTATGGGAAATTCTCTTAAAGAACATCTGTTATAAGAATTAAAGCAAATGTGAATGGGACTGTAGTCCTCAGTTATAATTGCTGTCCAAGGTTTATGTCTCTGTGTGATAGGCTTTAAATTTTCCACCAATTCTAAGATTTTATGATGTAGGGAGATTCACATACAGGTATCAATAAAATGAAGATTTTATTTAGTTGGTCTTTTTTTTAACAGATTCCCGAGTATTCTAGATGCTGTTGGTCCTTGAACTACACTTTGAGAAAGGAGTTAGGCCTTGTTTTAATTCAGACTCTGCCCTGATAAGAGAGGACTACATCCTCACTCAGTAATACCCAGATTTAGTCTACAAAGATATACATCCTCTTTTGAGAGGCTTTCAAACTGATAACTACATTTGCATTTCTTCTTAGAAGTCCTAGCATGGGGATTGAGCTAGAACTTGAGAAATTATGCAATTTTATTTCCTAACCGAGGAACTAGGATTTTTTAATTTAAAATATAAATTTATGAGTGAGATGATGAATAATGACAAAATTGACCAGTTTGAAGATGTGAAAGTGGGAAGAAGGTGCATTGGGTATTTATATATTGGGTATTTCTAAACCTTTTTATGGCCCTCCCTAGGTGAATGGGGAAGAGAAAATGAAAGATTTTATAAATGTATGAAGCTGGACATGAGCTTAGAGAATGTGAAGAGGTTCCCTTTTAGGGAAGAGGTTCCCTTTTTTTCAGACATTTTTTGAGGCTATGAATTACTGTGAAAGCCCATTGTAGGAGACTTAGGCCCTTGGGAGCAAAAGATGATTACTTATAGGAGCATAAGATGATTACTTGCTTGTTACCTCTGCTACTTCTGATAATTTTGCAAAAGAAGATAAAAAAGGTCTTGTTTTTGATACGCCATAAAGAGAGTCAGGGAAACATCACTACACTAGCCAGAGATCACTAGGTACAGAATCGAATTTGGGGATGCTGAGAATGAATTTATTTTTACTGGTAGAGGGCTGGCAGCCTAGAATTTTAAGACCTGACTATGATAATAAAAGGCTCTGCATATTTAGTGATGTGTTCATGTTCAGGCTAGCAAAGCCAGCAGATACTACTGAGCATCGAGGTAAGATGTGTAACTTCACACTGCTTGAGTTCCTAGCGACTACTGAATTGCTTTAGCAGCTAGTTTGGTAAATATTTATGTATTTAATGGATTAACTTTACTCTAACATCACAGTAGTACTTGAAATTAATTAGATTAGACATAAACATCCACAGAATTACTGCTGAGAGGCAGTGTATAATGCATATAAATTCATGTATTCTAAGAACATCATAAAATTGTTTAAATTGAAGAAGAAACTTGGTTGATGAAAACTGCAAATCTATTTTATTCAATTTAAGTATAGATTTGCATTATATGATCTTTAAGTTTACATAGGAATGGAAAAATTCATTCAATTAAAAGGATAAATTTATAGCTGATGAAGACTGTTGTGTTCTATTTCTTCTCATGAATCTAAGATAATTTTGTTCTTATTTTGACTTGCCTTATAGTCAGTAGAAAAACTTGTCTTTCTTTACAAGTGGTTTTATTCTTGTGTGCTTATCGGGTTTTCATTAACTCTGGGCCAATATTGTAATAGCACTGTATCTAGAAACACTATCAACAGAAACCAGGAAAGGTACTTTCAGAATCATTTGACATCTTTCTATCAAGAGGTGTGCTGTATACCCCATTCCTGTGTCCTTTTGCTTTGGTGTTCGTAAGTAGAAGATTGTGCAGACGATGGAAAATGTAAACTAGGAAATTCTAAACTCAAGGCAGATGTAAATTGGCCTCCACCAAGACTATGGCCTGCAGGGTTGTTCTTTCTTCTCCAAACTCACTTCTTTCTCTAGCCACACTGTTTGTTCTGTCCCTCAAGCAGCCAAGGGTGTTTTTACTTCAGACTTTTATTCTCTGCCTGCAGAATTTTTTCTCCCAAATTTTGCTTAGCTGTTCGCTTCTCATTCTTTAGGCCTCAGTCACCTTTATGTTACCATCTCAAAGAAACCTTCTGTGACATCCCCTACCTTCATTTTAAAATAGCACGTTTCTCACCTAGCCACATTCTATCCCATGAAACTACTTTATTTTATTCATTGTATTATCAGTATCTGAAATAATTTTATATATTTGTTTACCTGTTAATTGTCTCTCTTTACTTGAATATAAGCCCATTGGAGGTTAGGGATTCTATCTGTATTATTTACTGTTATTATTTATAGAATAGATGGATATCCAGATGAATAGGAAAAGGAGAGGGAAAAACCATGGGCTC
This sequence comes from Pteropus alecto, assembly GCF_000325575.1. Classification (NCBI taxonomy): domain Eukaryota; kingdom Metazoa; phylum Chordata; class Mammalia; order Chiroptera; family Pteropodidae; genus Pteropus; species Pteropus alecto. Next base: position 10,911,888 of record NW_006442109.1, read on the forward strand.
CATTGGCCTCCTGGTATGTGGGGTCGACGGGTAGGTAGTGGCCTTAATGTTTAGGTAGACCCCTGGATTCTAGACAGAGAACTAAAAAAGTGACTTAATGTTCAGTACATTTTGGTTCTCTGCAAATCTGTTTCCACCCCATTATCCACTTAACAAAACAGTTCTTAAGTATTTACTATCTTGGCAAACTTTGGGAAAGATACAAAAAATAATAAGATGTAGTTTCTGTCGTTAAGAATCTCATAATCTGGTGTTAGAGAAAAAAAAATTATAATGCAAATTGGTAAGTATTATAATAGATTGCGTAAAAACTACATTGGCAGAGAAGATTAATGAAAGTTTCAGAAGGAGATATTATTTGATTGAGAGTAAGACAGGACTTCCACTGGCCGGCACAAGGAAGAAGGGCTCTCCAGCTGTTGGATACACAAACATTAGGTGTTGTGGAAGTGTTTAGCATATTATCAGGGCAGCAAGTAGTTACTTATACAGGGCTGGGTTAGGGTGTGTCAAGTGAAAGAAAGTAATAGAGGCAGCTATTAGGTAGGTTGGGACAAGATTGTGAAGTGTTTGCATGGTATTAAAGCATTTGGACTTTATACTGTAGGCAGTGGAGTAGAATCATCAAGAATTTTACAATAGAAAAGTGACGTGATCTGGTTCGTAATCTAGAAAGATAATTCAGGTAGTTATAAGATTAGATCAGATAGGAAAGAGATTGACGTCTTGTGGATTTTGCTCTAATTATTGTCACATTATATTATCTTCCTCCATCTCTCTACCTCCAGACATGTTTGGCGGTAGTACTTTGCTTTATTAATCGTCATATTCTCAACTCCTTTTATTATGTATGGCATATAATGGGTAATTAAGAATGTTTGACTTTATAGTCCAGGTTAGAAATGACCAGGCCTGTCTTAGCTCTTGGTTCTGAAAACAGCAGTGAGATCGAGAGGAAGGGATGAACTAGGGAGAAATTTCAGAAGTGGACTATAGGCAGGATTCGAGGGGAAAGGGTCAAAAATGACTGAGTTTGCCAGCTTGGGGAGACCAAGTGAATGAGGAAACCTTTAATGGAGATAGGAAATACAGGACTGGAGTAGCAGTGGAGAGGACAGGTAGATAGAGTTCATGAATATAATGACTTTGAGAGGAGTATGCAGCACAAACGCAGAGATATGGATCTAAGACTTAGAAAAGTTTAGGCTTGAGATAGCGATTAAGAATTTATCACTATGTAGGTGTTAAGGAACACATAGTCAGATGATGAGATGATGCTTTGTGGAGCTTGGATGACTGGGAGATTGTGCACTTAAGGGATATTGGAAAAGGAAGAGCCTGAAGAGTACAGAGGTTGAAAAGTCAAAAAAGAAGAGGTTCTAAATGGTTGAGGTATTAGCAAAGCCTTGTGCCCTAAGGTTAAGCAGGAGAGAACTAATTAATTATTGCCTTTAGAAATAAACAGCTATTTATTTCTGAGATATTTCTTTTTTCTTCTCCCTTTTGTTTTTATTTTAAATGACTACATGTATTTTGTAATCAGAAAAAAAGCAATAAACGAAAAGCAAAAATAATTCTTTATAAGAAAATTTTTAAAAAGAAAATGACATGCTTATCACCAGAATTTTTCTTAAATTCTACTTTAGAAGTATCTCCAAAGATAACCACTAATTTAATTTTCCAGAAATTAAAAATGTATATCAGGTTATATTTTAGAAATGCAATCAAATTGTACATGCACTTTTTATTTCTACTTATAGATTATTCATTTTTTAATATCTATAGTTATTCAGTACTTTATTTAGTCTTTATATATGCATATATGAATTATTTGTTTTTTACTGTTATAAATAATACTATGCTGAACATCCTTATAGACACTCATAGTATATCCTTGTAGTCCAAATTTGATTATTTTATTTTCTTAGAATAAATCTTGAAAGTATACTTTCTGAGTCAAGGACATACATATTTGCAATTTTGTTACACATTGACAGTTGTCCCTCCAGAAAGATGGTTTTTATTTACCTTGCGTGTATATGGGGTGGGGGTTGTTTACCTAACTCCTTCAGATACCTTAAACATTATGGAGAGTCTTCACCTGTGCTGGTCCAATAGGGGAAAATGGTATCTTGTTAAATGTGTATGTGTTCATGGGCGAAGGTGAACATCTTTACACATTTATTTACATTTCTTCTTTTAAGAGTTGTTTCTTTGTGGCCTTTGTCTACTTTTTAATAGGCAGATTATTTCTGCGGAGTCTTACCTGTGTATATTGCTTCAACAGAAAGGGATTTTGAATGTTTGAGAAAGGAAGATTGATGAAGGATGATCATGGATAAAAGGTAGGAGAACACACTGGAGTGGAAACAGATCTGCAGGTTGTTTTTCATTGAAAACATGAGGAGTATATTGAGGATTTTTTTTTTTTTTTTAATTTTGAGTCTTTACTGAATCAAACCTGGAAAGAATCATGTAAACATTAAGATGCAAACGATTTAGTTCCTCCAGAATTCAGAAAATGTATATCCCAAGTCCACAAATAACAGCTTGTTTTCCTGCTTAGCTGCAAGAATAAGAAAGTAGATAATATCTCTGTCACATCTAATAGATATGTACCTATGTTTAAAAATTTAATATTACCCTTGCGAAATAAGATTTTGCTAGAGAATGTTTTTGATTACAGACAGTAAAATGGAGGCACAAAAATAATTGACCTTTTTTGCTCTTTTCTTTATTTGGTATCTGGTGAAATATGCAAAATTACATTAGCATTGAAGGATATTTCTGACAAAGGTAAATTGGCTAAGGGTAGCAGCTTGTCCTGTGACACATTCCTCCCTGGCTTCTAAAATAAGACACATATCTTTTTGACTAAAGTAAGTCATATATGATGACTTCTCTGCATATTTTTTTTTCCTTTACCTGAATTACCTATCACTAGTGAACTTAAATTGGAATTTATAACTTCAGCTTCTACCAGCCAGTTCTGTTTTTGGCAGTTGTGATCATTAGCAGTGTACAGAATGTGTATTATCTAAAGCAGTTGGTTTCATATTGTGTCACACAGAGACTTGGAGCACCTACTTCTCAGTGCCAGAAAATAGGAAAGGAAAAGTGAGCAGCAGGCAGGACTTTCTATTACCTACATACTGAGTTTTCAATAGATTTTGTTGAAAGATACAGTTCTGCTATGGAAAAATTTTTGCAAGTCATTCAATTGAAAGGATATAGGCTTACAATAAAACAGGAAATTTAGTTGTGTTCGCTAGTGGAATGTGTAGTCATTGTAAAATCAAATGTTACTTTATAGTTTCTTAGGAAATTTTAGCATTTTGAACAACTAGAACTGTCTATTATCAGCCAAAACCCAAGCCAACCAATGAAACAGAAAAACTGATAAATTGTGCTTTTATAACATTGTTAAGATTTTTCTATGAATTTGCAAATTTTAGAGTCTGTGGATGGAACAAACTAAAACAGATTTTAGAAGTCATGTCATTATTCTCTTGCCCCAGTGGTTAAATGTTAAGAATCCTAGAGTCAGATTGCCTTTCCAAGTTTCATTTTTACCCTCTGTCAGACGAGGGGCGTCATAATATCTACCTTACAGATTTGTTGTGAAGATATAGTTCAGATAATGTCTACAGTCACCTAAGAGAGTGGTTGATACATAGTGAGCTCATGGTTTATGTACATAATATAAAACATTGTTTGAAATTATTTTAATTTTTCCCAACTTTATATAAAAAAAATTTCAAGATTTTACAAAAGAGTAAAAAGAATAGGATGGTTAAAGCCATGATATATTATCACCTAGATTTGCCAGTTAATATTGCGTCCCATGTGCTTTATCTCTTTAGGTATATGTATGTGTGTACCTTTGTGTGTAAACCTGACAAAATATATTCCCCCACCCCCGGCAGTAAGAGTTGTTTATATGTTCCCACTTTATAGATGTGTGACAAATTATATTTCTTATTTTGTTTCAAGAGTATGGTGCAGAGGGGTTCAATTTAAAATTATTACTCTAGAAATAATGCATTTTAACTTTCTTGGAAAAACCAGGAACGCATATATAATTCTTATTTCTAGTAGTGTCGCAGTTTGAATTTCTTTTGGAATGGCACCCAGTTCTAACTCGAGCACAATTTATTGGTTAAACAACTTTAACAGATCTTTCTGTCAATAGCATAATGCATCAAAAAAAATGATAGGAGTAAATAGTTTTAACCACATTTGCTGAGACACAGTCTACATCATATTAATATGTTTAGAAGTATCACAGATATGATATTTGTAGGGTTATGCATTGAGATCTTAACTAGTTAATGAGGATTTAACGGTAAAATTTCCAGGATTTCTAAGCCAATTTGGAATTGTTGAGGAGGATTACAAAACTAGGGTGATTATAGATTTGCTTATGAAGAGAGTTCAGGATCAGTATTTCCATGATGTCATCATGCATCCTGAAGAGAAAATGGTCTGAACTTTTGGTCATAACTTTTCCATGAAAGGTAAGGCTCTTATCAAAGGAAGTAGAACTCACTGCCGGGCATAGTAGACTCTCAAAGAGTAGATCATACTCATTTGGGGTTACTAGGGTAAGAAAATGCTATACGTATTTTTTATAATATAATTTTAATGAAAATACCCATGTAACATAGATTTTAAAGTCCTGATTCCTGCAAGCAAGCATTTCAACTCTTTAAATGTCTTTTAGATACCTCTTTTTTCTAGACATTACTATTTTTTTCAATATTCAATATTATTTCTTGATTTTTCTCATACATACCATCCCCAATTACATACAGATACTATTCAGCTTATGATGAGGTTATGTCTCAATAAATCCATTCTCATTGTAAGTTGAAAATGCAGTTAATACACCTAACCTACTGAACATCAGTGTAGCCTAACTTACCTGAAACGTGCTAAGAACACTTAAACATTAGCCAGCAGTTGGGCAAAATCATCTAACACAATGAATGTACTGTAGACTATCAGTTGTTTACCTTTGTGATCATGTGGCGGACTAGGAGCTGCTGCTCATTGCTGTTGCCCAGCATCACAAGACACTGTTGCACTACATATTGCTAGCCTGGGAAAAGATCAAAATTCAAAATTCAAACTATAGTTTTTACTGAATGCTTATCGCTTTTGCATCATTGTAAAGTTGCAAAATCGTAAGTCAAACCATTTTAAGTCGGGGGCCATCTGTACAAACACTCCCTAAATTCTCCCCAAATACTTATGTCATACTTTTTGGTTAAACCATTTTTCTGCATGTACAATATAATGATTGTTGAAATATTGTTCAAATATCGAGCTATGAAGGCATTATTACTGTGTTTTCTTTCTAGTACATCCCTATCCCTCCTTCCCTCAGAAATAAAAATTACTGATACTTGAGTTTTAAAAAATTTTCTTAGTTACTACATATCCTTTATTAATTCTTCCTCTCAAGTTTACAACAGAATTGTAAGTTTCCTGTCAATATCATTGGGTAACCTTAGCATTTCGATTCCTCCTCTGAAGTATGTCAGCTTTCTCAGGTCTGCTGTTTCCTCACCTATTTTATTTGTCCTTTTAGTTTCTTTTGTCATTTCAATGTGAGTTTGAAAAGGAATAAAGTAAAATGCCTATGTTTTTATCTGCCATATTAAATGTCTCTAATGTATTATATATTTTTATTCAGCAAGGCATTTATTTGACAGACGTTTGTGATATTCTGGTAACACAGATAGAAATGTGAACTGGCTGATAAGATAACTAAGTAGGTTTGTAGTTTTCTTAACCACCTGCACCAGGGAGAATCAGTTTTAATGGACTGTTGTCATTACTGATGCTGAACGTAGAGCTGTGACTTTGGTTCCATTCAGTTGAACCATGAATTGGATGGAGACCTTTAAAGAACATATAGTAGTCTCCCTTTATCTTCAGGGCATATGTTTCAAGATCCCCAGTAGATGCCTGAAACCTTGGATAATACCAAACCTACATACACCATTTTTTCCTATGTATACATACCTATGATAAAATTTAATTATAAATTAGGCACAGTAAGAGATTAATAACAATAACTCATAATAAAATAGAGCAATTATAAGAATATACTGTAATGAAAGGTATGTATATATGGCACTATTAAGTAAAATAAGGGTTACTTGAAACTGTGTACTGTGATATCACTAGTCTGATAACCAAGATAACTACTAAGTAACAGGAGGGTAGCATACACAATGGATATGCTGGACAAAGGGATGATTCATGTCCCAGCGGGGGTACAGAGCAGGATGGCTTGAGATTTCATCACACAACTCAGAACAGCATGCAATTTAAAACTTATGTTTATTTCTGAAATATTCCAACTTAATATTTTTGGACCATGATTGACTGCATGTAACTGAAACTGCAGAAAGTGAAATTACATATAAGGGGGACCATTGTACTAATGAAATCCTCATGTAGCACAATGCTTGAGGTGGAGCAGCTAAATAAACTGGTTAACATAATTACGATTCAGCATTATCTTAAATTAGCAACGTTGAACAAACGTCCAGATCGTGATTCAAGAACCGTACTATACAATTTCAGGCCTGACAACTAGATTAGTGACAGTTATATGAAAAAGGTGGCCATGAGTTTAGTATGAGAAAAGAGTGGGATCTGGCTCCCAACAGGGTCGTGGTGACTTAGACTGATTTAATATATATGTAAAGTCCAGATCAACAAAAGTAATAAACCTACTTAAGTTTTAGACCTGTAGGGAACCTTGGCATTATCTAGTCCAACCTTCATCATTTTAAAGATGAAAAATTTAGAAATCAAATGACTTGAGTTAAGATAAGCTACTTACCACAGAGTTGCAACTAGAGCCCAGATCAGGGACCTCCCAAACAAGTATTTTTATTTGTGCCAGGTAGTCTAACCACTTATTGGTTAAGTGTGCAGTTGAAATACCACATGCCGAAAAAAAAAAAAAAGCTTAAAAACGACATTAGAATAAATATCTGATTCCAAAATTTATAGTTGTCGGCATTTAATTACCTATTACCAGGAAAAGAAATATAAATATAATTACCTATTGCCAGGAAAAGAAATATAAATAAAGTATAAAATGATGGCCATTATTTTAAGTAACACTATCTAGTTTCTATGGTGGACCAACTTTAATCTTCAGGGATTTTCTAGGTGAGGAAGGAAAGCATTGGCTAATTAATAATTAATTTTTGATTCATTTTTAATTTTGCAAAGTATGTATTTTGAAATTCAGAGTAAAATGGGAGAATGTTATAAAGTGGAGGATATTATAAACACTGTATCTTATTCTACCCTTAGCTTTTTATTTCAATAAAATACAGTGGGAAGTGAGGCTAGAGATGTGAGCAGTCTGTTCTTGACTAGCTTTGGGCCATGATATGTATTTTGGACTTTATTCTGCAGGCATTAAAAAAACTTGACAGGAACTACATGCCATCTCCTTCCCAAGAACATAAATTAATTAGAACGTCTAATGTTTCCTCCCTACCCTCAAAAGGTGTAATTTTTCTGTATTTAGTTTTTCTGTATTGTTAAAAATACATGTCAATCTTTTTTATCCAGTGGTGCTGATATCTAAATAACGGTGGTAGTTCCTCTAGTTTGTCTGGATGGTAAAAAGCTTAAACAGTAAATGCTTTGCGATTTTAAGTAATTCTGAATGTTTCTTTGACTAAAGGGCTCTTATAGGTAGTTTAGGCTGTTTGTACTGTGAAACTAAAAATTACTTTGTCTTTTTGAGGTTGTAATGCTTCTTTTTTTCTACTTTATTTTATAAACTACTTCAGAGATTGATTAAACTAAATAATCAGATTGTTCAGATTTGAACATCCAGAGTATAAGGATAATGGGTTAAGGATAATTCTGATTCATGGAACTTGTTTTCTTTTGTTTTTGGTTGGTTTTTATTTTATTTGTTTTGAGATGGAATTGTAACATCACAGATAATTAGAGCAAAGTCTTTGTTCAGTTGTGTGTACATGTATATATGTGCTTTGGTATAAACAAAGTTGGGTATTCTTTGAGATTCTGCTTTCTTATTTACTAAATTGTTATGTGATTTTCACGATGTTTAATGGCTTCATTCTGTTTCTTCAAGTAGATTAACCACAATTGTTCATGTAGTTGGCCTTTCAGTTAATATTTACCTTATATTATTATTATAAGTAAATAACACAATAAACATTTTCATGAAAGTAATTGTCAGAAATATAACATAATCCTCAGTAGCTTACTGGATAAATAATTTTCTTTTGTATATACTGGGCAGGAAATTTACACATACACAGTTATAAAAATTTTTTTCTTCTGATGAGGACTTGTATGACTTACTCTCAGCAACTTTCAGATATGTAATACAGTATTATTAACCGTAGTCGCCATCCTATACATCTCCGTGGCTTATTTATTTTATAACTGGAAGTTTAAAAATATGAATACTTTATGAATTTGCATGTCATCCTTGTGCAGGGGCCGTGCTAATCTTCTCCATATCATTCCAATTTTAGTATATGTATGTATTGCCAAAGCAAACATCACATATGTTCTTTATTAAACCTGAAACTTTAGAAACATTTCTACTATAAAAATGATTTTAGTTTTAAATTTTTATTGAAGGAATGTCACTTATCTGGAAAATTCATTTATATAATAGAACTCCCTAGTTGAGGTTTAAGAGAGACTATTACTTTTCTAATTAAAAAACATAGTATGCTTCTGGGAACAGATCATGAGGGAAGAGGTCTCAGTCATTATTATAAAAAGTATATATGTTTAATCCAAAAATGAAATTAAGGAAACAGTTCCATTTACAGTAGTATTAAGAGAGAATAAACCTCAAAAAAAAAAAAACGTTTAACAAAATGAGTGTAAAACTTATACTATGAAAACTGCAAAACATTGTTGAAAGAAATTTAAAAAGACCTAAATATACGGAAAGACATTCATTTTCAGGGTCCAGTCTTAATATCATTAAGATGGTGGTACTCCCCGATTGATCTACAGATTCATCACAATTCCTTTCGTAATCCCAGCTGGCTTTTTTGTAGAAATTCTAAAAAGCTGATTCTAAAATATATATATGGAGTTGTTAGTGACCAGGCAGAACCAAAACAATATTGGAAAAGAAGAACAAAGTTGGATGGCTCACACTTACTGATTTCAAGATTTACTACAAAGCAACAGTGATCAGAGCAGTGTGGTACTGGCATTAGAATAGACATATAGATCAATGGAATAGAATTGAGAAACCATATATCAAGCTGAGGTCCATCGTTTTTTGACTATTGTGTCAAGACTATTCAGTGGAGAAAGAATAATTTTTCAACAGTTGATGTCGGGACAGCTGGATATTCACATACAAAAGATTGGAGTTGAAACTTTACCTCATACTTTAAAAACAAAAAAATCCCAAATAGGTCAAAGAACTAAATGTCAGAACTCAAACTATAAAATTCTTAGAAGAAAATGTGTGGGTAAATCTTCATGCCCTCAGATTTGGCAGTGGATTCTTAGGTATGACACCAAAAGCACAAATAACAAAAGAAAAAAATAGGTAAATTGGACTTCACCAAAATAAAAATTCTGTGCTGCAAAGGCTACCATAAAGAAAGAAAAATAAAAACCACATACTAGGAAAAAATATTTTCCAGTTATATCTAATAAGGGACTAGTATTCCGAGTATATAAAGAACTCTAACAACTCAACAATAAAAAGACAACTTAATTTTAAAATAGGCAAAGGATTTTTTTTTTTATAGCAGAAAAGAAAAGCTTTATTAAAAGGGAAAGTACACTTCCAGACATGGAAGCAGGCCCAAACAAGAGAAATGTGGCTCAAAAGGAATGGGCAAAGGATTCAAATAGACATTTCTCCAGTGCTGACATAAGGATGGCCATTAAGCATGTGAGATGATGTGTCAAGCAAGCAGAGTCAGGAGGCTTTGACTAGAAATAAATGGCAAAAATTTATTCAAGTAGCTTAAGATTTGCAAATCAGCAACACAACTAGGCAGTACCCAGAGTGTTCCAAAGAAGAAAGAAAAGCTAAGAGTTCTTATAGTAAAAAGTGCATTCTTGAGAAGAATCAGTTCTGCATTCTTAGTCTCTGGATTGGTTTGATATCGTAATCTTCCATATGTCCAGTGGTCTGAATAATGGATATCAGGTGGTCTGGACACATGAGCATTCTTTCCTAAGTACTTTAGGAGGTAATCAGAGAGTTATCTATATCTTCAGGCATAACTAGAGGTTTCAAAGGTTTAAGTTCCTCAGCTAGTTAAAGCAAGAGTAAAATCATTTCCTCATGCCTCAACCTACTTTATTGTAGTAATTTAGCAGCTTAACTATAGTGATTCCATTTTATTTGCTTACTCTTTCCTCATAGTCTCATCAACATTAGTCATTGGGGAATTATAAATCAAAACCACAGTAAGATAACATATTGTACCTACTAGGGTGGCTAGAATCAATAGATAATAACAGGTGTTGACTATATGCTGTTGATGTAACATGTACAATGACTTCATATGCTGCTGATATAAAATTTAAAATGGTACAGCTACTTTGGGAAACAGCCTGGCAGTTTCTCAAGTTAAATATAATAGTTAATTAAATACAAGAGGACCACCATTTGTTCCAGCAATTCCACTCTTAGGTATGTATATACCCAAGAGAAAGGAAAACATAATGTCACTTGATTAATAGATAAGCAAAATGTGGTATTATTTGACTTTAAAAAGAATGAAGAAACAATAAAGAGCGTGAGGTTTCTTTTTAAGGAGGTGGAAATAGTCTAAAATTGATTGTGGAGATGGTAACACAACTCTTAACATACTAAAACCCAGCAAATTGTATACTTTAAATGGGTGAAGTGTATGGTATGTAAATTACATCTCAAAAGCTGTTACCAAAAAAGTATATAAGCTTAATCGAAATTGATATGTGAACTTGCTAATGTAATTATGTAACTTTATACAGTATTATGTTGGACTTAAGATTTAATATAGGTCGAAATGATTTTTCCCTCCTGTGAAACTACATTTATAGTTAGACTTAGAAAAGTTTCAAGTGTCATCACATTTGAGATATTTTTAATTTTTCAGTAAGTTACTGATTGGCAACAAAACTATGATTTCATTTATGATCAGTCCTAAATTCTACATTGTGAATCATGATTTTATATTTTTATACATATGTTTCATTGTTTTCATAATTACTTTGATAATCACAAGAAAGATTGTTTTATTTGCTTTTTCCTACAAGGTTTTTAAGCTAATCTTCAAAAAAAAAAGTAATTCCTTAATAGAGATGGTGCTCCTTTGATGTTTATTATTATTCCCCACAAGGAAAGGATTTTTGACTTTGAATGAGAATCTAATGATCACAGGTTAAGAACATTTCGGTTCTAACCACTAAAGCTGCAGAAGTTTTACTAAAAAATACTACACTACCTAAAATTCTGCAAATTAGAGTTTAGCAATCCATTGAATTGTTGAGCTTTAAGAGATTTATACTTTCAAAGTACAAACTGATTTTTTCTTATATCTTGATGTGGTCTCTCCAAAGACCATGTTCTGCCATTACAAATTGGGAGCAACTATGCTCAAAATGACAATAGTTATTATTACACTGAGAAGGTAGGTCTCGGAATTTTTTGTCTTCCTGAAAATGGACCTTATGAGTCTGAAAGGGGTTGCTCAGATTAATTTTTTTAACATTGTGGTTAAAAAAAAAACCATCAAATTTACCATCTTAATAATTTTTAAGTGTACAATTTAGTATGTTTAAATATATTCATATCGTTGTAAAACAGATAGCCAGAACTTTTTCATGTTCTCCAACTGAAATTCAAACAACATCCTTTTTTCCCCTCTCTCCCCAGGCCCCGGTAACCACCATTCCACATTCTTTTCTGTGAATTTGACTACTTTAGATAGTTGAATTATATAGTATTTGCCTTTTTATCACTGGCTTATTTTATTTAGCATACTGTCTTCAGGGTTCACTTGAATTGTAGTATGTGACAGGATTTCCTCCCTTTTTAAGGCTGAATAAAATTCCATTGTATGTATATACCACATTCTCTTTTTCTATTCATCTGCCCTGCATTCATCCATTGATGGACATTTGGTTTGCTTCCACCTCTTGACTATTGGAAGTGGAATTAAACTGGTAGCTTCTTAATGCTTAGTTTAATATACCAAGAGATTAGAGTTATGATGTGGAGGAAAAAGCAGCAATTCTGAAATAAGATACAAATATGAGGAAAGGTAGAATCATCCACTACTAATACATGCAAAAAAATGAATGAATCTCAGACATAATGTTAAGCAAAAGAGTGGTTATTGTATAATTATATCCCTAGATGTTCGAAGCGAATTCTTGCAATTACAGTCAAAATAGATTACTTCGAGAGGTGGTAGATAAGGATTATTGATTGGCAAGAGGCACAAGAAAGCCAACTAGAGTGCTGCAGGTGTTCTCTCAGATGGTTACATGGTTATATGAATATGTAAGAATTTACTGAGCTGTACACTTAGAATTTGTGCTCTTTACTTAATGTGAGTTATACTTCAGTAAAAAAGAAAAATGTTTAAAAAAAATTTTTAAGGCATATCATTTGTACAACAGGATTAAAGTTTGATTTTACATGTTAACAATATGTGTCAATGACCCGCACGCAGCTTTCCAATCTGTTCCTCAGGAGGAGCTGCTTCCCAATCACTGGTTCTAAACAAAGCTGAAAATTTATGTGCCAGACCCTTTTAGGAAATTGTCTAAATAATTAATAGTAAAGCAAGACTTTAAAAAAGTACATTAACGTTGCTTCTGGTGACATAACTACTTTCATTAGGATGAGAAGTAAATAGACATGTCACTGGGATCTGAAGTTTTTAGATACTGTAGTTTCTCCAATTGGTATATTAGTTGAGTGTCTAATATAAATATTCTTTTACTTCTGCTATAACTTTATTAATAACATCTGTATTTCCTCTTAAAAGTTATATTATCATCTAGAATGGAGGTCTATATTCTTGGCAGGAAAATATTAATAAATCGACTGGTTTTGCCTTATGATCAAGTTCAAGTCATTGACAATCCATGGTTTTAGTTCTTCTAGAATCGATTGCTTTACCTTGAACTCTGTTCATAATTGTGTTTTTTCACTTTCAACCCTTTTACTTTTCAAAGGACCATTTGGACTTCTCTTCCTGAATGGGTGAAATGTCTGACTGGTACTATAACCTTCCCCATATCCATGGGTCTCCATTTGGTCTTCTGATTTTTCACATTTATATTGTAGAGGTCTTCAAATAGCAGGTAAACCATTTGTTCTAAAAGAACGCTTCAAATCTATTAGAGATCTATAATGAAATATACTGATTTGCTTCAAAATTGAGTGAGGTTACCTGGGGGAATTCATTGTATAACTTTGAAATTTTGCATAGTAAAATTAAAAAATATATATTTTAGTATGTTTCTGTAAACTATCATGCTTTTAGGAGTGATTCATTCTAGTTCTTTTCTCACCAGCGTAATGTAGAAAATTTCACACATTTGCTTAGTAAAACACAGGCTTCTGTAAATACCTCACAGGCTCTCCCTCTTGAAATAGAGTATAGGACTTTCTTTGATCCCATTTATAAAATGACATCTTCCACCTGCTTTTGCCTCACTCTACTCAGCCTCACTTCAGACTCTCAGCTGCTAGAAAAACCCCTGTTCTTTTTACTAACAGATTGATCTGAATATCATATTTATTAGCTAAGAAAGTCGTAGAAACTAGTCCAATCACTAACTTAAGCTTTTTATTCCAAAATGAAATAATTGAAACTGCTTTTCAGAAGGCTTTTGATAGCTTTTATTTTTTTGACCATGACCCACACTAAAAAGTATTATATTGTGATTCAGTACATACACAAATTAATGTATCTGAAGCAAAAGTTTCATAAATAATATCCTTACTAAATATGATATATTCTTTTCTTAAATTTTATACTATTTTTCTTGCAAGATAGTGTTTGTTGGGACCCACTGAATTTATTTCACACTCCACTAATGGATCACATCACGCAGTTTAGAAAACATTTTAATGTTGTCGAAAACAGATATGTTTTAGCGTGTTAAGAGTAAACATGCTCTGTACCATTACCAGTGGTTAAGCAAGATTTAATAAGATTTTTTTATAATAAACTACTTACCGATATTGATAAGTAATCCCTTCAAAAAACTTGGCACAAGAAGAAATTATCTTTGCCATTCACTGCTAACTACTTGGGAAATGTTTCTGCATAGTATACTAATATATTAGTAGAATTAAGCCAGTGAAAACGAGAAAGACCTCTGACTTTGTGCTTTAAAGTTCTGGTGCCTTTTATTATTCTCTTATCCCTACTCCTACCGCCCACTTAAAGAGATGCTATCTGGTTGGTGGAGGCAACGGGCCAGCCTGTCCTCTTTGCTCTAAATAGACATGGTAACCAATCTGGATTACATAAAAGTGATTTCTTGTTTTAACTACTAATTGCCTCAAATTCTTTGGCTGGATTTTTTTTTTTTTTTTTTTTAATATAAGTTCTAGGTAGTAACTTATAAATGTACTACTTTCACTTTAGGGCAAGAAAATGTGACAGCTGGAGATCTAACTAAAACTGAGAACCCGAGGCTGTATGTTCCTTTATCAGTGTGACTGAGAACTGAGACCTGCTGGTTCTTTGAAATAATGCTGTGTCTGATGAAGCTTACGGTAAATGTTGTCTCTGTAGGTGACTTACTGAAACAGGAAGTCTTTATGCAGTGGGTTTTATGGGCAGCATCACATCCAGGACTGCTGTTTCAGAAGGGTTGTGTTTAAATATAAAGCTCCAAAAACTACTATGTAATGAGTTTCTTTTCCATTAACAATAAAAGAACCCATAGCCAGGAAGTGAGCTTGGGAAGCATTGTGGATTTTGTGCAAGAGATACTAAAAGCTTTGAGTGCTTGGGATTGTGCCATCTCATCAGTGGTATTTTTCTGTCCATTAAACTGCCTGCTTTTCTCAAAGTTATTGACATATTATATATCAATATATATATGTTCATATATATCCATATTTAGCTGAAGAAGTCATTCATTTTAAATGGCCCGAATTTTAGTTCTCTATCTTTGTAATTAAAATCTTCCAGCACAAAATTTTTGAGTGCTATTTATCACTGAGGATAGTGGCTGAGTGATTGTCTCGCTTTCCAACATGGTTACGTTTTGTATTGCCCTGTTCAGTCTTAATGATACTCCCTGGCAAAAGAATTCATTCGAGTAATGCTTAACTCAGGAGAATTATCCAGTCACCTCCAGTGCCTTTTAGGAGTAAGGATAATTGCTTTGTACGAGGGTGACATGTGTTCTGTTCTTTTGGTGCCGCCAGAGAAAATAAGCAAACACAAGCAAGCTAGCATTTTGTGATGTATCAGCCATCATGTTTGGTGTTACACAGGCTCTCGTTTATTATATTTCTGAGATTATATTCTTTTATATAGATATGAAAATTGAAGATGAGGGTCATTTCATAATTCGTTATTTTAGATTTAGTGAGAACCTAGAGGAAGGCATCATGGTGGAGTGGAATGATTGTTGCCTACTCTCCTGGTTCTTCGTCTTCTCCACTAATTAGGAGCATTTTTGACCCTTCTCTTTTCCTTATCCCTCACGTTTACATGTAATCCAAAGGTGGTTAGTTTGTTCTTTAAAATGCCTTGATTATGTCTTATTATTTTAAGTTATTCTCTTTCAGAAATTACTGCCTCATACCTACAATAATAATAGGAGTAATAAAAATTAGATTTATCTAGCACTTTGCAGTTTACAAAGTACTTTCATATATTCTTATCTAACTCTTGTGATCTTCATAATTACACTGTATGTGGTAGATGTTATTCTTTTAACATTCTGCTGTTAAAACTTCTTATTCATCTTATTCTGGGTATCCTCTTTTATCTTATATATTGGGACCAGATTAGTATTTTTAAAATACAGTTTTCACCATTTTGCTTTTTCTTTTAGGACAAGACCTTTGGTGGTTTCACAGTCAGCTGAAATGGAGTCGAAACTCCTATATTTGCATTTAAGATTATCCGTAATCTGATTCTAAACCAGATTTCTTTTTTTGTTGCTCTAGAACTTTCTCAGAAGAACCTTCTCTGTATATCAAGTCAATTTGATTCACTTCAGCAAATATCTGTTACCTACTATATATCACATACTATATTGCTAGAGTTAAAAAGATGAGTTAAACATTCTTCTTGTCTTCAGGAAATTTACTGTCTAGTGGAGGTGGAAAGATATATGCATAAACTAATTATAATATGTGGAATTTTATGGAACTGGATGCCTCTTCAGTTTTATAAAGTATATTTAGAAAAGGGATTTTTTTTTTTAAAAAAAAAGCATGAAAACCCAAAGAACCAAAAAAAGAAGAGAAGATAAAAACAGATGAGAAATGTTAACAAAATTTTGGAAAGTGGAATGCAGATAGTTAAGTTATAACTGACTTAGCAGTTCAGAGAATGCCGAATGATTGAAAAGTAGGCCAGTTTGTAACAGAATACCTCAGATAGACCCAAGAATCGGAGATTCTAGGAATTTGGAAAGTTGGGATGCAGGAGCTAAAAACAGGAAGTCTTGTCGCAGATCTATATGTGAAGCAGTTGGATTACCAAATCCTCTTCCACCCAGGCCTTGCCTTCCCTGAAAGCTACCCTTTCCCACCCTCATGGGCAATGAAAAGTTCACACCATTGAAAGTAAACTGCACTGTGAAAACTAGGCTGCCCAGTTGAACTCAGAGAAATGAGAAAAAGTTACTGATTAGTGAGACCCACCCTCCTAGACTCTGGAAGAAGCAGATCCATAAGTGCCCAGGATTCTTTTGAACATTTTTTCTTCAAAAGAAATTTATGCACAATTTATATAATATAGTAAGTTTGTTTTACTATAAAAAAAAGATTTTCCCCAAATCCTCGGAGAAAAGTAAGTATCCAGGAAAAGTATATTTTATTTGTCCTATAGCTTATGCCCCGCCATACCTCCACGTACCTTTGGTTGTGCGTAACTCAGTAAGAAGCTGACATTCACAGTTATTCACACACTGTCCCTTTTGATTCTGTCTGACTTTACTTCTCACCATTTCTCCCTGTATACTTTGTGCTCTGTTCATATTAGTCCACTCTCAGTATATCACTTTCTGTTCATTTTCTATCATGTCTCCTTTCTATCATGTTCTCACTGTTCAAAGTACTTTTTTTGTGAGAAATTTCCTTTATTTTCTCTGTTTGTCCTTCAAGGCTCACCTTGCATGCCACTTTACCCAAATATTCATCCAATCTTCTCTACCGACTTGTTCATATTTCTCTCTTAACATTCTTCATATATGTGATTTATTTAACTTTTTGCCACAAGGCCCTGTTTGAGGAGCTAGAATATAGTCTCTGAAGGGAAAGAACTGAGTGTCACTCATCTTAGATGTCTGATATGTGCTGGGTAATAAGTATTCAAATGTTTTCCCTTACCTCTCATGTCTTATTTTTCTAGTCAATCTTTTATACTTCCTTACAAATGGTTTTTCAAAATCATAGATCTTATCATGTCACTACCCAACTCATTTTAAACTTTAAGTTGACATCGAGGCCTTTCCTAATGTAGACTCAACCTTACTTTTCTAGTCTCCCTTGTTACCCTAACCACTCCTTGACCATCTCTACGCCTTCTTGATCCTCATGATACAGCTTATGGTCCATCTATCCCCCAGACCACCCAACATTCTCGGCTTATACCATCTACTTTCTCATTTTTTGTTTGCTCATGCAGCTTCTTCTCTCTGAGATGCCTTTCTCCCTTTTTTAATCTAAAATTCTACTCATTTTTTAAGACTCTGGGAGGAAGTGGCTGGGGGGAAGAAAGAAAGATAAGAATTTCCTTCCTAAGACTCCTGAAATTACCTTCTCTCTTTTCTTGCTCACAGATCAGAATCCAGGTTTATTACTCTGTTTACTCTACCAGCTCACTTCAAGGGTTGTATATATTGAAATAAGATGTTACTTTAAGCGTGTACTCCAAATATTAAGTTACTCCTTTAACAGCAAAGACATGCTGTACTGTAAATGAGTAAGAGGTGAATTTTGGTGTCCATACTTCCCTACCCCTAGTAATTCTTATTCCTAAAACTGGGACAGGGGTATTCAATTTAGAAAGACCCCTAAACATATTTATAATTTTAAACTTGACCGTTTTCCTTTAAGGGATACTAAAGTCTTAGGGTCAGCCCTGTGCTAAAATTGATGTTAGGTCACACTAACAGTGTTTATACAGAGTCAGGAAGGGCTCTTCTGAAAAATCTTTATGCAACATAGTATCTGTTGTGGAAAAAGTCTGTTGCCAAGTTGTAGTTTTAATCTGCCTGGGAGTTAGCTGTTACTACCTCATCTTTTCCTCTCGCACTTATTAGTATCCTTTCCACAGTTGCCTCAAACAAATTTAAAAAAAAAATTTTGTGGTGACATTAATCAGAAACAAATTAACTTTCAGAGAATTAATGCAATTAATATATAGAGAAAAAGTGCCTATCATCTTATAATGGTTTCTTAAGTGTTTGGCATCCTGTGAGTCCTCTTTTATTATTTTATTTGCAGACAAAAGTAATTCTTAAATTAGTGTACTCGTCAACTCATAAAGGTACTCAGCAACCTGATGTCTGTATTAATAGTATAAATGTGCAGTTTGCAAAGGGCCATTTGATGTCTAGAGCGTGGTGAAAATAAGAACTTACATTGCAGGCAGCTTTTGTTCCCAAATGAAGTGGGTTTTTTTTTTTTTATTATAAAAACTATATTATATAAAAATCAAAATACTAAGAATCTTTTTACTACCTCAGTATATAACTTTATATCCTTTCTATGCATATATATTCAGCTATGTACATATATATGTGTGTATATGTATATATATAAGTATAACTTTAACCTCTATGTATTATTTAAAAAGTAGTCATACATACCAGTAACTTTTAATCAGTTAAGGTTTTGGGTGTCCGAGATGTGCAGAGCATGGTCTTAAGCACTGTAAGGCATTGACAGAACTATTAGATAAAATCTCTGCCCTCAAGATATTTATAGTCTGTCTAGCTGACTAAGATGGGACAAATATATAAGAAGCAATGTGAAGTCCAGTGCAGTGGCTAACCTATATGTTATACACTAAACAGTAGAAATTAAAGTCTTCAAGAATCAATAGGGGTGGGGAGGTGAAGTACTCAGCGTGTAATATGGGCTCAGTAAGTGATAGCTTTTGCTCTCATCCTCATCCACAAGTTCTTACTCTAGATATTTAGGAGAATATTGATTCCATTTATACATGTAAAGAAGTTGAGAGGAAAAATCATTATTATTTCAGGAAGAACTTTGAGATGTTTAAGTGTTGTCCAGGTGGAGATCTGTTTCCTTCTTGCACAACAGGTAAAGATACAGAGCTATAGTTTCTGATGAAAGGTCAGAAAAGCTATGAGAATCATTTAATTACATATAATAAATAAGTTTTCCAAAAGGTGAGTAGTGAAATAACTGGTTTTGTTTCACACTGTCCTTTATCCCAACTAAAGTTGACACTAAATACCATGACAAAAAATATAAAATCTCCACTTGTCAGTGAGTTAGAAAAATGAAGGTTTGTGCTTGTGCCAGGAGTTCAAATCTTTGTATCTTTTAGATTCTGGCATTTTTTCTTCTTAGTTTGCCTTATGGCTTAATAGTTGGGAAATATTAAATAACAAAATGTGCATATGTGAGAGAAAAAGAGATTTGTTTTCTTTTTAAAAAAATTCTCGTGCCTAACTTAAATTTCCAAATTCTCAAACTGTTTTTGTTTTTGTTTTGCTGGGTCTCATTATCTCCATTTAGCTTTTCACTTATAAATCATGTTTCATATATGTGAATAGCATTGGGAACGTGACCTTTCTCATGACCCTGTGAGCTAAGATTTTGCTTTGCATCTCTCAGAATAAATGTCACTAAAACATAAATATTTATTTTTCCCCTAGGTAAAAATCTCTACACCAATGAATATGTAGCTATCAAACTGGTGAGTAGAATCTATATTTGTGGTAATTATATTTCGTGCTCTTACGCCTCACATATCTTTTGACAGGAAATAGTTTACAAAAATGAGCATTTACAAAAATGCTAATGTTTAATTCCTTTGCATATGATCACACATGGTCATTTACCTTCAACTATATATATAGTGTTACAGTCATGATTCCCCTGTGTACTACATGACATTAGATGATGCTAACTATAGTGTTAGCAATGATAAATCAAAAAATAATTAATAAAATAAAGCTGGAAGAAAAAAAATCACTGGAAGACTAGTAATTTCTATGAACTTTGTACCTTTCACAGTGCTATTTTAAAAGAAAAATCATTTGAAAATTGTATCATTTTTCTTGACTATGACTGATCCAATTTTGAAATATAAGGTATTTATTAATATACTTAGTACAGGACCAGATCTGATCATTGCCTTAAAAAACTGCCAAATATGAAAAACGTATCACGTGGTCCTTTGGAACAGAGTTTAATTGCTTCTGTCTATATTAATCTTATGAATTATTAATCTAGTCATTGAAAATAGCATCCTATTAAAAAAGAATAATTACATTATTTTTGAGGATTAACAATTTTAGTAGAAACAGTTTTTTATCTTATGTTTAAGGTTACTAAACAGAGCCATTTCTAGTCATATGGAATGTTTCATATGACTAGTTTCTATGAAAGTGTATAAATGTTCTACTAAATCATAGTAAGTTTCTCAGGATTTTCAGGTAATTTTGGGCTTCGTTGGAAGACAAAAGAGTTAAGGGTTAAAGAATGTATCTTGTGACAATTGAATTCTGTTTTTTCTAATGAATTGGGGCTTACCACATCCATACCTGCTCTGTGATTTGCTCCCATTCTCTTGTTCAGCTTGTCAGTTTGTGGAGGAGTTAGAGTTGTCTGGTGAAGAACTGTACAGGAACAGGGCTTAGAGCAGGTAGCTTCTAGGAAACCAAGTGTTTTGTTTGTTAGCTTGAAACTCTTGTTGGAGGAAGGGAAGCAATAAGAGGTGAAATACATATAACAATGCAGGCCAGATATTTTCTCAGATTGATTATCAAAAGATTAACCATTTTTAAAATATATACACATTTGATTATTACTAGAGAACACGTAAAAGTGTTCTCTAGTTCATATGCGTTTTTGCTTTTTCTGTTTCACTACCTTGGTAAATTGGAATAATTTTGATTCTATGGGACTAGGGAGATGAAGAAACAGCCCCTAAAACACTTTAAAATATTGCCTCAATACTGTGTATTTGTTATTGTCCCTTTATTTATCAAGACTTCTTTTGAAGCTTTCTGTTAGGGCAATTCTTATATCTAGATTTTTCATTCCAGATTCATACTAGTCAACCTATTTAGATAAACTTGCATTAAGTATTGTTGACATGACTGACCATTGCGTTTCACTTACATTTTATTAAATTATTATCCTATTTCGTATGGCCAAGAGTTAAAGCTAAAACTATACTGTATGTTATCTTGTATGGTGTGTCTCAGTACCTCATTTCCCTTTCAAATAAATCTTAAATAAAGGCTTTTTAGAGGATAGCAATCTTGTCTATAGACCTCTTTTCTGTTGCTCTTGGTCTCTGTTCTCCATGGGAGATATAAAGGCAGTAATTGAGCTCTTTCCATTGCAACAGCAAAATGGGCCTTAAGCATTACAGTCCTACAGGGTAGCCATTTGTTGTTGGTTTAGGGTTTCAGGCAGGCATGTGTGTTTCAGAATATCTGTGATTCTGGCAAATAGCCAGCCCTCTATAGAAATGTAATCAGCATCTGGCATAAAAATACAAGGAATCCCTGCTGGTACTGTTTCAGTTCTACTTTGTTTGGACCTTCATTGTGGGCTCTTGTTTCTTGGATATCTAAGAACCTTTAAAAAAAAATCATATACAGTATAAACAAAATAGTGTAATGAGCCCCTCCTTTACCCTCATTGAGATTGCTGCGGTTCTTTTTAACAGAGGTTTTCTAATGGTTATAAAAAATAAATAAAAAATAAAAATTCTCTCCATGCTGTTAATCTTGCTGCCTTCCACAAGCTATAGACTATTTACAATGTCCTTTATTTATAGTGCTTCCAAAAGAGCACCTCGAAGCTCCAGTTGACTGAGCAGGCTACAAACTATGTGCTGAAGGGTGTAAGTCTTTCCATCTGTGATAAAAAGCCCTCACGTCTGAACATATGTGATGTCTACGCCCACTTTCAGCCTTATAACTCTAAAGAGTTTTTACTTTTTTTATTCTGCTAACTTAGTTACCCAAGATCAGATCAAATATTTCTTATAAATATTCCCAGTGTGAAATTTTGAGAATATTATGTTCGAAGAAGGATCTGTTGTCCCTTGTGGTTTGTCAGAATCCAAAGACTATTTCTCCAGAAAGAACACTCCTTTTTCTAGTGTTTAGATTAACCTCTGTTTGGTTTCATATTAATTTGTCATTACTATTTCTGTTTGGTTCCTTGTGAATTATTAGTGATTTTGCTAAAGGACAAATCCTACAATGGCCTGCTTTGATGGTGATATAGTGGAACCAAATGGAGACTCAGGAGTGATCTTTCTCTGAAGAGCTAAAATAAATAAGGAAATGACTTTATAGTATAATTAGCCTTATGTGTTTTTCTTTCAACTACAGAAATCTTGAGAAACTTGAAGTCTAACTCTAATAATTTCTGGTTTTACAATCAAAGAAGGGTATGAGTTCTCTTTTTATAGAGTTCCTTAGGGGGATATGAAATACAGCAGGTCCTCAGGCAACTTTTCTTTCAGTGTCATTTCGTTATCATGTTGATGACTTGCTGTAGGAATTTAACTCTTGTTTATATCAGTTTGCTTGTGGTAAAATTGGTTTCGTTAATACATTGTTTTGCCACAGTTCCAAGAACCTGTGAATGACATTAAGTGAGGACTTACTGTTTTCCAGTCTGCATGAATCAATTTAGATAAAACCTTCCTAGAAGCAAAAGAATAGACTAGACAATCTCAAGAAAATTTATGAATTCTGTGATTTATAGACCCTGTATCTTAAGAAAAATGCAGAATACTGCAAGTGGGTTCAGAAAGAGCCTTTAAAGGTGATCAGTGAGCTAAAAAATAGGATCAGTGAGGAGAGGTTAAAGAAATTGAAATTACTTTACCTGAATAAAGGAAATCTAAGAAATGATTGGATAGTTTTATTTGAAGATAACCTTCCTAGTATTCACAGGTTATTGCAGAGCTATTTTATCCTGTTATTGAGGACGTAAGAGAAATAGGCTTAAGTTTCAGCAGTGAGGATTTAAATTACATATAAAGACCTTCTTACCATGAAATTTGTTGAACAACAGCATGAGTTATCAAGAGAAGCTGTAGAATCTCCTCTTTCCTTTAAGCCTGTCTTAAAAATAGGACAAGAAACCATTTAATGAGCAAAGGACAGTTTTTTTAACATACGGCATTGGGAAAACTAGATAGCCACATGCAATGAAGTTGGACACTTACTGTACATCACATACAAAAATTAACTCAAAGTGGATCAAAGACCTAAACATATGAGCTAAAACTATAAATCACTTAGAAGAATACTTTGGAGAAAAGCTTCATGACTTTGGATTTGACACAAAAAGCACAAGCAAGAAAAGATTAAGTTGGACTTTATCAAAATTAAAAACTTTTGTGCATCAAAGGACTCTGAACAGAGTGAAAAGGCAACCCATGGAATGTGAGAAAATATTTGAAAATCATATATCTGATAAAGAATTGATATGTAGAGTACCTTTTTAACCATTTTTAAGCGTACAGTTCTGTAGCATTAAGTACATTCACATTGTTGAGCAACCATCACCACCCACCTCCAGAACTTTTTCATCTTCTTCCACTGAAATTCTGTACCCATTAAACACTAACTCCCCATTCCTCTCTGTTCCCAGCCACAGGCAACCACCATTCAACTTTATGTCTCTATGAATTTGACCACTCTATAAATGGAATGATGCACTCTTTGTCCTT
The DNA here is from genome assembly GCF_000325575.1 of Pteropus alecto. Classification (NCBI taxonomy): domain Eukaryota; kingdom Metazoa; phylum Chordata; class Mammalia; order Chiroptera; family Pteropodidae; genus Pteropus; species Pteropus alecto. The sequence goes on from NW_006442109.1 coordinate 10,936,049, forward strand.
TTGTGTCTTTTTTCGCTTAGCATGTTTTCAAGGTTCATGTTGTAGCATGTTTCCGAATGTCTTTGTTACAGCTAAATAATAATGCATCTTATGTATGGAACAAAATGTACCCATATTTCATTTATCCATTCATTTATTGATAAATTTTAGGGCTGCTTCCACCTTTTGACTATTGTGAATAATGCTCCTATGAACAGGAAAGTGGAATTCCTGGGTCATATGATAATTTATTTTTTTTTAGAAATTACCATACTATTTTCCACAGTAGCTGCACCATTTTACATTTTCACCAGCAGTGCACAAGGATTCCAGTTTCTCCACATCCTCGCCAATATCTGTTATTTTCTGTGTGTCTGTGTGTTTGATAATAGCCCCCCTAATGAGTATGCAGATATACCTTTTAGGGTAATGTTTGATTTTCTTGTTAACTAGTTGTCTGATATACTGTCAATTCAGAATAATTAACTAGCCAATTCTTGAAGTTTGGTGTAGAGCAAAGTGTGGTAGCTTTGCTGCTTTATCTCTGGGGCCTTTAGAAAACTCAGTTTTTGCAAGCTTGACCATATTGATTAAAGTTACATATTATCTCATTATCTTAAATGTAAAACTAAATATACGTAAGAATTTTCCTACAGTTATTGTTCATAATATTGAAAACTGAAAACAGTAGAAATGTCAAAAAACTATGGTGCATGTGTACGTGCATACAGGAGACTAGTACAAACATTAAAAATAATATACAGTTTTACTTAACTGCTATGGAAAATGTCATCATCACATTGTTGAATTTAAAGGCACATTACAGAACAGCAAATATAGTATGATCTCATTTATTTAAAATATTTTTAAGTCTATATTACATATAAATATGTATATAAATAAATATTTAGAAGGACATTCACCAAAATGTTAATAATGTTTCTCTTTAAAATAAGATCTCACATTATTTCTAGTTTCTTCTTAATTTTCACATATCCGAAGTTTTCTTCCTGAGCATATATCATTTCTCTAAAAATACTACAACTATAACCACCCAAAATTCATAATAAAACAAGGAGGAAACACACGCTGGTTTTTAATTTAAAGGTTTGGCGTCTGGTTTCCTAAGAGACTACATTTCAGGAGAATATTTCATAATGAGAGAGCTATCCTTGAATGATGGCTCATACAGAATATTTTTACTTAACTATCCATGGAAAGGATTGTATGTAATTCAGCTTCATCATTTCAAAGAGAAATTGTGGTAAGAAAATGCTATCACATATGTATATTATCTATAAAATATTAAGTGTTCTTATTTCTGGTTTACTCTGAAAACCTAGGAATGGATTTTTCTAAATCTGATCAAAATATCTCTTCTTGGGTTTCAGGAACCAATAAAATCACGTGCTCCACAGCTTCATTTAGAGTACAGGTTTTATAAACAGCTTGGCAGTGCAGGTAAGTCGAGTCTGTTTTCTCCATTTACTTAACATATAGCTTACCAGAAGCCCTAAAATAAGCAAATTTTCTTGTCTACTTTACCCTTTTACCAGACCATATGTCTCCCCTGCTCACCGGATAGGTAAATATAGTCAACTAAAAAGCCGCTTGCTCTCTGGCTCCTGGAGGGGCAATTAAGTTGCTTTGGGGACCTGTGATGCCATTACAGTGCCTACAAACTAACCTTTCAATGCTTTCACCCACCTGAAATACACATAGTATGGGAGTTTTGCTTTTTGGTAGTTTATTCATTCTCTTTCCATTTCTTTATGTATACCCAAAGAAAGGAGGAGGAGTTGGTAATTTGTAAGCTATATTTTACCATATTGAGACTATATGTCTGTTTTAAAGACATGCTAAAATACACGTTCTGAAATACCAAAACACTATCATTTTTATCCATTATTCTCATTAATTTGGAGGACATATCAGTATGATTATAATACCTATGACCTTTGAGGATTTTTAAAAATTAAGTTTGTAATTTTTTAAAACATGCCTAATTTTTACCTAAAGCTCTAATTTTTTACTGACTTCCAGAAGAATATTTTGACTAATCAAATGTTACCATCCATCCATAAGGAGGTCGTGCCTATAAAATACCTCTTGCAGAAGATGAAATCCTTCAGCGCTAGTTTCTTTGTTTGACATTAGTAGATGTTCCTCTACTTTATGCTTTCTTCAGTGTGACAGTTTTATGTGAATGGGTGAGCATGGTTTTTATTTCAAGTACCACTACCGAAGGTACTATTGAAGGAATTTGAATTTCACTTCCTAGGATATATAGAATTATTTAAGAGCCACTGGATATTATTCAAGTTATCTTATACTCTGACCATGGCAGTAATCAGCCATAGTCATAACCTAGGGAGGCCAGGATGGGTATTGTCTTTCATTGAACCTAACATGAGTTCTTGCTCACGATATGTATTTGTTCATTGATTGTATCCTTAAATATAGTGTTCCTGGCATAGGATTTAAGATTGGCAGCTGAGTTCATTGGACATATGTATAACTTGAGGCTTGTCTTTCCAGAACTAAATTTTAAAGTTGACTGTTATGTTGTTTCTGGTTTCATAAATTTCAGGGTAATAATTATCACAGCTTATTTAAGATAAACATGTTTGTACATGCCTCACAAATCTAAAACACAGGTAAAAACATGCTAGATCCAGTCCATCTTAGAAGTTTGAGTGGGCCAGAGGAAAGTGACCAGGCCATTTTTCAGGATTTCTTCTACAAGCCCTTCCAAATAGACCCACCCAATCAGGCCAATGTTCTCTTTTCAGTAAGGAGCCACAAAATCTCACGAACTTGTTAATGTAGGAGTAATGCCTGTGCTGCTGGTTCATAATGTCACCAAATACAGAACATTGTAGATTCTTGAAGTTTCTGCGTTCTCCATGCACTGGAAACAAGATTTAATAGGTAGAGCATTGGAGGAAAGTTGACTTAAAAAAATCGCCATTCACTTAAGGCAGCAAGGAAAAACTGGAACCTCTGAGACTTGCATCTGTTGCAGTGGGAATAGGAGGGCTCTTTTGTAGTGGTCAGGCCAGCTATTGACTCATACTCAGGCAGGTTGGCCATCATTGGTGTACCTCCCAGTGTCTCTTCTGACAATTGTCTAAGAGTTACAAAGCTTTCTAGGTCTTACATGAAGTTCATTAGTTATTCCTGACCTCTTTTTTGCTTTCTAAGATTCTCCTCTGCTCTTAAAGAAACTGTAGTGGGTGTTATCTTCTTAATGTTCTTGCCTGCAGCTAACAAAGATAGCCACAAGATTTTCCAAGATAGGAAGAGTTTTAGAGATCTGTTAGAAATTTCCACCCAGTGTAAGAATTGCTTCTTAACTGCCAGTCATTCATCTCTGCTTGACTACTACTAGCCATAGAGTGTATCACTCTTCAAGGTAATTCACTGTTCTTCATATAGAGCCAAAATTTGAGATATATGTATATATATCTATGTGGATATGGATATGGATATGATTACATATCCGTGGAGCACCGTTGAGTCCTCTGTTACACACAACTCAAAAGCATTCGTTTCTCTTAAAATGAGCCTCATAAAACTGCACCAATAACTCTGGATATGGAGACAGTAGGATTATTATCTTCCTTGGTCTGGACACAATATTTCCTTTAATTTAGATTAGCTATTTTAACAGCCATTTTACATAGTCGACTTTTATGCTTTTATGGAGTTTTACTCAGCTGAAACCTTTACATATTTTTTATATAAGCTACCATTAACAAAGACTTTCTGCATATTGTGGTTGCATAATTGATTTAGAGCACCTAAACCTCTTAGATGTCATGTTATTTTATCCTGTTATTATTAAATATTGAGATACTTTTCAATCCTGATTCTGTTACTGATGATTATCTGTTGAATGGTTTTTAATAGTAATTGCATATCCCCCACCTCAGATTATAAACTTGAGAATGAGGCTTGTACCTTCTTCACCCTTGTATCTCATATGTCAGGGCCCAACATAGTTCTTCCACAGAGTAGTCAGTTAGGAAGTGTTCTGGTGACAGACAGAAGTTAGGAAGATTTGATGAGCATACCTTTTTATATTTTTGCCAAGTTATTAATAAAAATGTTCTCTGGGGATGGCCAAAAAAGGAAACTTATTTTGAAAATAGATCAGTTGACAAGAAAGTAGACAAGATTTCACCATGTCATACTCTAACTACCCTAACTCAGCTACATCTCATTTGAATATTTCTCTCCTTTTAATATGCAGACATATTTTATAGCTAATCTCAGTTCACATGCAACTTCATGTGTTCTTTCACTTAACATTATTTGTCATAATGCTGCATAGTCTTCATGTTGCTAATCATTGTATAATATCCCATTAGCTTCATACATCATAATTTAGGCATCGATTTTATGTTGTCAGATATTAGATTTTTTTTTCGAGGAACTCATTTCCCTTCTTGATTTCTGATACCAAAGTATTACGACTCAAATCTTTAATGTGTTCTCTCATTTATTCCCCATATGATATGTGATGATTTTCAAATGTTTAAAGAGCTATTAAGTGATAGATTCATATTACTCCAAATGATTCTAGAACAAAAATTATTGAAAGAAATTACAGAAGATAATTTTTTTCTTTGTACAACAATTACAATACTGTGGAAGTAATCTAATGTCATCAATATACATCTGAATAATAAATGATGGTATATTTATACCATGTAATTTGCTATTAAAAAGAAGATAGAGTCCTATATACTAATATGGAAAGATACCCCAAAATAATTTTAAGTGAACACGTTTGCAAAACAGTATAGTGCGATCATATTTGTGTAGTACAAGTAATACATATATAATACAGATATGTCCACATGAGCATAGAAAATATCTGCATGGATCTACAAAAAAATTACTAATGATTATCTTTGAAGGGTACGATTAGAAATGGGAAGCAGTGGCACTCTTAAGTTTTCATTTTAATTTTTTTATTATTGTTTGCATTTTTTGCCCTGACTATAAATTATTATCATAACTAATTTTTTTTTTACTTTTTAAAATACAAATTATTATTTTGGATTCATTGTTTTACAGTATCTATTAATTTTTTAAAAGACTGTGGTAGTGGATTTTTGGTCTCTCTCTTACCTCTTTCGTCACCAAGCAACTTGTTTCTGTCCCCATTTATCCTGAGCCATGTGTTAACATCTTCAAATATAAGTTCAACAAATGATAATAAAGTAGTGCAATACCTTGTTTCCTTTGTTTCCAAACACCTTATAGGAACTAAAGAAGCAAATTGTAAGCTGAAATAAGCTGTCTTATGCAATAGGATTTCCTATTTCTTTGGACAGGGGCGTAGTTTTCAGGCAGAAGTTGAACAGTTAACACATTCTGGAATTTATAAGGGAGATTTGTGTACTGGGTAAAAAGTTAGAATATGTTATTTTAAGACCTATTTAAACTCTAAGATCATATTTAAAAACTCTTAAAGACCACACGTTACTGTACAAGAAACATTCTGGTACACATATTTATTATACTTGATATCTTTCTTAGTTTCAGAAGACAAACTTATATTTTAGACTTTAATTACATTACAAATATCACCCTAGGAAAACAAACATCCAATGGTCAGTGAATCAAAATGGGAACATTACCTAGTGTTTCATGTAATTGGATGGCTAGAGTCTTGGTGGGTTTTTATTTGCAAATTATGGTTCAAATTATTAAACCTGAGATTGCTGGAGAATTTCCAAATTTACAAAGAAAAACTTTTTAAATGTGAAACTCTGCAACTGTATACATAATGACTATGCAAAAATATTATATTATTCTTTTCCTCACTATTGGAAAGTCAGAGTTTTACATTTTCTCTATAACTAAGCTAAATACATTTTTCAGTTTTGTCTTATTTGTGCTTCATTCTTTATATCACAGTGTTTTGATTTTTCAGAGCACAAAGGGTTTTGGCATTGAGCACAATTATGCTTTTCAGATGTAGTTTCTATAAGTAGTTCTGAATACATAAGATTAAGAGTCAGGGACTTAAAGATTGACTCTGATTGCCTGGAACTTGCTTGCCCTGCTGGTATCTTCAGTATTTGTTTGGTACAATGCTCCAGCTTCACAAGAAATAACAGCAGTATTTAATTATGGTAATTAAAGGCTGTAAGCCTTGCAATCAGTAGATGAAAGCGCCCTGTGAGTTATAACCATCTTTCTTATTTTCTTATCATTTTCTTCAGTCATCAGTGTTAATTGTATTGTAGTCACCATGCACAAGTCCCGGACTTATTTTCCTGTTATAGGAATGTTTTTAGGTTTCCCTATGTTCTCAGGGTCCTTTTACTGAGGAGAGTGTATACATCATCATTTTTTAAATTTCCCATGCCACAACTCTTTTATCCGGTACACCTCCCACTTTTGCTTATATCCCAACATGCAGAACTAGGACTTGGTGGATGACAGATTTGGGGCAGAGATAGGCAGAACCAGTGGCCTAAATAGACAGGAGGCCTAAACATAGGAGAGGGGCAGTATGAGCATGAAAGTTCATAGCTTGACATGGGCTAGCCACATGAAAGGGCCTAGTATAGTATATGTCTGATAATTAAATAAAAGATGAGTGAACCAGAACCAAACATGTAGCAGAAGTGGCAGGAGAAGGGAGTAGGGGAGAGAGAATGAGTTGGCAAGGGCAAAAACAAATGAAAAAAGGTAGAGAGTAAACAAATGGCAAGAAAATAGGACTCTTGATACGAAAAAAGAATATAAGTAGATAAAATTCGGTGGAGGCCTCTGACTTAGCTAAAAGGAGCTATAAAGTTCTGTTACTGTTCTCAGAGTTAACTTCATGAGGAACAGTGGTTTTGAACAATAGCTTTGACATTTTTAGTAATAGTAATAGTGTAGGTTATGGTAATAATTCCTACCACTTCACTTGGCATTTGGAAAGGCCTAACTGCCCTATAAACAGACACTACAATGATCTCTTTGCTTCTGGACCCTTCTTAATTGCGTTGAGAGGTCCTATAAGTGTAGTGGAGGAACTCATCTTGCTCTGTTTAAACACTTAATTCCACTCCTACCTAGCTATGTACCTGAGAAAAATTCTCAAGGGCTCTAGGAATAAATATATCATAGCTGATAGAACCCAGAGCTGCCATGTCCTGGCTTTCCAGCAGCTATTCTAAACTGTGAATGACCATTCTGCTTTGGCTCTCTTATAAAGAAGATGCTAATCCTCAAACAAAAAAAGACAGGAAGATACTTACTGAAATTCTACAATGAACCAAAGCCCAGGCAAAATCTCATTGGGGAGAGAATGCAAGTGAATTTAAATACCTGGTAGATATTTTATATGTTATTTCATTTTTCCCATTTTCGAGCACAGGAAATTTTAGTAACTGACTTACACAGGGTCACACAGTAGGCAAACTGGAGCTAAGAATGTGTTTGTCCCATGTTTTTGTATAGATTCTTGTCTATATGTATACATATACAAATACATATACCCAGTGGATGCCTGGGGTCTTCCACCCATTATTTCATATCTAATTATAATAGAGTGGTGTAAGATAGCCATAAAAATGCTTAATTGAAGCAAAGGCCCATAATTTCTCCCCAGTGAAAGAGTAGGATTTCCTGTTTCACATAATGCCCACAAATTTCATGCCTTAGAAGGCTGCCTTTGTTACCTCCATAACCTTTTATGTCCTTGGGCTATCTAGGTTTTGAAACATTTCTTTCTAAAGTAAATTATTTATTTATATTAAATACATGTGCCATACATACAACTGAGAAGCTTAGAGGTACCCTGTGCAAACCATTTTCACCCACTCAAACCTTTATGCTGTGAATAAAGAAAGTGTTCATAGAGCTGATCGGGCTTTGCAATTTTGAAGTTTCTGGGAGGGAATGGTTTTATATGTCATCAAAAAGGATAAGAGGTGCCAGTTGGTACCAGAAAAAGAGCTTTGAATCTAGACAACTGTTAACAAGAACATAGTTCTGCTTCAACAGAGGAATAAAGCATAGATCTGAAAAAAAAATCATAAGAAAATGTGAGGTTGACAAAACACTCCTATAATGTTGTGAACTTCCTGAGGAGTACATTGTAAACAAGCTGGGCAAACATAGGAAGCAGTACACAGAAAAATTAAAAGTAAGAGCATCTAAAGAGATACTGGAAAAATGGGGATTTTACTTAAAATGGAAGTGAATCATATGACAAATGTAGTTGGATACAAGTAACATGCCTCAACTTAGATATCCAATAGTTAAGAGTGGTTAAGAAATTTAGAAGAAACTTTTTGGTCTCCTGTTGGGTAGAGAGTTTTCAGAACAAGATTAAAAGGATAAAATAGTGATCTTGGTACAAGAAGGGGAAATCTGGATCCTTTCTTGCCATGTATAAGTTTTCAGAAATCTCTCTTCCAGAGAGGAGACATACCACTAAATTCAGGAGAAAACTGATCTTAATTAGTATAAATGGGCAGCCTTGAAATTTTGTTTTGAGGGCTGTGGAGATTTAAACACCCGCCATCTGTAATTACAGGCAGTGTGAATAAGTAGAGACAGCCAAGAATTGGAACAAGGAGAAAAGTTTAGCCCAATTTTTCCAGCTGTTTCTCTGTGACTCAGTGTTAAGCATGTGCCTCAGTTTCCTTATTCATACATCAGGAAAACCTTCCATTTCTTATCGAGTTTGCAGACCTGCTGGTGTTGAATGAGGTAATGTCTGTAAAGTCCTTGAATTCGTAAGGGAAAAGTGCTATATAAACACAGGGCAGTATTGTTTTACACTGAAACTGAAGATCTAACTTTCCTGTAGAAATAGAAATATCCTATTTACATTTTTCATAGCTTTAAAAAGATAAGATAATAGAATGAAGAAATAACAGCTTAATTTTTGAAGAATTTCTTATGGATTCTCAAGCAATAGTCACTTGATATTTTCCAGTTCTTTTCTCTGAGTCAGTAGAGCAGAATTCCCGCTATGGTGAACCCATCACCTTTGTGATCTTGAGGGAGGTTTTTGTTTCTTTCCAAGGAGCTAAATGTGGTCACGTTGAAATACAGTTGTGCTCATTTGAGCCTCCTTCTAAATCGCTGATTTGATCCTCTGCTTTATGTAATCTACTGTTGATTCTCTCTAATGAATTCTTTATTTCAGTTATTGTATTCTTCATTTCTGACTGTTTTTGTTTTGTTTTCTATCTCCATTTTTATGTTTCCTATCTCTTTGTTAAAGTTCTCACTGAGTTCATCTACTCTTCCCCTACGTTAATTGAGTATCTGCATCTGGTAGATTGCTTGTGTCCATTTTTTTTTAGTTCTTTTTCTGGAATTTTGTTCTATTCTTTCATTTGGAACATGTTTCTTTATCTTCCGATTTTGGCTGCCTCCCTTTGTTTGTTTCTAAGTATTAGGTAGGGTTCTTAAGTCACCTGGTCTTAGTAGCGTAGCCTTATGTAGTATCCTTTGGGGTCCAGTGGTGTAGTTTTCCCTGGTCACCTGAGCTGGGTGCTCCAGATATGTCTTTAGTGTGTGTGCCCTCCTGTTGTAGTTGAGCCTTGGTTACTATTTGCATGTCAGTGGGAGGGATTGACCCTTGGGGTAATTGGTTGTGAGGACTGCCCAGTAAGGGGCAGACCCTATGAGAAAGATTCATTTTAGCAGAGTTCTGGAACCTTCCCAGTCTGCCCTTTGGGCGTGTCGTCTGTGGAGGCAGCCAGATGATGTTCTGGCTAGGTCCTCATGGGAGGGACCCTGCTGCAGGCCAAGTTCTGTTGCAGCCTGTGCACTTCTCGGGGCCCCTGGCAAAATCACCAAACAGTCCACAGATGGCCACCACCCATGCTGGGCTTAGAGGCGGAAACTGAGACTGGCTCCTGCTAGTGCAGGGCTTGCAGCTGCTCAGCAAGTGGAACAGGCCACCCCCAATCCAGATGCTACTTATTTGGGTTTTGTGAACCTTTAAGAGATTTTAGCAAAGCCTGCAGCATGAGCCAAGACAGGCCATTTATAGGTAGCTTGGGTGGGCCCACAACTTGGGAAGAGTGGGGTCTCGGAATGACTTCGGCAGGGCGACTTGTGTTAGCCAGGTTAGTGGAGACTCAGATATGGCATTCGCCTGCATCTGTACGCAGGGATGGGGGAGAGCTCAACAAAGGAGCAGTGGATTCTGCCAGCACTTCTCCCTGGGAGAAAGCTGACCCCTTAGCCCTGGCCCTGAAGCCAGACACTTCAGTTCCTCCCCATATGTCCCTCGTGCTTTTCAAGCAGCCGCCCCAGCGCTGGAGCTCGGAGCAAGTGAGTCCGTCAGCGAGTAAGTCAGTGTGCATAGACCCTTTGAGAGGAATGGCTTGATTCCCGTAGCCCTCTGTCTTACTCAACCACAATCTTCGCTGATTTCACAGTCATAGGTATGGGGACTTCTCTTCCTGGCCCTGGAACCCTGGGCTGGGGATCCCAGTGTGGGGCCATGACCTCTTGTTCCTCCAGGGATACCTCTGCAGCCAAGATATCCCTCCTGATTCTCAACTACCATACACAGTTGTGGGACCAGCCTGGTTCACGTCTTTGCCTCTCCTGCCAGTCTTGAAGTAGCCTCTTATGTATATCCCTAGTTGTAGGACTTTTGTTCAGCCAGACCTCAGGCATTTCCCAACGATGATGGTTTTGTTGTTTAGTTGTCATTTTAATCTGATCGTGAGAGGAGGTGAACACAGTGTTTACCCACTACATCATCTTGACCATTGGCTCTATTCGTAATAGTTATGGTTTAGAAAAGATAGCACTCTAGATCGCTTTACTCTCCTTTCTAAAAAAAAGAGAATAACTCTAGAGAAGGGATTTGCAATTATCTATGTGCAGCTTGCCCAAAAGAAAAAATTTTGATTTCAAACAGTGCTGAGGTGCTTTTAGCTTTATTCAATATGGATTTGAGAGATGAGATACTAAAGTACGATGAATTTAATGTCAAGTTGAATATTATGATTGAAAAATAATTAAATATTGAAAATATTCTAGTAAGATAAAAATGTTAGAGAATAAGTTGCTGGGGCCCATCTGTGTGGTAGTTTGTCATATTGAGGCATTGTCACTTTAGGGACTTGGTAGCCTAATTTGAGTCTAGTTCAAAATCTTGAGATACCTCTCAAAATACCATATGTTAGTTTCAGTTGGCTGCTGAGATAAGCTAATAATTAGTCAAATAAGTAGCTACTATCAACTGTCACACATCACACCTATCTACTAATGTATAGGTATCTTATTTTAAAATGTTAGGATTTCAAGGGTGACAGTTTTTCTAAGGAAACTAACTGTTAAACACAGTGGAGTGAGGTGAGGTTAGGAGCTAAAGTTAGCACACAAGTGAAAATCACACATAATCAAAGTTAACTTTGAAAAATTCCTTAAATTGCCCAGAGTATATTCTAACTGGATTTGTATATTCTAACTGGATTTGTATATATGATCATGTTCATTAAAAATGTACTGCATAGCATGAAGGATAGTATATACAGTGGTGCAGAGTTTATACAATAAGGTATACATTAGCAAAATCTTTTATGATAGTGTTTTTATTTTCTTAAATGTTTTTTGGCCAAGCATATACTGTTAAATTTGAGTAAGTAAATTTGGTTCTTATGTCATTCCACATCACATTCTTCCTTCATTTTACTGATTTTTTATGAAAGGCTTGACTTAGTAGCATGTTAGCTATTACTTCTCTTGTTTTCTACCTGTAAGCTCCCTAAAGGCAGAGTCTGCGTCTTATTTATCCTTTGTTTTTTCTTCCCTCTCTAAAGAATCTAGTATAGTGTCTTGCACACAGTGAGTATTAAGGAAATGATGGTTGAAGAGGAGAAAGATGAACAGTTATATGTGTGTTAGTCAACACTATTTTAAATCCATTTCAATTAGCTTAGGCCCAAAGGAGGATTTACTGGAAGGCCACCACAGGGACATATCATGGAACCAAGGAAGAAAATATATAGGTCTCACTAGAGGTTAGAATAATGCACTTGAGGAGCCTCTGGGAACCAAGACAACTACTCCTTCCCTGGTTCAGCTCTTCCAGATTCTGATACTTTGACTCTCCTTCGGATTAGGGTTATAAAATCTCTTGCCTCAGTTTCTGTTAGCCCTTTTCATTTTCTTCACATTACCATCCTTCTCAGGTTCTTCTCATATTTGGTGGAAAAAGGCCTTTCATGTAGCCCTTCTTAATTTAAACACCTGCAAAGATTGACTGGAGCCCTGTGTCCAAATTGCAAGCTCCTGGAAAAGAAACTGACTGACTCAGTTTGAAACAGCCTTTCAGTCCTGTTCCAGGTACCTTATTCAGGAGATAAAAAATCATGTGGACACCACCACTCAGCAGAGAGCCTCTTTCTCTAAGAATGTGGCTTTAAGAACTGGGAGAAAACAGTCAGTAGTGTAACAAAAGAATGGTGAACTTACAGACGTTACTTTTCTTTCTATTCATGTTACACTTGCAAAAAAAAAAAAAAAAAAAGAAAAACATTTTTCCTTAAGACAATTCAACATCTTGAGATTCTCAAAATGGGGACTAGAGCCCGAAAGCAGCAACCGTGTTGTGACCTGGCATAGAGCAATGAGTGCTCTCAGAAAGAAAATTGCCTCTTTTGCAACTAATTGTTAGGAGAAAGCAAAGAATAATCTTAGGGGAAAACCCTGCTTTGGGCCTATGTTAAGAGAGGCAGATCTCGTACTTTGTGGGAGTCTGGAATGATGAACTGAGATTTAAAAACACATCTACCAAACTTTCACCCTCTGAAGGATCTGCTTCTTTCTCCATGAGTAGCCTATTTGAAATAAGTACATATTAGAGCAAGAGCAGAAGCCTCGTATTCTAAAACAAAAAAGGTTAAAGTCCTGTCCTCTGA
>NW_006442109.1:10949577-10958172 GCF_000325575.1 Pteropus alecto
GCAAAACATTTTTCCTTAAGACAATTCAACATCTTGAGATTCTCAAAATGGGGACTAGAGCCCGAAAGCAGCAACTGTGTTGTGACCTGGCATAGAGCAATGAGTGCTCTCAGAAAGAAAATTGCCTCTTTTGCAACTAATTGTTAGGAGAAAGCAAAGAATAATCTTAGGGGAAAACCCTGCTTTGGGCCTATGTTAAGAGAGGCAGATCTCGTACTTTGTGGGAGTCTGGAATGATGAACTGAGATTTAAAAACACATCTACCAAACTTTCACCCTCTGAAGGATCTGCTTCTTTCTCCATGAGTAGCCTATTTGAAATAAGTACATATTAGAGCAAGAGCAGAAGCCTCGTATTCTAAAACAAAAAAGGTTAAAGTCCTGTCCTCTGACTAAAGGGTGAGGAGGATGTTTGAAAATATCTGAGCTTTTGTGTATTCTTTGCAGAAGGAGCAGCACCAGTGTCACTGTTGTTCCCCTTGGGGAGCGGAACCTAAATATAAAAGTGTGCTTGAGTTGGTGAGTCAGTAGCAAGAACCTGAGAGTGGTATATCAACAGCATCTCTGCCTTTATACTATATGAGACAAACTTTAGACAACAAAAAGTCTTATGTGGTAATCTTTTCCTTTTAGAGAGTGTGTCTGCATGTTTGTAAATTTCCAAATCTACCTACTGTTGTCCAGAAAACATTTTAAAGGACATTTAAATGCTTCCCTAGATGTTATAACATAATTCCAGTCTGTGAGTAATGCTTAATTTTGTGAGGAAAAAATAGAAAGGGTTGTTTCATTTACTGGGCTTGGAAAGATGTGATTTACATACTCAGTACTAATAATTGCTAGTCTTTAATGGAACTAATTTCGTGGTGTTAGTACTATGAATTTCTGTTCATTCTTCCTAGGATGAAACTTCATGACTTTAACCTTTATTAACTAGCTAAACTAGTTAGCCAAAAAAGGAACTGATATTTCTGAAACGCAACACTCAGTGCACTTCTGGACTAGGACAAATTCTGTGGCTCTGTGTCCTTTATGTGTATTTTCCATAGTTTAGAGCAGTGGGACATTTCTCATATTATAGCTAATAAAGGTACTCTGGTAAAATGAAATATAAGCAACAAAAGTTCATATTAACGCTGGAAGAGACTTGCTTACCTGTTAGAGCAAATCCCCATGCGGCCCTTCTCTGCCCCATGAAACTTGCAAAGAGCTCTAAGTCACATGAGGCATTTAGAGTAATTACCTTTAATCATACACATAAAATTTGTCCCTCTCCCTCCTGGGGAGAAAAAATTCTATTTTAAACATTTTGCTGGTAATGACTTGTTGGGCAAATAATTTCTTTAATTGCAAATAGAGTGTCGTGAGTTTATTATAGAAATTGTTTGGCCTGCATACACCTCACAGTAACACAAAGTACTAACACCTTTTCAATGCATTGTTTTGTAAAGTGCAGAACTGCTAGAGGTATTTGCTCAGTGTGAAGGCAAAATTTGGTACTTGGATTTTGTATTTTTTTAAGGAACTTCATGAAAAATAGAAGGTTAGTTTCCAGAAATAGACCCAAGTAACTTATTTGTAAGTAGACTGGGCTGGTGAGTTGTAATTAGTTCCAAAAAACTGGTACTTCATAGTGCTTAAGCAGGCGAAGTTTTTGAAAAGGTCAGTCACCAAAGCCTGTCAGTGACAGCTTGCTTATAATCAACACAGACCCTCAGGGTTTTGATGCTATTTTCTCCCTTTAATTCCAGGTCATGCTTTTCTGTCATTACTCACACCTCTCTTACTATGTACCTGCATGTTTCTCTTCCTTTCATATCCTTACAGCCATTCTTCTGACATTAAGCATGGCTTCATGACTGCTCTTAGAGAATGCTTGTTTAAGGATCAAAGTCAGAAGGTTTAGTCCAAACTAAGGGCTAGAGTAAGCTCAGTGTGACCATCATAAGACCGACTAGAGCCCTCAGTCGTTACCCCTCCTACCTCATAGTTTGTCAAGATTAATCATTAAGAAGGAAGGTAACATTTAGTATCCCAAGCAATGAAGTAGTATGGAATGAAAGAGATGAATCATTGAAGTGAATTATTCCTGTGAGTTAAAAGAAGGTGGAAGCATGTATCCACTGTCTTATATTAAAATTTAACAAATTTCTTTTCGATGTTTGTCAGTCATCGGTGAGAGAGAATATATTCCTTAAGCTCCAGGAACAAACCACATGAAGATAGATAACTCTGCTTACCTACCGTTAAAATAGTAATCTTCTTGGTAGCTAAGCCCTTTCGTATTTGTAGAATATAACTCATCTATAAGCATGCTTAAGACGAAAACCAATAAAAAGTGAATTTTTAACATTTGTAACCAATTATATTGTCATCATCTTTCCACAACTCCTAAGCAAGTAATTTATATCCCACCCACTTAAGAGTTTTTCAGCTCTATACACCTCTGCATTCTTTTGTGCTTTCAACAGTCTGACACACTTTTAACTTTTGCCTACATTTCCTCTTTCTTTATACTTCATATTGCTTTAAGTTATCATTCCTTACCAACCTGTAGCAATCTCTTATTAATAATTACTTTAGTCATAATACAAGGAGATGAAGTTTCACTAGCAAAAATATGGTAAACATCAGCTGTGTCCACAGTACTATGCTGATTAATTTGAGGGCCAGAAGGTTTATAATAAGATGGTCTCTGCCTTTTAGGAGACTTGAACCTCATTGGAAGGAAAATTTAATGTTTACTGATTATAAAGCATTGTTGTGCTGCACTCAAGGAGCTCACTAATGTGTCTAAGTAACTATAATGCAAACTAAAAAAGTGGAATGTTATTATTTTAAAGATATATATAAAATGATTTGGAAGTTTTGAATGGAAAAATGGTTTCTGATTATTTAGAAGCAGGAAAGGCTTTACTGAGAACTGTGAGGCTGAACTTTCAAAAAAGGGTATGATTTACTTGGACATGTTCAAATAGAAGAGTAAGGAAAGCCTTCCAGGTACAAAATAAGTGAAGGTCCAAAGACAGGTATGTGTCTGTTCATGCATTTATTGAAGAACTATTCACTGAGCATCCCACTGGGGTAAGTACTGTTTTAAGCTAAGCCCTGGGGATACAGTGGTGAACAAGAATAGACTCTGCCCCTAACTTATCTTCTAAAAGGGAGACAACATGTGTTTGGCTCCGGATGAGAATTAGTAGTTCTGGATAGTTTAGAGGAGGGAGAGAGTTGTGAGCTGGAGAAAACTTCTTGGTCAAGGTCATGCAGATTACCAAGTATAGAATCTCTTTCCTGCTCCACTGTTGTACATAAGCCAGCCTCGCTTACATGTTTCATAACTCTTTACAGAGCTGAACCACAAGCCACATGTGCCTATTGAGCACCTGAAATGTGGCTGATCTTAATAAAATATACACTGAATTTCAGAGATTTAGTACCTTCCTAAAAGGATGTAAACTATCTCAATTTTAAAATTAATTACATGTTGAGGTGATATTTTAAATATGAGTTACATAAAATATATTATTAAACTTAATTTTACCTGTTTCTTTTTACTTTTAAAATGTGCCTTCTAGAAAACTTAAAATTCGTGGTCCTCATTTGTGGCTTGCATTGTATTTCTGTTAGACAGTACTGCTATGATGCAATAATGTATTCCTAGTGTATGCTTAGAAGAAAATACTTCCTGTGAAACTTATTAAAGATATACTAAGCCAATATGGCTGTATAATACTCAGATAAATCCTTACTTTTCCTCTTTATTCTTTGGATCTTTTTATTTATTTAGATATCTTTGCCTTTTCAACTTTCTTAATGATCTCTGCCACAATTTTCAGAGACATTTGTTTAACCAACCACTGGTTCAGAATTAAAAGAGACAGCTTGTGAGAACAAAATAGTCTTCATTTTTCTGATTTCCAAGAGCAATTACCCTGCTCTTGCCTCTGTGCTTTTAGCTACCTATATGCTGCTCCCTCAGCCTCCAAGATTCACTCTCCCCACTCCAGCTTAATCAGCTCCTAACCATCCTTCGAGACTCAGCCTGTGACTCTTGCTCTGTGAAGCCTTCTCCAGCCCCTTCAGTCAAGGTTAGAGGCCTCTCTTTACTGTTCCCATAACACTGTATTCTCATTTGTAATGTTTGGTGGATGAATAGACAAACTGACTACCAGACACATTGAACTTCATTGAATTTGAAGCTGGGAAGCAGGGATATTGTGGTACTTATTCCTCAGACTAATCAGCAAGATAAATAAGTTCACTTTGCTTCCTTACAAGTCTTCTTGCCTCCTCAGTGATCAGAATTATGAGGTTATCTTGAATGTCTCATCCGGTCACATCTGTATTGACTGGAGAGAGACTTAGGTGAAGGTTCAAATAAGAAAAAAATGGCAGACTATAGCATCTATTCCATTGACTGGTTGTTCTGTGGCAAGCCACTTAACCTCTACTTTCCCATTCAGAAAATGAAGGTGACACTTGGTACCTTACTTTCCCAGGTATGTTGATGCTTAAAGAGGGATTATACAATATTAAGGGAGTTCAATAATAGGGGACACTCTGCTTCTGTGCTATGATTAGGCTGTATTTCTTAGTGGGTTTTATTTTTCTCAGAGGACTGCTGGAAACAATTCGTTAAATGGGTCCAAAGTTAATGAAAACATATGCTTATCTGCTTTTCATACTTTTTGTAGTAATCTGAGCATATGACAAGTTGCTTTCTGAATTCTTAAATGATGTGTTTAATTTATTAGGCTTTATTTGATGATTGACTCCTTAGTAGTTACATTAGAAAAATACTGCTAATGCATTCTTGATGTAATCTTACCTGTGATTTTATAAGGGAAATATTATTTTCTTTATTTACTTGAGTTCATCATCTATAAACATTATCAATATCTTGTGATTGTCCATTAAGTTCATATACACACCATGTTTTACTGAATCTTTACAAAATTGGTTAATTTCCTATCAAAGTAATGTGGTCCAGTAGTACTTGCTATCACTCTAGATGTCCTTGAATGAGACTTGGAGGCAGAAGTTGGGGTTTTAGGTCTTGGCTGTACCACTCACTATATGACATTAGCAAATCACTCCAGATCAATTACTTACCTATAAAATGAGAATAGTAATACCTGTATGTACTTGATAGGATTAAATGAGAGGATTTATATAAAAATACTTCATAAACTATAGAACAGTTTATGGCCAATAGACTTTTGTGATAGGAGTATTCTTTGAAATTTTCTAATTATAGCATTGAACAAATAGTGGAGTAGGAAGGATTCTCTTAACTTTGAAATATCAACGATAATTTGGATAAAGAGCTAGATTTCCTCCGAATACACTGTGGCTAAGTGTAAGAGAGGAGATAACGTAGTACTGGGGCTTTGGGAATAATGGGTCAAGGCAGCTTCTAAAAGCATTTTTAAATACTCCATGGGCCTGAATACTTAATGAGACTAAATTTTCAACTAAATGTTGAAAATAGGCCCAGGGCTCGAAGCACACCAGGGACCAAAGAGAATTTAGAACTCTGGCATTTTGTCAGTATATACTAAAATGTTAAATATGCATGCCCCTTGATTCAGCATTTCTTTCCTCTTTACGGAAGTTACCCTCAAGATACATTTGCATTCTTGCCCCAAAATGTAGGCAAAAAAAAAAAAAGATTTGTTTGCAGTATCGTGTGCATATGTGTTTAAACACCTTCATTTTCAAATGATGGAGTTCAAGCTCACTTAAGAGAGACAGCTGGTGGGGGAAGAATTTCTTGGCTCACAAGACTGAGAAGTCCAACAATGTTCTCATCTCAGGCCAGCCTGATCTAGGACCAGCGCTGTCCTTGGTCCTCAGGGGATGTGGTATATTTGCCTCTCTGTTGCTCTCAGCTCTACTTTTTCTGTGTTGGTTTCTTTCTCAGGTAGTCTCTCTGTTCACACGTCATAGTCTCTGGAAGCTCCAGGCTAACTCCTTCTAGTTTAGCAATTAGGGCAGGGGGAGGGTGGGAATGCTTCTCTACAGTTCCCCATCCTAGAGTTGACTGTCATTGTACTGACATGAGTCAAGCACCCATCTTTGACCTAGTTCCCCAGGCAGGGGGTAGAATTCTCTAATTCACTTGGCATGAGTCATATCTTTGGGGTCGTAGTGCAGAATGGGTTGACCCCGCTTTAACCACGTAAAGTAACATTGAAGAAATGGTACTTTTCCACTGGAAGAGGGAGGTGTTGTTATCAGAAGAAGGAGAAAAGGATGCAGCTCAGGCAAAAACAACAGGTGTTCACTATAATATCTTATTTCTGATAACAAATATATGGATAGAACTTAAATGTCCATCAATACAGGAAAACTTAAACAAATATGATTCATCATAGGATGGGATACTATGTAGCTATTAAAATAAATGAGGTATATCCATGTGTTGACCAGAAAAAATGTCTACTGTATAATAATAAATTTAAAATGAAGTTGCAGAAAAGTATTCTTAATTATGCATATGTGTATTATCTGTTGTGGACATGAATACTTTTTCTTCATATATTTCTGTACTGCTTTTAGTTTGTTGCTATGTTTGTTTGAAATGGGCATATATCACTATTTTTAAACCAGGGACTGGAACTGACAGGGCTCAAGAACTATAGAGAGATTGGACATGTGATAGGAAAGCTGGAAAGGTCGTATTTATGGAGCTAATGTAAAAATAATGGGAACCGAGTGGTGAACAGAACAGATTAAGCTGCCTGTGTGGCAGGGGCAGGGGATTTGTATCCTGAAAGAGTGACAGAAAATTACCTGGAAAGAGGTAAATGTTAGCCAGAAAAGCACATGGTTGGAAGAGGGTGAGGTAGGGACCACGGAGAATAACTTTGGCAATCACACGAATTAAGGAGGAAGAACAGAGGCAGAGAATGTAGGCAGCGTAGTGTAAAGAAGAGAGAATGAATCTGCAGTTGAGCAATCTGGTTATCTTACTTGGGCAACCCTGTTACCTAAGAAAGGTCACACAGCATCTCTCAGGGTCTCTATCTCCTATGTAAAATGGAGTTACTAATAATATTTCCCCTTTTTTACTCACAAGATAACTGTGAGATTTAAGTGAGATAAAAAAGGGCTACTTGTGTAAAGACAAGATCATTTATATTTATCCAAACAAATCCAAAACATTAATTTGAAAAGATATATGCACTCCTCTGTTCAGTGCAACATTCTTTATAATAGCCAAGATATGGAAGCAACCTAAGTGCCCATTAATACACAATTGGATAAAGAAATTGTGGTACATATATACAATGGAGTATTATTACTCAGCCACGAAAAAGAATGAAATATTACCATTTGCGATGGATGGACCCAGAAGGCAGTATGCTAAGTGAAATAAATCGGACAGAGAAAGACAAATACCATATGATCTCACAGATATGTGAAATCTAAAGAATGAAATTAACAAAACAGAAACGGACTCATAGATAAAGAGAATGAGCTGATGGTTGGGAGTTTGGGGGGGGTAGGGTGAAAAGCACGAAGGGATTAAGAAATACAAATTGGTAGTTACGAAATAGTCATGGGGATGTGAAGTAGAGCATGTGGCATATAGTCTGTAATATGGTAATAACTGTGTATAGCGCCAGGTGGATTAGACTAGTCAGGAGCTCACTTTGTAAATTATATAAATATCTAACCATCATGCTGTACACCTGAAACTAATATAAAACAATGTCGAATGTCAACTGTAATTGAAAAATCAAAAAAGGGGGGAAGACGGCGAAGGGGAATAAGAGGTTCAAACTTCCAGATATAAAATAAGTAATGAGGATGTAATGTTCAGCACAGGAAGTATAGGCAATAATATTGTGATTGTGTTGTATGGTGTCAGATGGATGCTGCACTTAAAATGGTGATCACTTCCTTGGGTATATAAATGTCAAATAACTATGATGTACACCTGAAACTAATATAATACTGCATATTAGCTACATTTTAATAAAAAAGAATGGGAAAAGACCATATAATTCCAAGTTAACTGGGGCCAAACTGAAGAATCTTTCTATAAATGGAGTGAAGAAAATGAAAGATGTCATCAGGCTTCCTTTGCACATTAGTCAACTAAAATGACTAATTTTGTTGGTCATTTAACCTATTTGAATGGCAGATGGTTTTTTGAGACAAGGGAAGACATTTACATTTGTCTGTGTGTAGTACTCACTGCTTTTAACTAAAATGAATAATTATACATAGTTCACCTACATATAGAAACAGCGAGATAAAACTGCAAATATCATATACAACTCTTGTGGAAGAAAATACATAGAAAAAAATGTAAAACTACAACTCTGAATTACTTGGAATCTTCATACTGGTGACTTGCCCAACAGAATTTTTTATCATTCCCATGGAATTCTAACAAGAACTGCTCAGAAGTATCAATTATGTTCGCATCCCCTGTACTTTTAAAATCTGATTAATTTGTTTTGCTCTGTTTGTGTGTATATTTTAGCATTTTGAGGCAAACATTGTCATTCAAAATAGAAGACTCAAGTGGCATTTCAGTGAGCTAGCTGTCTTCTTCCTTCCTTCCTTCCTTCCTTCCCTC
>NW_006442109.1:10958221-11011753 GCF_000325575.1 Pteropus alecto
ACTTACTCTACCATATGCTTGGACTAGTTCTAGGCACTGACATACAAACTTAATTTAACACATAGTAGTCGCTCTTTCAAATAGCCTTCCAGTGGTAGGGAAGATAGACATTTGGACAAAGAAAGTGTAATGGGAGTGGGGCAAGATTGTCAGGAAAGGGTTCACTGTACTTTGACTTCTTTTTTTCCTTCTCATTCCTTCTAAATGCTTGCTAGAACTTTCTTGACTTTTTAGTTTTGTTTAGGTGTGTGTTAAGAAGAACTGGGCATCTCTTCCTAGCTTTTGAAATTCTGTCTTTATAACTTAAGCACAGGAACTGCACTACTAAGGAAAGTGGAAAGCTTTCAGAGACTGGGATTTTATCCCTTAAATTTACCAGTTCTGAGATGAGTTAGTGTTTAGAAAAGAGAAAGATCTCCCACTCCAGCCCACCTCTAATACATAACATACTTTTTAAATGGTTTTTATCTTAGATGCTATCTACTACAGAAGTAATCTGTCCTCTTACCTTGGACTTTCTTTCCTGACTCCTTTGGATAAATAAAACTTTGAACCTGCTTTAAGGCTCAAGACCTTGGTAACTGTGTGTGTGTGTGTGTGATAGAGAAACTGTAAAAGCTCGGTCTCTGTGTCTCACTGCTCCTGCCTTTCCTCACCTTCTCTTCTCCCACCATACAAATTGAGCTCATGTTAGCAGCATATGTCTAGTGATATTCCAATTTCCAAGAGGCCTGTGAACAAGATGATTGTAAAACATTTTTAATTATAGGACAAAGTAATCCTGATTCCTTAATTCTGGGTCTAGACCTTTTTGTTATCAAACTAGCATTTTGAGTAGATTCATATGTTGAACTTGTTCATATTGTAAAGAGGCATTTTTCAAAGTCAGAAAAATGAGAGAGATTCTGTTCTTAAAAGAGAAACATGTATTTTCTTATATCTTTATAATGATGCATTGTTTTTATAGTGTTATTTCCTGAGGTTTAAAGGCTATGCTTTCATTTTCCCCTTTTAGTTCTTCTTATGGAATATCATCCTGTTTATCTGCCTATTCTTTCTGCTTTCTTGTTAAGTGGGTTTGTTTAATATTATTGATGATAATTTCCCACGTATCAATAATTCCCTGATTCTCTCAAACACTAAAGAATATTCAGTAGGTGTGTTAGAAGTCACTACCATTGATGGAATCAAGAACAGTTTAATTTTGGAGAAAAACTGTCCTATTTTCTTTAAAAATTAAAAAAACTATGTAAACAAAACATAAGAAGGGAATTCCTGAGGTCATTAATCCCTTAAAGGTTTTCTCCGGCCCTGACTTTAGAAGACAGTCGTCACCAAGATATGCTTATTTTTTCATAGAATATTAACATAGATGTTATTTTTTCCTATCCAGGTATTAATGTAGATATGAGACTTTGAAATTGCTTCACAGCTAGGTAATTTAGTTTTTCAAAAAGATGAAAAGCTAATTATTAGGCAATAATGTGATCAAATTACCAAAAGCCTCAAGGTGGTTCTATTTCAGTTCTCAACCTGATGTGCATTTAAAAATATCTCTTAGTGTAGTTACTGTTCATA
Organism: Pteropus alecto; assembly: GCF_000325575.1. Classification (NCBI taxonomy): domain Eukaryota; kingdom Metazoa; phylum Chordata; class Mammalia; order Chiroptera; family Pteropodidae; genus Pteropus; species Pteropus alecto. Next base: position 10,959,800 of record NW_006442109.1, read on the forward strand.
ATGCATTATGGAATATTTTTAGATAACAGCTTGGATAATAAAGAAGCCATTATCCTGATTTGGTGTGTTTAACCCAAGTTAAATTTATGGCAGACTGAAAATTAGCCGTCATGTTGTACACCTCACTTTCTGTTCTATGCAACTTGACATATGTGTGAACCATATGTCCAGTAGGGTTTATAAGAATATGATATTGATGGATGGAAGAGCTGTTTAATAGTACCCTATAAAAATATACAAGATAACATATGCAGTGTATATATAACCTTGCAGTTTTGGTTCATAAGAGATTTAACCTGTGGCTAACTGAAATGTATTAGAAATCCTTCAAAAGAAGAAAATTCAAGATTCACTTCTTTAATTTCCAGGCCTTTATGTAGCTGACCAATTTAGGAGGGAGACCTTACTAGTGCTTTTTTTCCAGAGCAGATGAGAGATTTATAAAATTACCTTAGTTTCTGAAATACCATAGATCAAAGAATTCAGTGCATATCTATCTTGCCTATCTCTCCCACTTAATTTCCATTACTTCATAATTACTTGCAGGAAGTACCTTGTTTAGCACATGCGTAGCTTGTTTTGCATTTAAGGGTTTGCCCTCATACCCAGTCTTATTAAGGGATTTTACAACATAATGTTGATTAATTAAAATTTTCTTAAGCAGTGGATTAGAGATGGCTTTGCAGAGGAAGAGTAAAATATAGAATGCAGGATTTCCCATTTAAATGCAGCCCAGGTTATAACTAATTATTGTGCAGTAACCCCTGACCAAAGAGACAGACTTTCTTACTGGGCCCATGTCTATGTCTTTTACCACCAACACTGATCACTTTATGGGCGGTCATGCAAGAAACTAGGCACAGAATGGAACTTGTGTGGGCATCTTTCTGTACAAGCAGTTCCAATAAATTATATCTACATCTCCCAGAGACGTTTATACTTAGCAGCACATTTTCTGTAATATCTGAGAAACTCTAAACAAGCCTTTTAAATAGCCTTAATCTGATTCCCTTCAAAAGGAGGATGGAGTCTAATTGTTCTGATGTGAAAGAACTTGCGAAAGAGACTGGTCTGTCAGTGTTCTCTGAGTCCTTAGACTATATTCGTCATGAAACAAAGCAATGCCCTCTATTTTTACCCTCAAGATACAGAGTTTTCCAGCAGAGGTTACACTTCAGAATCACCTGTGGAGATGTGCTTTTGTCCACTACTAGAAATTCTGGTTTAGTAGGTTTGAAGTGAAGTCACTGCATCTGTTTTTTAAAGTTTTAGAGATGTTTCTAATAGACTCAACTTCCAAGTGAGTACCACTCTCAGCTTACATTTGAATCTGTACCACACATATTCTGTATAACATGGTGACAAGTTTCATCCACACTGGTACTATGGCTTTACAAAGAGGAACTTAGAAGGTAGCTAGAAGGAGATCCTAGCTATAGTTAGAATTTTAGAGTTAAAAGGAAAGTATTCTAAACCCCTCCTCTTTACAGAGTTGGTAGCAGAACCAAATAGTAGATCCAAGACTCTGACTTGAGCTCTTTCTATACTAACGTCTTAGACCTAGTTCATCTTTGAGAAAATCTTCAAAGTCATGCAGTAATCTAAAAGTTGTCTTGAGCATCCCAGAGCATGCCAGGGTATTGTAAGTTCTCAGGGTATTTAATAAAAGGAGCAATAATATAGCCAGCAGGAACTTCTCACATCTTTGAAATTAAAAGGCAAGAGTTATGAGTGACGTAACTCATAGTTGGAAATTATAGACATCACCCGGAATGTTTTAGTGGCTTCTTTGTAAACAAGGAAATTTCTGACAAGATGCCTAGATTTGGTACTAAAGATTTTCAAGAACAAGATGATCATTTGTCTCATTTAAACTGATCCTTAAGTATTGGCAGCAAATCTAGGAAATTATGCCAGTATTATATTTCTAAGCAGACCTGACTTTTAGCTTGTACTTCAGAGGGAGGATTTTGTGCCCAGATTTGCAATTTAACCAACTAAAGGAATAATATGTTTGTTAATTAGGATTAGAATTGGCTGTAAAAAAAAATCCAAACAATAGTTCAGTCGAGGTGTAGAGATTGATTTTTCTTTTGGATTAAAAAAGTCTAGGGGAAAGGGAAGCCCAGCATTGATATGGATACCTCACGGCCATCAGGGACTCAGGTTCTCTCTCTCTCTCTCTCTCTCTGTCTCTCTCTCTCTCCCGCTCTCTCTCTCTCTCTCTCGTTCCATTCATTCTTGGCACTATCTTACATCCTCAAGGTGTCTAGATGATTGTTCTAGATGGCTGTGGAGCTTCAGCCATCATCAAAGAGGCATAGCTCTAACTCGAATCATCTCTCTTGAAAGAACTTTTCTAGGACCACACCAACCAACAGTTTTTGCTTCTATCTCACTGGTCATTCCTGTTATCAAGGAAGGGTGGAAAGTTACAACTGGGCAGGTTGCTATTCACTATAAGTAGAAGTTATATTACTAAGAAAGAAGAGTGGATGTTGGGTAGGCAAACAACAGATCTGCCATAACCTGTTTTCAAGAATATAATACTTATATTAGAAAAACCAAATTTTAGTGACACCAAAAACTATTATATAGGATATACATTTAAAAGATCCCCAAACTACAATTTACCATGTGTCTCATTAATAAAAACAATAAATCTTCACAGTAGTGTTCTCCTTTGGATTTCTCAGCAGGACTCATTGGAAACAGCTATTAGGTTTTGTATATTTTAAGTAATTTGAAGAATGAGTTCTTCAAAACAATGGGAAAAAAAGACATTAAATCCTGTTTACTTTTGGAGACAGAATCAAAACAACCATAAGGACAATTCAGTGGATATTTATGGAGCTAGCAGGAGCAGAATATACTGTGTTGGATGATATGATTTATGAATGAACTTATTAAATACTCGAGTTGTTTAGTATTTAGATGGAACAAGATAAACTAATAAAGCATATGAAATAGTTAAATACTTATCATAGCAGTGAATCGTACCAACTCCAGATATAAAAGACCTATCCTAGAGAGAATGATAGGCATCTTAGGTTAAAGCTTTAAGTATTAGATATTGTTCATTTGGGCTGCTATAACAAAATACCATAGACTGGATGGCTTATAAACACAGAAATTTATTTCTCATGGTTCCAGAGGCTGAATGTTCAAGATCAGGGTGCTAGCATGGTTAGGTTCTGGTGAAGGCCCTCTTGTTTGCAGACTGCCGACTTCCTGCTATGTCCTCACATGGCGGAAGCTCTTGGTGGGGATTGGGAGTTCTTTTATAAGACCACTAATCTTATTCATGAGGGTTCTGTCCTCATGACATAATTGCCTCCCAAAGGCCTTACCTCTTAAAACCATCACAATGAGCATTAGATTTCAACGTGAATTTGGTGGGCGGAGGGGGGGGGGCGGCACAAACATTCAGATCGTAGCAGATATAATTCCTCTGCCTGTATCCTGTCTTTACAAATAAAAAGAGATAAGAAGATGGAGAGAATTTTATTGTCTAAAACACTTGTAGGCAGTAATCTGCCACATATACAAATATAAACCATGATATACATTAATGTATAAGATGGAAGTGTTTCTGCTCTATGAGACCAAATTTTTAAATGTTCTCAGGTCTCATTCGTATCCACTGTTCACATGATACTGTGCTATCTAACATATTTACTGAGAGCCTCATATTTACTGTACACATTAAGAAGGAAGTTCATTCACAAGTTGCCACTTAGATGAGAAAGTCCAGATTTTGGCTTCTTACAGCCATGAATTTCAAATCTGGGGAAAACCCAGACTTGTATTTTTTTTTCCTATTCCTTTCATAATTACTTATCAGTAACCAAACCCTGTCGACTTTGCTCCAACTAATAGAAAACAGGAAACTACTGAGACTCCCTGTGAGAAGAGGGCCAGGCTGCACCCTCTGTGACCTCACCCCTTCAGTCTGAGTTGTCCTTGGGGCCACAGTTGCAAACAGCTCCCTATGTGACTTTGGCAGTGAGCATAGGAAGTGCAAATGAAGCCAACTAATGCAACAGAGTCCGTTAGCCTGGCCTTTTGCGCTCAGAGAGCCATCCTTTGAACCTTTTATGATAGTGTACTTTTGGGCATCCTTAGGGGAGAATAGTTAACACTCTGATCTGGTAATGTGTTATATAGCAGTGGAAATGCCTTTGGCACTCTGATATTAAATAACTGCTTATTTGAACTTATTGTAAAATGATTTAGCCTTTCCCACCCATTATTAGTTCCCTTTGAAGCTATTGTGCTCAAGTTAAGTTCTCCAGTAAGGACTGTGAAAGAAAAATGGAAATTTCATAAGTCGTACTTTATATCTACTCAGTGCTGATGCAGCTTTCTCATATTTTGGTTTTCTGTCCCCCATTCTGCACCCATCCCCCTCTGCTTTCAGGTGAAGGTCTCCCACAGGTTTATTACTTTGGACCATGTGGGAAATACAATGCCATGGTGCTGGAGCTCCTCGGCCCTAGCTTGGAGGACTTGTTTGACCTCTGTGACAGAACATTTACTTTGAAGACTGTGTTAATGATAGCTATCCAGTTGGTAAGTTGGCATTGCTGTTCTGCAAAAGAATAGGCGGGTTCCATAGCCACATCCTTGTGTCCCTTTTGGTGATTTACCAGCTGTAGTGATACCTAGTGAATGCACATTCCTAGACTTGAGGTGTTCTAAGAAGCTGGCTGGGACAAAAAAGGCTAATCCAAAGAAGTCACTGCATCTGCCCTTTGCTCTGTTTTAAGACTTTGTACCTTGGAACAATACTTTTCCCTTAACCGAAGTGGAAGCATGTAATTTAGATTAGGGAGAAAGAGGATGATTAGGTGAAGTAATTTCTCAGATGTTTTATTTATAGGTTTTAAACATACGTCCTCCCTCTCCCCTTACTTTTGCATCCAAGAAAAGATTGAAGATTCTGAAATTGTATGACCAAGAACCCACCTTAGTTCTATGACTTCCAGTTCTCACAGATTGACACGGCTGAAGAGGCAGCTCTCTTAGCTCCTACCAAATTGTACACCATTAGGAGTTTAAGGAGCAGTTAAGATAGTTCCTTTAAGAAGTTTGTCAGCCTCTCGGGAAGGATGCGAATGAACCTTTATTGGTCTGAGACAGTGATATTCTAACGCACTTTACAGCCAAAACTTGGAAATGTTGGAAAATTGACTTTCATATCCAAAATTCAAATGTCTGAGCTTCCCTTTCTATACTAAGTAAGTAGAAAAGCTTTGTAGATAGAAATGAACTTAATGAAATTTGAAATAATTTTATGATTACTATTTTGGGATATTTTTACATTCACATATAAACTACACTTCTCCCTCTGCTGCTAATTAACTCTGTGATATCCGTCCAATATTAACTTCTCTGGGCCTCACTTTCCTTATTTCAGCAACAAAGAGAGCTGGGTTGGGGAGTCCTAGTCAACTGAGGAAAGGAACATGTGGGCAGGAGTTGAACGTAACAGTGGCACCTGTCTTCAAAGACCACCAGCATATTCTGATATCCTGTCTGGGAATCATTCCTGCCTTTCAAATTCTTGCTTTCTGAAGAAGCATAAAAACAATTCTATTCATCATCTGCAAATTGTAACATTATAAAGTAAAACTGTATATTATTTCAATTGTACTATCCCGCTCTTTTATCTTGATATTTGTTATGTATATATTTGTATCAGAAAATATTTTCTGGTTTACAGGAATAAAGTGACTCTGAGTGGTGAAGAAGAAATGAGTTTTATTTTCATTTCGGTAATTAAAACCTTGGGTTGATAAAAGAAAATGTAATGTGTTTTTTAAATAAATTTTTTTGGAGTATTTCCATCATTGTTTTTTCTCTTTTAGCTTTCTCGAATGGAATATGTACACTCAAAGAATCTCATTTACCGAGATGTCAAGCCAGAGAACTTCCTGATTGGCCGCCAAGGCAATAAAAAAGAGCATGTTATACACATTATAGATTTTGGACTGGCCAAGGAATACATTGACCCTGAAACCAAAAAACACATACCATATAGGGAGCACAAAAGTTTAACTGGAACTGCGAGATATATGTCTATCAACACGCATCTTGGCAAAGGTGTGTTTATTTTCTGCTCCTCAAAAGGACAGGTTGTTAAAACAACTTTTTATTCTAATAACACTTTTGTCCCCATTGTGCATTACAACTTGCGATCTTTATTGCTTCACAGGTAAGTGATTTTTATACTTGAAAACAGTATGGTAAGTTAGTGACTTTCCTGAATATTCGATTGACAACTTGAGGATTTTAATTCTTTATGCAGTTGACTCTTGAATAATACAGGGTTGAACTGTGCAGATCCACTTATATGTGGATTTTTTTCAATGAACATTGTAAATATATCTTCTTTATGGTTTTCTTAACATTTTCTTTTCCTCTGTTTGCTTTATTGTAAGAATACAGTATCTAATATTTATAACATACAAAATACGTGTTAATTGACTTTACGTTACCAGTAAGGCTTCCAGTCAACAGTATGCTATTAGTAGTTAAGTTCTGGAGAGTCAGTTATATGCACATTTTCGACTGCGCAGCGCAGGCCGCAGACCCTCCTAACCCCCATGTTGTTCGAAGGTCAACTGTACTGTGTTTCCAAAGCTTAGTTTCTTAGCAGTGTGCGTACTTGAATTATTAAAGTCATAGCATTTTATTAAGTTTAGTGATGAGTTTGGTATGAATGATCTCATATATGACATCAGGCTGGTATCTGCTTTGAGGAAGAGCACCTCACTAAAATATGAACCAGGCTGCTGTTCACTGTGCATAATTCCATGAATAATTCTTTAAGGAAGAACCTATATCTTACTCAGTGAAAATATATTTGCTTTTTCATGTCTTACATTTTATTCAGGATAGATGGTTTGCACAAGTATTGCAAGAAGCTCTAATAAAGGCAGAAGGCCTTGTTAGAGGAACTAGTCCCAAGGAGACTGTTGCAGGAGAAGCCTTAAGAACAGTGGAAAGTCAAGTAGGCAGGGCCCTTGGGCCCTTTGCCAGCTTCTCCAGAAAAGCTTCCCTGTGTATCTGTTTTATATATTGGTCTTTCATGGAAGATTCTATTTGGAGAAAAGTTTCCAAGGTGATTGAAAAAATATATTTGAAAATTATCATCCTAGAGAATAGCCATGTAAACAGAATATTATCAGGTTCCATAATCCTAGACATAGCTAATTGTATCAGTTGTTTGAACATTAACAACTGTCATACACTAGTAAGTATTTTAAAGACTAGTAGCTACGACGTTGCCTCATTGAGTAAACTGCACATCTATTCGGATAATGACTCTAGTATTAATGAAGAATAAAAATGACATGACAAAGTAGTGTGATACAACTTGAGTTGAAATCATGAATGCTGTCAGAATTTTGTCCGTAACCACATGGAAATCCTCACTTAACCAAGTGTAATACTTTAAAATTAGACTAGAAGGTCTTCTGCTACTTATTATCAGTGTTACTTTGGACAAGTTACTTAATCTTCCTGAAACTTATCTGTAAAATAAAAGTAATATTTCATAAGGATATTCTGAGGATTAAATAGGTGATATATGTAACACAGGTCTCTTGGATAGTGCTCAGTAGTCCCTTCTTCCTTTTTACAAGGAGATAGACTGTGTTGTAAAAAGTCATAATTGCTTGGTTTAACTGACAGGCCCTAGAAATTGTTGTTCCAGTGCCTGCTTTCTGGGCTCAGCAATTTGTATTCTAATTTTATTATTATTGTCAAGAAAAACAAAGACAAAGGATGGGTACCTGCGTTATGCCTGTATAGGTACAGTGTGATGGTCAAGAAAAAGGGATGCAAATCCTGGCATTTTCACTTAAAGCGATGTGATTTTGGTCCAATAACCTTCCCTCAGCCTCAGTTATCTATGAAGTATAATAAGAGTACTTCATATCATAGAGTTCTGTGAGATAATGCATATAAGTGTTTAGCATAGTGCCTGATACTAGTAAAGATTCTATAATGGTAATTATCATTTATTCAACGGACTGTTTTAAGCATCTACTGTTGTCGGACTGGGTCCCTTCATTTCTTGGTATAGCCATTTCTGCCAGAACTTTGAGTTTATCTCCAAACTTGGACTTCGTAGTTAAAAAGTTTTCGGGTCAGATCCAACTTGTCACCATATTTTGTTCTCTCAGTGTTACAGAGAATACATAAAGATGGTTGTCAGATGTCCTTTAAACTCTGGTTAGAGTCTCAAACCAGAGAAGTTTCCATAGGAACTCTTAATTCTATTGGGTTTTAAATGTGTAGCATCCTTTATGTTGTAATGGAGAACGAGGGAAGTGAATCTTCAGATGACTTGGAGAGCATTACCTATTAATTTTGCGAGGGAAGAGAACAAGGGAAGATGTCTCCTAAACCTGACATTATCACATCCCATTAAGTATTCTTTAATGGCTGAAATTAGGGTGAGAACACAGGGTCACCTAGCCCCTTTCCTACAACAAAATATATTTGACTTAAAATCAGGGATGTGATGCATGTAAACCAAGCACATCTTTTCGATTGGTTGAAGGCAAGCCTTTATGGTGTGAAAGAATTTTGTGTCCTACTGGTCTCATTGGTATTGAAACCTTCTTTGAAAGTGACAATGTCTTGCATGAATAAACAAGAACATGTAGAAATATTGATTCGAACAAATGTGGAATGTTCAAAGAAATTTGGAAATAAAGCATGGCTCTTGTTTTTACTTTTTTTTTTTTCTTGAAAGGCCCTAATAGCTTAAATTATTATAGGTTATTTGAGAACCGGAAAATGACTTTTCAGATTACCTAAATCAACCACTTTATTTTCAGATGAAGAAACTTAGGCCCTAAGTAGGTGACTTGGCCATGCTTAATTCCACATGGATTAAATTAATGGAAAGGATGGGTCAAGATCTAGATGACCTGACTCCAGAACCATTGTTTTTCCTGTTATCCCATATTCCACAGCTATTTTTCATGGTTCTCAGTATTTGAAAGTTATTTTGTTACTTATTCCAGTGGGCTTAAATGTGTTTGTTATTTTTTTGGTTTTTTATTTTTAAAAAATCTTTTGAAATGGCTTTTTGCTCTGAAGAGAAGTTGCCTTTTTTTGCAGAGCCGATGAATATTGAAAATGTGGAGAGTTTCGCCCTCTAGTGCTCAACTAGCCAAAATGCAACCATTTGTCCGGTGAATTTTTTGTTACCAAGGGGCCTCTTGTTACAGGAGGTGGATATAAAAATGGAGAGGTGATGAGTAGGTGTGATGTAGTGTGAAAAACTGCAGGGCGCGGTTTCTCTATCTGCCCTGCTTTGTGGGAGATCTCAATTCACCTTACTTGTTCTTTCTTTTTTTGTGTATCTTTAAACTCTGTTAAACTATTTGTCTAATGACTTTGTTTTCAATCACGTATAAAATTTATTGCAACCACCTTCAGGCAAGCCATGTAGACAGAAGCTTCTGGTCTTGCTGTTTTATTTTATCCTTTTTAAGATTATTTCAGTTGACTTGCATCAACTCAATTTTATATTACTTATATGTCTTGTCAGGGTGCCTCCCCTTTCCTCTAGTGACCCCCTTTGCAAAAATCTTCAAACTGCAATTTAGAAGGTTGTCTTCTTTGTTCATTTATCCTGCAGAGTACTATTCACTCTTTTTCATGCAAATTACCCAAAATTGGTGGCAGCAGTTAAACACGTTGTGCTTTTGTATTTTGAGTTTAGTTGAGTAGCTTTCCCTGCCTCCCTGACTCTTAAGTTTTATTTTCTGCACAATGAAAGCACAGCTGAGTTTAAGGTAGCCCCTTAGTCTTGCTTCTGTCATTTCTTTTGATAAAGCCCTAAACTTGATTCTGAAAAATAAATACATAAAATGCCTGAGTTGAACCGTAATCGGCAAATCAGAAATGGAGGCATGTACTATTTATATTCAGTCTGACAACCAAAGGAAGTATAAGATTTTTTTTTCATCTTTCCAGTTGAAAGAGAAACCCAGCAACTTATTTTATATGATAAGCTCCCAGAATACAGGGATCCTGTTTTATGTGCCCATAAAGGGCACCTTAGTAATAAATTTCAAGTCTTTCTTAAGGTGGCCATGGAACATGGTACACATGGAATGGAGCCGAGAGATTATCATTGATGTTTGCTTATATCAAATTAAGTTTTGATATTAGTTTTTATTCATTTTTTATGACTAATGAAAAACACCAGCCATGTGTACTAGGCATTCTGCAGCTCGTGCCTTCGCAGTCCTAGCCAGAGTGGATTGTTTGAACAGCTTCAGCTGCTTAATCTGCTGCTCGCTTTCCCTGATGTAATTGTCACCCATATGTAGGAAATAATGTTTCTCTTAAATGATCTTACTTTCAGGAAGGTGACAGCATTCAGCGAGGGGTGGTTAATCACCATTTACTGATTTGAACTTGGTTTTAGTTTAGGGTGTACTCTTTTCACTTGGTATTTACTTGCCAGTGTTAGATCAAGGCAAAGGAGGTACACATTGGTTTTTTTGGTTTGATCTAAAGTACTATCCCTGGTTTAGATATACAAAGAATTAGTAAGCAACACCTTTCCAGAGCAGAAGGGATTTTGAAAGGACAGCTTGGTTTTGAGCTTCTTTCTGCTTTAATAACTTCAAATGTAATGTGTGATCTGTCTTCCCTTTTAGAGCAAAGCCGGCGGGATGATTTGGAAGCCCTAGGCCATATGTTCATGTATTTCCTTCGAGGCAGCCTGCCCTGGCAAGGACTCAAGGTATCCTTGAAAGTGCTCAGCGGAGGGCTTTCTTTGAATTCTCAGTTGTTACTGAAGGGGTTGCTGACTTGATGTCTGCAAGAAGCACGAAGTGGAAGATTGGTTACAGAGATGAGAAGCAAGAACTACTTAGATTAGTTTATATTGTAAATGCTCATCTGGGCTTTGGAAGCTCTGTTTTGCTGCATTTGTCTTCTTCCCTTTCTGAATCCTTCTTCCTTGTTTTTGGATTTTCCGTGATCTCCCCCCTGGTTCCCTCCCAGCCTTGGCAGTACTGCTTTTCTCTCTGTCAGTATTCCTCCTCCACTACCATTATGTAGCAGGATGAGTGTTCCCAGTGTGTTGGGGAATTTCTGGAACAAATTGATGTCAGCAGCTGCTACACATTTTACCAGCAAGACCAGCAGGGCTGGGTGTGCCCCTAAGGTGAAGCAGGAAATATTTGTTCATCCTGTTGAGGCTAAGTGCCCACCTGGATTAAAATGAAAATCCAGGCTTAACATTGCTATTCAAGTATTTTATTGAATAAATGCCTATGCAGACAATAGCCATTCCTTGTGAAACATGTAGGTTAAATAGACTTCCTTAGGTAGGTATTAGTATAGTACATTCATGTCAAAGTCAACTATTAGTTATAATTATAACCATTGTAATTTACTCTGTGCCTTTGACTGATAGACTAGGAAATGGTAAGCTTCTAACTCATTCTAAGTCCCATTAGATAGTTAAATGTGTGACATATTTTTGAGCTGTAATTTATTTTAACATGTTAGTGTGGAAAGAAACTTAATTCATAGTTTTGGGTACTCCTATACTACCCAGCCTCTCCAGATGGGTGGAATAGAATGATTAACTTTGCTGTCCTCTCTAGGACATTGTCCTGAAAAGTAAGGCTTCTGTCCCTTCCCTTTGGGAAGATTTTATTTCTTTCCCTTTAAATTTCTCTCTTAACATCTCCACGATCTTCTCCTAGTCATATATATCTTGTCGTTGATATTGACAGTTGTCAAATAGTTTCACATTCTCTTTGCTCATTATATAGCCAGTGTATTCATGTATATATTATTAATCGCTTGAAACTTTTTTACGGTCCATGAATTGTATTAGTGGTAGTTGTAGATCTAAAATTTCTCCAACTCACTTTAGAACATTGTTGCTTAAAACTGGGTGCAGCAGGCTAGGTAGAGCCTCAAGGGAATCCCTTAAGACCACATTGTTGGTCCAAGCTTCAGAAGCCCTCTTTTTACAGTCATGAGCAAACCGGATTTGGCTGCTTCAAGCCACTGACGTATATTAAACCTGTCTGTTAGTCATGCCTGTATCATAGATAACATTTAGATAACATTTTTCTCTCTGGAACCACATTGTGGAAGGGCACTTTTTTTTTTTTTAATTGTTCTTTTTTCTATTCAACTTCACAATAAATATGTTGTGGAGCCATCTATCTGTCCCCACTTGGGTTAGCAATATTTTTAATCTTATGGAGTTTTCTAAAAAGGGGAAAGCTAAATCTCTTTTTGAACCCCCGTGGCCGTGAGAGATTACTAAGCTGCTACAATTCTGAGAATATTGCTACATGATATTTTTATTTTCTTATCCTAGCCATTTGTCTCATTACATTTGATGGCATTTATCTTAGACTACCAAATATGTTTGCAAGAAAAGTTTTCTAGAGCAGAGCAGATGTATTGTACATATCTAAACACATCATTTCTACTGCATTTCTTATTTGTTAGTGTTAGAGAGAAAAACAATTGAGATTGTTTAACAAATCCTCCCAGTTTTATTGAAACACTCATTGTGTCCCCAAACATACAGGACCTCCCATATTTAGCTCCTCTTTCCAAATAACTCTCTCTCTTTACTCTCTACAGGCTGATACATTAAAAGAGAGATATCAAAAAATTGGTGACACCAAAAGGAATACTCCCATTGAAGCTCTCTGTGAAAACTTTCCAGGTAGGGTACAAAAAGGACACCCCAGCCAGTGCTACTAAAGCTTTGAAGTAGGTGAAGGCCATGACTTGGTACCTTTAGATAAGGTGCTCTCCAGAAAACTTACATTTCCCTTTATTGTTATTTAGATCAAGACAGGTTTTGTCGCTTTTATTTGGTCCATAAAGAAGACACCAGTGTCAAATAGTCTGTACAGTATTCCTTGCTTGGCCCCAAGTTTCTCCCAGTGGGAAGCATTCAGCTAATGAGCATGGCCTTTGACCTCTTTCCTCACAGAGGAGATGGCAACTTACCTGCGATATGTCAGGCGGTTAGACTTCTTTGAAAAACCTGACTATGAGTATTTACGGACCCTCTTCACAGACCTCTTTGAAAGGAAAGGCTATACCTTTGACTACGCCTACGATTGGGTCGGGAGGCCTATTGTGAGTATCCTCTTTGCTCCTCTTCACCTCAGACCAGCACTGCCTCACCCCTTCACTCGTCAGACTTTCTGCTTAAAGCAATGGAGAAGGACATACCTTTGACTGTAGACTACACTTACCAACCTTTTCAGGTGATGCCTTAGGTTTCTCTTACTAGAATTAGGAAGCAGGAGTAACTCCCTTTATGTGTTTTTAAGATTATGACCAGTATGTCCTAAGATACCAGAATTCAAGCCAGTTTTTAAAAAGTTTCATTTGTATGATCCAGAAGCTTGTGCTAAATAGACAGTAAAGGTGCTTGACTTCAGTAGGGGTGCAGCCCAGCACCACAGGAAGCTTTTGAATTTGCTCTTCTAGCCAGGGGTCCACGGGGCCTGAGAGCGTGCTAACAGACATCACCGTAGGATTTTTTTTTTTTTTTTTTTTAATTTTCAAAGGTAAACTACTCTCTAATGAACTACTGAAGACAAAGCTGCCTCCCTTTTGCAGATAAGCAAACTGAGAAGACAGGAAGACTTGAAACTTCCCTTGGTGGCTGAAAATAATAATTACTATCCTATTAGAATTAGAATGATGCTGTTGGGTCCCCTGCCGTGGAGCGTGCTAACAAACATCCCCGTAGGATTTTTTTTTTTTTTTTTTTTAATTTTCAAAGGTAAACTACTCTCTAATGAACTACTGAAGACAAAGCTGCCTCCCTTTTGCAGATAAGCAAACTGAGAAGACAGGAAGACTTGAAACTTCCCTTGGTGGCTGAAAATAATAATTACTATCCTATTAGAATTAGAATGATGCTGTCCTTTGCAGAGGCATTAGGTTAGACTTGTTTTCCGCATTTGACTTTTTGTTTTATTTGTCCAGCCTACTCCAGTAGGGTCAGTTCATGTAGATTCTGGTGCATCTGCAATAACTCGAGAAAGCCACACACACAGGGATCGGCCATCACAACAGCCTCTACGAAATCAGGTATGTTTTAGACTTTCATTGTTTCAGACTTTCCCTTTATTTGTGGCTAATGTTAAAACCCAAATTCTTTAGCTTCTCTGCTTAAGTGTATATATTGAAATTAAAGAAAAAGCGCTTGCCATTTCTCACTGATGTGACGTGGCATTCTAGCAACCCTCAGGGTTTGTGTAATGGCACTTAGATGTAGCCAGGTGCCTTACATGAAGCATCTATTCTAGAGGATCTTGGCCTGTCAGAGTCTTTTGGCTGAAGGGACCTGCTGGGTGTATAGGATGTATAGGCTAGTTCACTTTGAGTCTCATCTACAGTCCAGTGTGCAGCTTTTACCAATGCTGGTTTTTCCTTGCTCATTAGAATGGGTGGGTAATTTGGACTTAGAGCTCACCTGGGCATGAACTGGCACCTCCACTCTACCTCTGTCCCTGTATTCAGCTTAACTCTAGAGCTGGCCAAGATCTGAGATGGACTTGCAATGAAGACTCAAATTTGCTTTAGGCCACTTCAGAGAAGGCCATGTCATTCGTCCTTCATGTTTATGGTTTGGGAAACTGGCGGTCTGGATGAGAGGCTTCTCTCAGCCTAAAGACAGAAGAGGCAAACACATACCAAAAAACCAAATCTGACAACATTAAAAGAAAAGAATAACTGATTGAGTAGTGAATATTATGATTTGTACTTTTATATCATAACATATTGCTTAGAGCAAAATGAGGATCCAATAGATAAATAAGCAAAGAATAATAAACAGATAAACATATACATATGTGCTTGCATGCACGCACACACAATTATTATCACCTATCAAATGAGCTTGTTCTCCCTCACCCCGATCTCATTTTTGTATATAGAAGTACACATACACACATATTTATAGGACGTACACAAATGTAGAAAGACTCACCAATAAGTACATACGCTTGGTAAAATGTGTAGCTTGGCAGGTAAGAAAGCATGTAAAGGAAGGAAATCTTATATATTAGAGAGTAGATAAAAGAGAGGGCAGATAGGCAAAAGGTAGGATTTAGCAGACTACACTAATAGGGTCCATAGTTACAGGCTTTAATCAAAGTAGGTGGCTAAGAATTATAATTTCACTGACTTCTGATCTGAAAGTGGAATAGTGTCACTTTCTGCAGTTGCTCTCTCCTACACTCTCATACATTTCTCTTGACTTTGCAAATTCTTATAAGTTCTCTAGAAAGTAATTAGATAAAGTTACTCCTCTCTGATAAAATAATCTTACTTCTTGGAATCAATCATAATAAAACAACCCAAGATATAGATTTTAAGTGATCTGTGTAAAACTGCCACAATGTTCTTTATGTAGCCAAGTTTTAGAGATGACCCACGTATCCAGTTATAAGGATATAGTTATGGATTCATAACCTTTATTGAATAAACTGGGTTGTAATACAATGAATTGTAATCCATTTATCCAGTGGGATGTTATGTAGCCACTTCGAAGAATATTTAGGAAAAATTGTAGCAACCTAAAAGTGTTTATGGTTTTTATAGTGAGGAAATCACAGTACAAAATTAGAAATACTTCATGATTTCCCCTCAGGGAAGGGAAGATGAGACAATCAGTGAGAGGAGATAATGCCAAAGTATTAACATAAGTAATGTTGGAAGAGGATATTTCATTTCTGAAACTTGGCTACATAAAGGACATTGTGACAGTTTTACACAGATAACTTAAAATCTATATCTTGGGTTGTTTTATTATGATTGTGGGTAATATTTTTTCAAACTATTCTATAATGAAGTTATATTACCTTATAGTGAAAAATGCATTTAAATAGAAAATGGTATATGGAAAAATAAATTAAGTAGTCAGTAAAATCTAATCAGCATATCTGCCTACTCATGTTTTTTGGAATATTTTAAAGCCCAAACATGTTTTTTTTAGTTTCCCTGGTCTTTTCTGCTTCAGCGAATTCATAATCAGTGCTGCTGTTTTGAATGGATTTTTAAAAATATGGTGGGGCGGGGGGAGTGATTGAAAACTAAATTGCCAGAGGAGTATAAGCCGTCATACTTAGTACCTGAGTAAAGTACAGTGAATTTCAACGTACTTTTAAGTGAAAGGTCATTAAATTAGTATATATAATTAGGAAATCTCCTCTGAAAGGCAGTAAGCTTCCCTTTAAACAGTCGAATCTTGAAGATCTCTCTGATTTTTTTTTCCTTTTAGGATTTTTAGTATCCCATGGCTGCTAAAGGACTGAAATTCCCCCACATTAATGCAAATTTTACACCCCCCTCCCAACAGGATTCTGAATCCTTGCTGGGTAGGATTCTTTCTGCCCTATGCATGGTGGGTAAATGGATTTCTAGTGTCTCTTCAACCTCTACACTGTTTCTTAGTCTATAGTCTCATTGCTTTTGTTCCATCTTTAAGGTTGTTTTCTTTTGCTCGTTTTTTTTAAGAAAAATTGCAGCTAAATATGTCCCTTTTATGACTAGAGATTGAAAGCAGTATGATTCTTTTAGATTATTTTTTTTTTTTTCATTTTGAAATCAGCAAAAGAAGAAAGTAACTTCTCTCTGTGAGAGAGATTGAAAGATATTTACTTTGGTGACCACTAACATTTTTTTAGGAACTTTGACTCTGTAAATCTATCTGAGAGCCTACTGTGTGAAAGTAGGGACACAAAGGTAAGTAAGGAGTCCTTGTCCTCTAAGAACCGACTAGCAGATAAGCTAAGTAGCCAGATAACTATAACACAAGGCAGAACAGATCAGCCTCCCAAGTCACAAATCATTATCATCGGGGACTAGAGAAAGGAGACATTTCCTCTAGTCTGAGCATGACAAAGAGTTTCATGAAAGAAGCTGTATTTGAAATGTTCTTAGAAGAATTAAGTGGGAATGAAAGAGGAATTCCAAGCAAAAAGGAAATATGAGCAACAAGAAATTATCTAGTTCCATTTTGCTAAAATATATGGTGTGAATAAAGACCAGAATAGGAAAATAGGTTGGAGCCATTTAATGAAGCTCCTGGAATGCTGGGCTGGAGAATTGGTATTTAATTTCAGCAGGGAATAGGTACCAAAGGTTTTTGAACAGAGGGATGATATGATCAAAACTTTGCCTTAGATATTTTGGCACAGCAGGTAGCAGTAGTCTGGCAGCTAGCCTATAGACCAATAAGAAGACAGTGAGTTCCCTTGAGAGATAAAGGGGACTTTGGTGGACTTTGGTGGACTGAAAATGAAATAGAATTGAAAAATGATACAGGGATATTAATCTACCAGAATTGGCAGCCCACATGTATGCCGGGGTTGAGGGAGAAAGGTGAATCAAAGCTGTTGCTGAGGTTTTAAGCCTGGATAATTAGGAGGCTGATGGTACTCTTAGCAGAGATGGGAAAGTTGGGGAAGGAGCTTATTTGGAGTTTGAATTTAGGCATCTTGAATTTTAAATACAGCATATTCCAGCTAAAGATGGCTAGCAGGCAGAGGATGGCTCTCAAAAGAAAAACAGACAGATATTTATTTGGAAATCAAGGCATGGACATGACATTGATGATACTTGTCCAAAGACCCTCCTATTTCTAGGTAAATCTGCCCTTTGATTGTATGGTACAGGAGTAAGCATGGCTCTGTTTAGTCCCATACTTAGAGTAGGAAGAGAAAGAAGAGAAGCTGAGAACTTGATTTTAGCTTACCCTAAGAGTTTGGCCATAGGACATTTAACCTTTTGGGGCCTTAGCTTTCTCACATGTAAGCTTTGTTTTGTTTACTGTTGTAGCTCTAACACATACAACAATGTCTGGATTAGTAGGCACTTGATAAATAATTGTTTGAATGAATAAATGAATTAATCTGTCAAGTGAGGAGCATAGATAAAACCAGAATTTTGTTTAAAATATAGATTTTTATTTAACCTTCCATGAAAAATAAATTTCAAACTTTTCTTCTTACTTGTTTTCTATTTCTACAGAGAGCTATTCTGCCTCATTTGGCAGCCAGAATAGAGCTGGATTGTCTGTTCAAGGGGAAAGGTGTAAAAAAACACAGCAGGCTCTTGCTGGTCTAGAGTGTAGGTATATTGAATTGAGTACTATTTGGTTCCTAGATGCAATCATAGGTACCAAATATAGTTTCCATTTAAACTCACCTTTATTGGATCTGTCTTTTAAAACTATTTTAATACCAAATGCTTAAGAACAATTTTTTGAACATTGATTTTACCTAGCAAGGAAACTGTGATTAAATCATGAGTTTGGATGAAGTAAATATTCCTAAAAGCTAGATCCATTCAGAAAGACCCCAATGGGTTAAATCTTGTCTGTCATTTTACCCTTGGTATTTGTCCTTTCCCAGTTCCAAGATGGTGAGTCTTTCCAGGGCTTTGGTTCCCTCTAAAGAACTCTGTGTTACCATCCCTCAGGAAGGAGATGAAAACATTTTGCCTGTTTCTACCTGGCAAAGCTTCCCTTGCATTTTCTGGTGGACTTTGATCAGGAAGTCTGCCCTACTGGAATCCAGAGATCTAATATTGGCGTGCAGTATATTGTACTGTTGCAGGTTTTGTTAAGTGTGATTGTTCAACATACTAAATATAGAATATTGCATTGGCCAGGATGTATATGCAGCAGCACACTTCCTGCCCTTTCAGAACTTTAAGTCTAAGCTGGCGACAATCCTTAGGTAAATGCTACACAGGCATATACTTCCATGATTCAGCCATCTTAATAGTTTCCTTTTTCTCCCATTGACACTCTTTATTTGTAGGTTTTCTGTGGGCATATGAAGAAGGGGTACTTGGCCTAGAAGTTTAGGGGAAACAGATCTGTTTTGAAGTTGGAAAGAGTCCCGTTGGCCATTAAGTACTATTAAACTTTACCAGACCAGGGTATCCTACTCCTAGTAATATTGAATCCCATAATAATACTTATTTGTTTTTATATGCACAGCGTATGTTTAAGGAAATGAATTTATTCTCTGTAATTTTTTACTAGATGAACTGTTTACTTGCAAATTCTCCAGTTTGGCTAGACAGGAAAATATGAATCAAGGATCAGTAAAGCTGATCCCTCCATCTTCCCAGAAGAACCATATTTAAACTAACTCAGTACCTTATAAACAGACAAGAAATAAATAACAAAACCTAAAAGAGTCAAATCATATTGAGATCTAAAGATGTGCCCACAGTAAAAGAGAGGTTCAGATGTTTGTTTGTTTGTATCTAGACTCCAAGGGATTAGATTTAGGGAATATATAGCCTTAGAAGAAAAATGTTTTAGTGCTGTGGTGCTTTCTGAACGAAGCTTGTTATAAGCATAGCTTTTCCAAAGGGGAAGTTAAGCTAGATTGCTAAGTAGCCAAGATGGTCAGAGATCTTCATATAAAAAATATCTTTAGTCCTTTTTAAAAGTCTGGCAGCCTTAAAAACAAACAAACAAACAAACAAAAACTGATTTTTCTATTCCCTTTTATAGAATGGTGCTTCATTTTCAGCCAGGTTCAGAGTTTGCTAGCTGAAGGAGCAAATGTGTTCATTCAGAAGTAACTTGCCCCTTTCTGACCTGTGTGTAATTTTCTAACTTGCCACCTGCTGTCTAGCAGGAGCTCAGGTGTGGAAAGTGCACTCGCCCTGCCACCCTCCAGCATAGAGCTCAATGCGGAATAAGACTGTCCCTCCTCATTTCTGGGATCTTAACTCCAGGGAGGAAACAAGCAAATGCAAAACTGAAATACAGTCTTTTTCTTAGTTTCTTACCTTTTTATCACCTAGTCCCTGCTGCTTACCTTTGCTCTTAATTCTCTGTTCCATACTAAAATTTTTCTCTGTGTGCATTCTTCAGTATTTTGTATTGCAGCAAACACCCTGTGTTCTGAGGCACCTCCTTGTAGGAAGGTAATTCTGGAGTAATCCTGCCTAGATAAATCATTCCCCAGGGGAGGTGTCTTATGCCATTTGAGTAATAATAGGGCAGAGTTTGAGTAGAGGATTTCAGACCTCTAGGATGGTTCCTGTGATTTTTCAGAGTTTCACTAAATTGATACTCTCAGCTCTGTGGGCCTGCATAGCATGGAGCTTGGTAATAATCCCTTCCAGGTTCTTATCAGTGATTTTCAAACATCCCTGATACATGATCAAGTATATAGAATACAAGAAGTCACTTTTAGCACATGTGACAGGTTATATGGAATAACTCCTGTCTGGCATAGGAAAATTGGTTCTATTTCATGGGCTTAATAGAAGGAAGTTCTAATTTTGTTAAAGTATATATTTCAATAACTGTGCCAGCTTTTTTTTCATTTCATATCTAAGGTTCATTATATCCTCAAAATTTCTTAAGATGTTTCCTTTATCATTCTTCCTGCCCCATTCTTACTTCTTCATCTTACACCCAACTACATTAAAAAAATTTTTATCTTGGAAGTGTGATAAGTCAGAATGGACTCTAGTGTATTCATTGCTAACCTTTGATACTATCCAGTCTCTATTATTGTTATAGTTGAAGACTATAATGAGGCCTGGAAGTCTGACATGAGAGACCATAATGTTCTGTATAAATGGCAACTTTTAAAGTATTTGGGGAGCCATAAAGTGAAATGGATAAAGTTCTTTGTGAATATAATCAACATTAAGTTTTTAAAATAACTTTGTATAAAGAATAGGATTTGGTGATTTGTTTGCTACAACTGAAGAAAGATGTTTACCTGCCTTTTGCTTCAGAACAGTAACTTATCTTCAGTAAGAATTCGAAATAATTTTCTAGCCATAGATGGGGTAGTATCTGAGGGGTTATCAGACTATATTTACCTGTCCTCTTATTAATGTTGTTCTCTTCACTGTTTGTCCATTAATACCTGCCAAATGACTGCTGAGATACTTGTTTCTTCTACCCTAGGCCTAGGTGCTGGGTTTGACTTTTTACACCAGGCTTCTGTGTTTTCCTCAAGTATTTTTTGTTAGCTTTGCCTTTGATTTATGCTATGTGGGATTACTGCTTCCTCGTTTCCACACTCACCTACTGGATAGTAAACCAAGCATTTCCACGCAGGTCATACAATCAAAACTGAAGATTGTAAAGTGTTCCCCCAAGGAATTCCCACTGCTTGAGATTCCTGCTTCTACCTTTGGGGATTTACACGCTCCAGGTGGACCTTTGCTTTTCAAGTAATGCAGAGGAATTGCCTTTGCTGAATGACTTTTCTACTCATGGATGCTCCTAATAGCCTTTTAGATAGACACTTGTGCATGAGTGATCTTTGAGAGAGAAGGGTTCACATGCCGATTTCCTCTACTAGTTTGCTTAGCATAACTAGTTCCTGTGCTGATCATGCCTAATCATAACCCCTGTGTACACAGCATTGCCTAGAATACCTTTCAGGGGAAGGTACACTAGCAGAATGCTGTAGTTGTCAACATTCCTTGGTTTGATCGAGCTCCTAGGCACTCAGTTGCTTTCTAAAACTGGCAGATGACCCTTTCTACTACATCAACTTTTAGGTGTAAGTGCAAGCCCTTAAATTCCAGAAAAGAATAGTCGTAGAGCTTATTAGCATCATGATGAAAAGTAATTCCTGAAATAATAAACCTAACAAACCAGGTTCACATTTGTCACTTAGTTTTATTGCTTTCAGTGGACATAGAAGGCATCGGAAGATAGTTGTATGGTATAGTATTTTCTTCCTTTGTCACGGTGAAAGCATTTATGAAGCAATCAGGAATGTTAACATTTTTCTCTCTTTAAAAGATAAGTAGCACATTACTTGAGGATGGAGATGGAGTAACTTCTAGGCCTTTGAAAAAGTCTTGATGTTTTCATTAAAACAAAACTATTAGGACAAAAATCTCAATTCTTCCAACAAATTATTTATTTAGCTAGAATGAATATAAACAAGTACACAGCCCTGTGAATCAGATAGTAGCATCAAACCAGACTTCTGAGATGTATTTCAGTAAAAATGGAAATAATAGTTGATCAACTGTCTAGGGTTTTGTTAAGCTTAAAAGTATGTGAGTGTTTTATGTGCATTTCTTGCCATTTAAAATTTTATCTGCTTTAAAAACAAAGGCAAAACAGCATTCATGAAAGAAGTAATTGCATTGAACACATATCATAGAACTCAACACCGAATAGCTTATAAATGTCTGGATATTTTTTAAGCATTTAAAGTTTTTGAGAACTTAACAGTTCTGTAGTTTAGGAGCTTAAATATTCTACTTAAATATTATAAAAAATAAAAAAGTCCTAGCAAGAACTAAAGAGGCTGTCACTAATAGATATCAGTTATAGATAGTACTTAATAATATTAGAACACATTTAGCCTTAAATCTATAGTAGTGAGAATAAATGAGATTAAGTGCTCTGAGAGTATGAATACTATTGATAAGTTATATAAAATTGTTATAATTATGTTATAAACCAGTCTTATTTTGGAACACATTTATCCTTAAATCTGTAGTAGTAAGAATAAATGAGATTAAGTGCTCTGAGGGTATGGATACTATCAATAAGCTATATAAAATTGTTATGATTATGTTATAAACCAGTCTTATTTTGGAAAATGAAACATCTGAAATTCTGCTGGCAGAAATAATGGGAGGGAGATATTTTTGGGGTAGCTTTGATTCTCTCGAATGTGACTAGCAATATAAAATCAAACCCCTCTTTTGTAAGAGTATGTAGCAAGCAAGTTAATACAGCTGCCTTCTTAGAGAATATGCTCATTCCCTGAGGAACATCAGGAAACATGGCCAGGATCCTTTATAGTGCTGTTACCCATGCGACTTCATATTCCATTAATAAAGAAGATAAGTAAGTTGTAGCTGGTGCATGAGGCCTTTTTAAAAAAAAATAAGAAAGCCATTTTGGTGACTTATAGATGAGCATTAAACAACTCTTGTCAACAGAAGGGGGAGAGTGAACATGAAGCCTCAAACCACTGCTTCTTCACTCTTACTTTTTTTTTTTTTAATAGAATACAACATTTATAGCTGTGAACATTTCTAAGATTTATAGCATCCTTACTGGTTTCATGCAGAGCAGCAATATCACATCCCAACCCCTGCTGCTGTTTATATCAGCAGCAATTAAAATTTGATTTACTAATCCCTCATTGCTGCCTCTCCAACGCCTCATTTTTCATTTTTATAGCGCCTTAGGACTGTTACAGCTGAGCATCATGATGTTAACACCTCCTTAGCCATCTGGTACGGGGAAGAGGCACCTAAACAGATTCTTCAGAACAAAAATCACATATGAGCAAGATCAGAATAGTGTGAGATCTAAAAAACAGGTAAAAAAGGAATGAAGAAAGCCTGACTGACAGCAAAGGTGAAAGCAGAACCCAAAAAGGGTTTGAATTGAAAGCCCTCCTTTTGCTGGCAAAAGATCTGCCTTTTGCTTTCTAGAAGAAATAATTCATAGTGGTTATATCTAAACGTTTTCTAAATCTGGACTAGAGGATGTTAGCTAGAGGAATCGGAAAACAATGTGGCCTTATTTTTTCCCCATCTTTTCATATTCTTGACCTATGAACCTGGTTTGAAGAGATACTTTGTTCATTCTTTTAACTAAGAAAGCATATTCCAGCCACTGCCCCTGCTCATTTCCTCTTAGTTGAAAGTCTCATGGAGGTTTATGTTGAGAGTAGTGGGCTCCCTATTTAAGGAAAAGGCATATTATCTTCATTCCTAATGCTAGGAATTTTCTGTCTGCTTAGATAGATCTTTAATCAGTAAAATGATTTGTGAGTATGATTGTTCCTTTGTTCAACAATCTTAACATTCTGAATTTGGTCTGCTTAGTAGCTACTGAAATTTTACTAATTTGGAAGCTAAAAGGTGATTTTAGCCTTTGATGGCTTTTTCCCTCTTTTGGTGATTTTTTTTTTTCTTCTGTGTCTAGGTCAGGGTAGTGTGCTGTAGAATGTCATGTATTGGCTCATTAGGCTGAAATTAATGTAGCCAAGCTAACTTTTTCTCAGTGCTTTGCAGTGGTTGTTAATTTAAAATCCAAAATGAAAACAAAACCCTCAGGGACACTAATGTACTTGATTTTGTTATTGCTTGCTGTTGCTTCACCTTTCCTTCCATATCTTGCTCTCATGCTTCCTAATGCCTGAGCAGACTGCATCGTCAGAGCGCCGAGGAGAATGGGAAATCCAGCCCAGCCGGCAGACCAATACCTCGTACCTGACGTCTCACTTGGCTGCAGACCGCCATGGGGGATCAGTGCAGGTACTTACTGCCTTTATTGCCTTTTCCTGGCCTTTCCAGTTTGGCTGGTAGAATGTTGGCTTGCTCTGAAACTCAGGTTCCTTTAGAATAGAAACTTAGAGCAGGGTCAAGGTGCTCCTATAGATAACTGAATATCCATGTGCTGATTTTCTGCCTATGTGGACTTGTAAGTGTCACTTGTAGAAAGATTGCTGGTTGTTGTCATTGACAAAGAAACGTTTCCGTAATTTCTGATACTGATTTCTGCTTAAACTAGTCTTACAACCTTGATCCACTCATGATAAACCATAAAAATAATGTCAAGATGGAAATGTGTTAGTGTCAAATCTGTGAATTGTAAAGACCTGGAATGTGTATAAAATTAAGTATTTTTTGACCAGAGGACTGCAGATGTAGCTCATTCCATGATGATATATGCCTTAGTGCATAAGGTGAGAATGTTAATTAGTTCAGGTCAACTGTTTCTGAATAGGTACCCAAGAAGTTGGGCTATTTCTTTTTTCTGCTGGAATAAGTATGGTCTTAGAGAATTATTTCTGAAGTACTTGTGTCTCTTTTCTTGTATGTCACTGTTTTAATAATCTTAACATAAATATTTTTCTCATACTAGTAGGTGACACCACCATTTGAGGTATACAAGTGAACCTAGAACTACCAAACAGAAATTCCTATAAAGGGGTAGACAAACCTTGTGCACATAGAAATGCATCTCAGTAGGTCTGGTTGTCTAGGTTATGCATTTACATGGAGTGATTCACTGAAGATCATGTTACTCACAGGAATTTGAGAGATAGCTTTGGCCCTGTAAAAACATCATAGGAACATCGAGGTAAAAATGATGGATTGAACACACAGATGTACTCTCACTCCTCCTGAAACAACACGAAAAGAATAGTAAAGAGATTTTTTAAAGGCATAAATCTATATAAGGATGGAAAAAAACAAAAGAGGATGCAACAGCAACAAAATGTTAGAAGCTGGAAAGTAGATGGGTAATTATTAAGTGACTTAGGAATCTCAAGAAAACTGAATCCTGAGCCAATAGAGAGGAAAGCTGAGACTCTATTTATACTGGGGAATCCTCAAAAGACTCAGAAGTTGGCATTCTGTAAGGTGTTAGGTGGGTGTGGAGGGCATGCGCTAAAATAAAGAATATTGGTTAAAAGTCTGCTTAAGAAGCCAGAGATTCTAGATGTTCTCCTCCCTCCCCAGCAAAAGATATATTCTTTGGAAAAGGCAAAATAGAGGGTCACATTTGGGGGCAGAGTACTAGCCTGAAAAAAGGGAGATCAAATGAATGTATGCATATTGACTGCCTGCTTTCCCCATTTAGTGCTTCTGAATGCTGATAGCCAAGTAGGTACTTCCAGGCAGGAGTCTGAGTTGCTTCTGGGGAATCTGACCATTCCATAAAGAAAACATCTGAGCATACTGACAAGAGGGTTTCCCTAATGAAATGGCCCAACTAGGTCATTCTGCAGTGAGATCTGTACTTTAAAAGTCCCACCCCTGTACTCAAAGTGCCAATTAACTTTGCAATCTCCTGCTTTTAAATATGAGCAAACAAATCAAGGATTATCAGATTTCTGAGGAAAGCCTTTATTAAGAAAGAGACCAAAGCAAACAACAGCAACAAAAAATACCTCATTATTAATATCCTCAGAGACAGAAGATACTGCAACTCTGGAGCAAGGACAGGATGCTATTTTTAAAAAGGAACACTCTTAAGAACAAACAAACAAAATACTTGAAAAGTAAAAATGTAATAAAATTTTTTTAAAATTTTAAACTCAATAGCTTAGAAGATAAAATTGTGAGGAAGTCTCCCAAAAAGTAAAGAGAGAGAGATGAAAATAGGAGAAAACAATATAAGATTTAAGAAGAGTCCAGGAGATCCAATTTCTAAATAATGGGAGTTCCAAAGAGCGAACAGAGAAAGTAGAGGGGAGGAAATCATTAACAAAACAATTTATCGGAACTCATAGACCTGTTTCCAGATCAGAAGGACCCACCCTAATGGATGATAGAACCATACCAAGATACATCGTTGTGAAATTTTGAACTACTGAAGACAAAGAAAGATCCTTCAAGCTTCCAGAAAGAGAAGACAGTCATATGTAAAGAAAGGATCAGGATTATAGTGTAGCCTCAGATTTATGAACGTCAATACAAGAAGCTAGAAGCCAATGAACAATGCTTTCAAAATTCTGAGGGAAAATTATTTCCAACCTAGAATTCTGTACTCAGCCAAACTGTCAGTCTGGTTGGACTGTAGAATAGAGATATTCTCAAAAATCTGGTCTCAAAAATTTTACTTCTCGTGCACCCTTTCTTACGAAGCTACAAGAGGATGTGCACTATGAAAATGAGTGAATACATTAAGTAAGAGGAATATATGGGACCCAGGAAACAAAAGATTGAACACAGGAGAGAAGTAAAGGGGCTCCCCAGTATAATGATAAAGTTAGGAGATCCTAGGATAAGAGCTGTATGCCAATAGAAGAGGACAGCCTGTCCCAAACAGAGGTGGTCAAGAGGCTTTGTGAGCAATTTTAACCAAAATGATGAATTGACTAGGACACCAGTATATCAGAATATCTTGATAGCAGCTGTTTAGATAAATGACAGAGAGTTTGGTTCTAATAAAACTTTATTTACAAAAGCAGGCAGAAGGTGGGATTTGGCCCACTGGTTGAGTCTGCCCACGCTACTCTACATTGTTCCTTTTTTTTCTGCATATGCTAATATATATGTCCTTATGTTTATTCTCCTTCATACATATTTTTTCATACATATTTGAAAATAAATTTTAAAAAGGACAGATTTTATCAACTAATGTATAAAAAGCGAAGTAAAAATAAATTTTGAAAGATAATTAATTCCAAGGAAAATAAGGAATTAAAAAAGAAAAATAACCTTGGTATACTACATGCACAGCTGTAAATAGCTTTTACTAGTCTTAATGCCAACACTACAATTTTGATCTAGTCAAAATTACAGAATAAATTATAATGGCAGAATGGATAGATGGGAAATGGTGACTATAATGCCAAAAATGACGACTTAAGATTCATGTTATTCAGAGATATGTAGGTAAAAAACAAGAGAATCAACTATCAAGGAATGGGAAATGGTGCTATTGGGGAAAGAGACTGCTGTTTTTCCTAACAATCCTTGTAGAAATATTTGATTCTTTACACAGTGTGCTTACATAACTCTGATAAAAATAAAACCTAATGATTAAAAATGCGTATACATATATATATATACATTATTTTTCGTCTATCACATTTGTAAAAAGTGTAAGTTTAATAATGGCCTATCCTACTATTATTGAAATGTGTATTGCAACTATTTTAGAGGATAATTTGGCAATATCAGTTAAAATCTTAAATATCTACGCTTTGTGATCAATGAATTTAGTTTTAGATATATATCCCTCATAAATGCGCAGATACTAAAGATATATGTTCTACAACAAGGCTGTTAAAAGAAATAGGACTCACATTTGCCATTTAAAAATTTTTAGTAGTCACATTAAAAAGCAAAAAGAAATAGGTGAAACTAACTTTAATAATATATTTAACTCAGTATATCTAAAATAATTCAACGTGTAGTCAGTATTAAAAATATTAGAGATATTTTACCTTTTTTTTAACTAAGTCTTTGAAATCTAGATGTATTTTACACTTTTTTAAGTACTCAGTAGCCACATGTGCCTAGTAGCTACTGTATTAGACAGTGCAGTTCTAGAATGTTTATTGCTGGCTTGTTTCTAATACCAGAAAATCAGAGTCAACTAAATGTTCATCAGTTCCACATTAACTAAAAAAAATATAATACTCCTGTGCAGTGGAGAGAGAGAGATCTCTGGGTATTATGAGAATGTCCACGATGTGTTGTGAAGAAAGCAAATTGTAAAACACTATCTAAAATTTGTCCTTTTTAAAATTTATTTTCAAATATGTATGAAAAAATATGTATGAAGGAGAATAAACATAAGGACATATATATTAGCATATGCAGAAAAAAAAGAAACAATGTAGAGTAGCGTGGGCAGACTCAACCAGTGGGCCAAATCCCACCTTCTGCCTGTTTTTGTAAATAAAGTTTTATTAGAACACAATCACACTCATTTATTTACATTTTGTCTAATTTTTATGCTGCAGTGGCAGGGCTGAGTAGTTTCGACACAGACTCTGTAGCCTACAGAGCCTAATATACTATTTGTCCTTTTATATAAATATTTTAAATACTCTTGTCCTCAAGGAATGTATGCTGAATTTCCCACTAGCCATTTCCACATGATGACGTTGCTGGAAACTTATGCTTTTTATATTGTCTTTTTTAATGTTTTTGTTGTTGTTGTCATTGTTGTTGTTTTTACTATAAACAGACTTACTTTGTAAATGGGAAAAAAAGATAGGAAATAATTTTAAAAGGGAAACACTTCATAGTCAAGTATAGTTTAGTTTACTAGATTTGTGTTCCTAGGACACAGAGGTGCTCATTTGAACAGTATATCCTGCTGTCCACTGTGAGGGGTTGTCTTTAGGTTAGAACTGGGGTCAGTTAGAGTTTCTGGCAGCACTTTTGACAAACGCAACCTCCCTCGACTCTCGATAAACTAAATTATACTAGCTTTCTTGACATTTGGGTAAGGGGCAGGCAGTTGTGTCATTTCCCTAGTATTATGTTAAGCTCTGCTGCTTCTCACTATATCTGTTTCTTTGATTTTAGCCCCAATTTGTATAAACTCATAAAGGCTATGCTTTTTGCAAACCAAAGCAGTAGTACTTTTTCTAGCACAACAGATGCCTACATATTTCTGAGTTGTCTCACTTCCCAAAAGTGATGTGGTCAAACCACGCTTGGTCTAACCTTTACGACCTGCAGATACCATGACCTGGTAGGGAATGCAGAGCTCTGAGATGAGAAGTTTGCTCTGATAAGGCACATGGACACTCTCATTCCAACCTATTTAATGGGCAGGTCTCTATGGTTCCCATCCTTCCACTATTTCCACAGATCTTCCACATATGGAAGGCCCAAATTCAAGAAGGCAGTATATTTTTCTCTTTCAAAAAGATGACTCTAAAGTTGTTTAAATTAATACATATAGGAAATATCTAGAAATATCTAGGACCAAGCAAGGGCATAAGACTTAGCAATGACATTTAGCATTTAGCTAATATTTGCTCAAAACTTTATAATTTTAATTATTTACAATTAGTTTAAAATTATTGTAATTACAATAATTGTAAATTATTTACAATTCTTGTTGAAGTCAGTATTATTTCCATTTTAAAGGTAGAGAAGCTAAAGTAGAGAATTACCAAATATGTTAGTTGTGAGAAATAGGATTGAAATGTTGATTATCAGCTGAAGTACTTCTTCCTTTGGTACACAGCTCTGATTTTTCTTCATATTAATATTTTGAAAAATGGAACTAAGAACTCAAATTTTTGAGATTCCCAAAAAGAATGTTACCAATAGTTAAGGACTAAAGTTCAAAATAGTACTTCACCTTAGTCTTTTTCATGGATAATCCTGTAAGATATTAATAATTTGTTTTTGTGTGATATAGGAAGAGGAATATGGGATTGATTTTAATAGTGATTACAGCAAAATAAATGTCAGTATTCCAGGTATACAAATAAAGCTTATTTTTTTTAATGAAATTATACTTAAAAATTTCAATAGAAAAGGTATAAAAATGGTATTGTTTAAAATACTAATAACTCATTACATTATTAAGGTTCTTTACAAGTTTTCAAGTTGCTTTCCTAGACATCATTGTATTTAACGTAGTATTATGAGGCATAGTCTTACGGAATTAGAAACCAGGGCTCACAAAGGACGTTGTGGTAGAGCTAAGCCTGGAATCCAACTCGTCGGCCACCTACGTTAGTGTTTGTTCCACTGCAGATCTAGGCAGCAAGTTAATGGTTTGACAAACTGTACTTTCATCCTGAAATAATTAAGTGAATGCTCTAAAGGTCCAGATTGATTCCAAGTGTATTATTTTAGGTGCAGTTAAGTTTAAGGTTAGACAACTGATATTAAAGTTCTCATTTGTGCCTGATTCATTTGAGACTAGATTCTCGTTGATACGAGCAAGATGTCTAGTCTGTAAAATATAGATAACCTCTTCCTTCCGTTGTCCAAGGACATTGCTTGTGGGCCAAGTGGCAGTTCATAGCAAAGAGAAATTAGAGAGTATGAAACATGTGAAACTCTGTGAGCAGGCACAATGACCCAGAATCACCAGGTAATTCACAGTGGTGATGCTTACTCCTCCTTTGTCCATATTGGTAAAGGCCAAGACATTTTATTTAACATCTTATCCAGTTGCTGAGTTCATTAAGAGACTTACTGTGATTTCTCCACCCTTGTGCTCACAGAATGAACTTACAGCATTATCTCTAGTATGCCGCTCGAATGTGCCCACAAGAAGCAAATGTAGGCTGAGGAAATTCATAGGACAGCATTAGCATGAGGAGCGTGGTTCTCCATTCTGCAGTGTAAACCCTCTCTCTTCCACCTTTTATTTTTTGCTGGTTTTTTCCTAACTTTTTATTTTGAAATTTTCAGATCTGCAGAAAAGTTGAGGGGTGGAGATGTAATGAACCTATATGTATATCCTTAACCTAGACTAATGAATTATTAAGATCTTGCCATATTTGCTTTAAGTCTGTGTGTGAGGAGCTGGGTAATATTTGCTAAACTATTTGAACATGAGTTACAGTCATCATTAAATTTTATCTCAAAATACTTCAGCCTTCATCTGTTAAGAACAGCATCCTCTCATGTAACCAGCAATACCACTGTCATATCTAAGACAATTAATAATAATCTCATAATATCTAATGTATAGTCCATATCTCATTTCTCTCAGTTGTCCCCAAAATGCATTGCATTTAGTTGTCATGCCTCTTCAGTCTCTTTCAATATCTTAGTCTCTTAATTCTTAATCTCTTAATCTATATTAAAACAGTCACCCTGTCTTGAAAAAAATTTTTTAAGACATGTCTTTTTTGAAGAGTCCAGTCTTGTTCTATAGAATGTCCCACATTTTAGATTTGTCAGTTTCTTTCCATCATTCTTAGGTTCACATGAAACCTTTTTTTTTCCTGCAAAAATACTACATAAATAATGTTATATAGTATTTATTATATTGTGTCAAGAAATAGATAAGATCAGGCAGTTTCATTAATCAGAGATGCTAAATTTGATCGCTAGCAGAAATTTGGGTCTCCCTTTGGTAAGTCCAAATTTAATATTGTAGCTTTCTTTAACTGTATAGCATTGTTTTAATTTTTTTAAAGCATGTATTAATAAGTACAATACATATTTCTGGTTTAGAAATAATGGTGGGCATAGACTACTAGTAAGTAGTATTCACCTTGTCTGCCCTTTCCTCTTTGAATAAATATCCCCAAAGACTCCTTATACTAGTATTTCCTCCCACCTTCCTCTTTATGACTATGCAGGAAATTTCTGCAAATTAACTGCTGGTGAGGACCCCAGATCTAGAGGGAGATAAGAATAAACATCTGTGGAGGGAGAATAACAGTAATATGAACATTTATTGAGCCATTGCCATGTAGCATGGCGCTGGGATAAGCACTTTCTGTGGAGTCTGCATAGTAACCCAATTAGGTAAGCAGCATTGTTTCCCCATTTTAGTTTAGGAAGCTCAGGCACAGCAAGATTGAAGACCTTGCCCAAGGACCCACAGCAAGTAAGTGGTGGAGCTAGGGTTCGAACCAGGGCTGACCAAGTCTGGAGCCTATTTCTTATTTACTGTGCTGCGCTGTCTCCATTATTGTACACCAGGCATTTTTCTAGACACCGTCTTATACATTCTCTTGTGTAATTCTCGCATCAGCCTGTAAGAAGCAGTCTCAAATAGATGAAGTTACTTACCCAAGGGCATATGATATCCGAACCATTTATTCTATTTTGTGGTTCTCTCCCATGTTTCAGCCAAGATCTTTAACAGCAGAGTGGTTTATCCAGCGGGGTCCCTTGTCCCACTCCCCAGCACCCACATAAACAGGAATCATGTGCTGCAAATGAAACCAGTTGGCAGAAGCAGCTGCACAAGCAAGAGAAGCCTGATCGGGTCCACATTAACCGATGACAGGAGTGAGAGCCTTCAGTTACAGTTCGGGGACCATCAGTGAGACATGGGATGACACTGAACCTGAAATAAAGGTTGTTGAAATAAGACTGGTCTTCCAAGGGAAAGCGTTTCCTTACCGTCTGCCCTCTCAGCAGAGAGGACGTGGCAGTCTTGTTATTTGAATAACTTCAAACCAATGATCAAAGCCATGAAGAAATTTTTGAAGGAAAGTGTGATTGCTTATAGTTTCTGATGCCCACTATTGATTTTCTTTTTAGAATTTTTTTTAATATCACCCCTGAGTCTTTTTATAATTATAGCATAATAAAGTAAGAAAGGTAGATTTAAGAGTAATATGACATATTTCATAGGATTTTTGTGAGGATTAAATTTACACACACACAGTGTAGCAGAGTGCCTGACACAGTAGAGGTGTTCAGTATGAAAGTTGTTATTATATGATTACATCATTGAATTTTGTGTTCTCACATGATAGGATCTGGGAACCATCCCTAAACTAAGACGATGGGCCCCTTAACCCAGGAAAACAAACATTCCATACACTGCCTAGCTAGTAACTAACATAGAGACCAGATATCCCTTAGTGATCCTCTCTGGCGCCGGCAGGAGGCTCCTCTTGCCAGGGTGTCTGTCACACTCTGCCTTTCTGTTTCAGGTGGTGAGTTCAACCAATGGAGAGCTGAATGTCGATGACCCCACGGGAGCCCACTCCAATGCACCCATCACTGCTCACGCCGAGGTGGAGGTAGTGGAGGAAGCTAAGTACGTTCATCTTTCAAGGGGATTCTTGAGTCATAGGTTGAAAAATCTTTTCTCCGTCTCTTCCCCTCTGTGTGCTGCTCATCTCAGACTGAATTCCTCATGCTTGTGTCCACAGCTTTCTTCTTCTGACCATTTTATTTTTTGCATGGTACCATAAGGCTGCTGCTACCCTTCTTCAGCTGTGATTTCTGGGAAGACGATCATTTTTCTAGTCCACATGAGGCAAAAAGACATAGTGACCGAAAAGAATCACGATAGATAAAATACCTACAATACATATTTGTCATGAGCCTCTTGGGGCTCTAGAGCCTCTTGCTTCCTGTGGGACTCAGAGAAGAACCTGCTTATTTCAACCATGGGCTATGCTAAACAGCATTAAGTTTCTGGTTCTTGACTAACCACTCTCCACATAGTCCTGAAGCCAGGGTTTCAGCGCCATTTTGTTCTCACTTAAATGATTCTGGATTCAGAGACTCAGATAAGTCAGGCAAGAAGAATCTCTGCACCTATTAGTGAAAGGGTCTTGGGAAGGAAAGGAAACTACACTAATCCCAAGAGGGTAAGGAGGTCATCTCACTCACTTTTTTGCTTCTCTTGCATGTGAATGTCTTGCCCTGTTCATACCACTGGCCCCTTGGTGCTCTCTGCATGGTCTGTGTTTAAACTCTTAGAATATGGCGTAGAAGGTGAAATAACTGCTGATTTTACTGTAAAAGCAGCATTTCCATACTTCTTTCCCTTTTTTCCCCATCCCAAATTCAGATCCAGATTTAACCTACAAGAACACAGGAAGTAGGGAGAGAGAAGTCCTTTACAAATCAGTAACTGTTGCCAAGCCTGACATGGATATTTTTCTTATAAACTGAAAACATTCAGGCTAACCCAGCACCCTGTTCTCAGAAGCAGGCAACATATTTATAGTGATACTCTCTCCTAAGTGGTCTCTTGAGCCCCCAAATAACCTAAATGCAAGCCAGAACAAGCTTATACCTCTTGATAATAAGGTGGTAAAAAGCCAAACAAAACCTGCATTCTTCTTCCTTCCAGATACACTTTGCATGATTTTCCCTCTGCTGCCCATATCTCTGATGGGCTCACTTTGCTTTCAAGAGGTCCTTTCCTTAGAAAGCCAGAACTTGAGGATTCTGACCCATTAGATAAAAAGCAACTGAGGGTGACTTGGACTCTGTCCTGTTGCATCCCTGCTGACTGTAGGTGGCTTTAGATGCTCCTCTCCCTATTTATATAAGGCGCTAATATATAAGGAGGGCAGGGGGAGTTTTTATTCTCCCAAATAAACGATGTACTCCTTTCCTATTGGTTCTTGAGCTTATCTCCACTTTGGAGTCATCTGGGGCTTGTTATAAATACAAATTTCTGAATCTTGGCCCCAGAGCTTCTGATTTAATTTATCTGGGATATGGTCTGAGCTTCAAGAATTTGTAAAGTTTAGGTGATTCGAATGTATAGCCAGAGTTGGGAACCACTGCACTAGGTGTGGTCTGATCCAAACATTGTCTGGGCTTGAAAGGTGGCTATTACCCATTTTCACCCCACCTCACTCCTAATTCACCATCATGGCTATTACTTTGAAGGCTAGAAGTTCAGCTCTGGTCTTAATAATTTTAATGCTTTGAATACCAAGATTGAATGGGCTTTAATCTTATAATATGCCCTATACACGTTTATCTTTTAAACCCATTCATCTCATTTCATTTTGGTAAATGTGCACAGTAATCGTGTATGTGAGTGTGATGTTTGTGTCCTGTGTGTAAGATAGGGGGCCATTCACAAAAATTTTAATCTGGTGTATTCTGTCCTGGTATAATCTAAACTCTAGAATGTAAAGAGAGTTTAAAGTCTCTCCATTTAGCAAAAAGGGATCACTCTGCCTCTTGGCCACCAGTTCCTGGTTTGGGCCTTCTTAAAGATGTAGAAACTAAAGGGGAGCAATTGTATTTGACCAGATGTCATCCAAAAGCTTATAGCTTAGAGCATTTTGTGTGCTGATTGCCTAGTGATTTCGCGAGCCACCAATCCGTCTTGCCCAGGAAACTGTTAGAGCACAGTCATTTGTTTTTCTTCTTGGCCTTCTGCTTGTATGGAAGAGAGTAAGGCAGAGCCATGTGTCTACCTGCTTGATCATTTTCGTGGGAAGAAGTCACAGCTAGAGAAGCACAAGACATCCCAAACAACGCTTCGTTGCATGTGGCTGTGATGCCATTTGCCCTTGCAGTCTGCTTGTGAGAAAAAGGGAGTTGTTGCCTATATTAAGATTCAGCTAGGATACTGGGGAGACTGTGTGAAACCGTCACTTCTAATCTTTCACTTTTGGGTTCCTCAACCAGTATGTTTTGTGTAAAGGAGGAGAGAAATAATAGGGTCTTGATTTTTGTTCTACACAAAATGAATATCTAACTTCACTTTTTCTCTAGCTACAGGACAATGTCCTTATTTGAGTATGGTTGGAAGAATAGTGAGGCAGAGCAGCTTTTTGGTTGACTTTTGTTTGGGAGGAGCAAGAATTTTCAGTTATCCATTGACTTTAGCTATAAATGAGCAAATGTGGACCTCATTTCCCCTGAAAATTAACAAGAATGGATTTAGGCCGTAAATCCAGAGCAGTGATCCTCCTCTCTCTGAGTCAAGCCTGTTTTTCCTCCTTTAGAGGAAGAGCTAACTGCTGGCTGCTTTGGTCAGGCAGGTTGGATTTATAGAAAGGCTAGGGACTTCTCTAGTGAAGGGTAGCTTAACAAAATGCACAGTAAGATTTCATGTGGGGACCAAAATGGCTGGGCTTTGGTACTTGACTGAATTCTTTCAGGCAGGATCATTTACTCTTTCTCCTGCTACCTTCCTGGATGGTGCCCAGGAAAGCCCACCCTGGCGCACCCCCCAACTTTCTTTCTGTTTTGCCTTACCCCTCACTGAGATCCAGCTCCCACCTTGATACTTCTATCAGGTGCCTGCCCCTTCCACTTTAGTGTGGGGACCAAGTGGCCAGTGCCTACTCACCCTACCTTGACAGAGGAAGAAAGTAAACACAGACACAACATTCTGCATGTTTGCATGGCTCACAGGGAGTCGCTTCCATCTCACCTCTGTGGACTAATATCTCTCTCTTTCTCTCTCTTTTCCTTTCTGTGTTTTTCTCTTTACACACTCTGTAGCTGCCTGAAAATGCTCAACATGTGGTGAGTCCCTCTCTCCAGTCCACATGCTAGGGGAGCGGACCAGACTAGGCTGGGATTGGCAAAGCCAAACAAAATGCCTTAGGAACACTGAATGGCTTTCATATACCACCTTGTGCCATAACCACCCAGACTGGGAAACTAGATCCACAAGGTGGGGATGGGGCAGGCCTGTACCTAGGAATTAATCTGTTCCTTCTTTCTTTTCAAACCCGCCTCATCGCTGCCTCCTCCTGTCAAAATACTATCCCACAATATCCAAAATTATCTGTTTTTAGCTGAGTGAATTTTTTCCCAAATTAATATGACCAGATGTTATCAAGTAGAGAGGGACAGGGCTAGGACAAAATTACTGTACGAATTGTTTAGATTATTCTTCAGAACCTCAAAGATAGTTGTTACCAGATAGTCTCACATTCTGCAGCTGGGTCTCTAACCTAGAAATCAGCTGCTTTGGAAAAACCTGTGACTTTTCTTTTCGATTCAGCTCGTTCCTCCATCTGTAGAATATGAGTCTCAAAAAAAGATAGCTCTTTCTTGTGGGAGAGTTGAACATGTTGTTTGGTTTTTCGTTGTTGTTGTTGGGTTTGTTTGTTTCCGTTTATTGACTTTTTTTTTCCACTTCCTGTAAGAGAATACAGTGGGCCAAGGGCTGACTTGGCCAATGAGATTGGAGCCTCTCTTTCAGGTTCCTTGAATGCATTCTTAGGAACAACATGAAGTATGTAGTAGGGGAAGGCCTAAAAAATCCACATTTGGTGAGGTACATTCTTGCTATAAGACAGAACCCCTTCCCCAGCTCTCTTCTTGGACACTGCCTATGACCTTCCAGGTGCTCCTGAACTAGTTGGTCTATTGCAGTCTGGAATTGTTAACTCTCTCATGTTATCTGCATGCATGAGATCATATTTTGTGTGGTGATAACAGCCTGCTGGAGTCTATAACTACCTTGTTTCTATTTGTCTTCAGTGATTTGGGTTGAGCACTGGTTTCTGAACCCTAAGTCAGGATGCCTACAGGGTTTCCCCAAGGACAGGAATGTATTGAAGTTAACAATTGAATTTTATGCAGTTAGAATTTGTAGTTTTGTAGTATTGAGGAATACATTGGGCCTATTTGTTTAGCAAACATGTGTCTGTGTAACCTGACCTTGTATGGTCTATTTTTTCCTGTGAGATGTCAGTTATATGATCCTGACTGCAAATTCAAGGTTCACTGTGTGCTCATCCAACTCAGTGCTTGGAACTCTAGGAGGTCCCAAGGCCTTCTCTTCCTCAAAGAGCTTAGGTACCATCTCGCTGGAGAGATAAGATATACATATTTGAAAAGACAAGTAGTTCTCCAGGACACTTATGTCATTGTCCCTTGAGAGATCACTGTGGATAGGATGCTCAAGGAAGACTGCATGGATACCGTGGGACTTGAGCCAGGTATTAGAGCAAGGGAAGAATGTACAAGTACAGCAAAGAAGAGAAGGATAGCAAAGAATAGCTGCGGGGAGAGAGCCAGGCCATAGTAAGAGAGCAGTGTGGAAAAGAAATAAATGGCTCAGAGGCCTGGGAGAAGAACACTTCGTGGCTTGTGAGTAGGGAGACTAGATTAATTTTTCAGTCCAGCATGTTAAGAACTTCTGGTCATCCAATCAAAGAATCAATCGGAAGGAAGCCTAAGACACAAGAAGGGTCCATCACGTGCCTTCATTCTCTTCTGATATTAAGATATCAGTATGAAGTCAATCAGTGGCTAGTCCGGGTTTGACCAGGTTTAACAGGTCCTGTTGCTGGTAGTCACCATGGAAACCAAAGAGTCAAAGAGCAGATTGTGGATTCTGTTTCCTTGTGGGTAGAATTATTAAAAGTTTCTGCTACTGCTGAAGCTTTAACTACAGTAACCAGCAAAAATTAACCTAGGGCTGTAAGCCACAGCTCATACTCTCCTCCAGTCAGGTGAATTCAGCATTGCATGTCAGGTTATGATATTCTTGTAAGCAGATGTTAATTCTTATGACTTGCCTTGGAGGAGGTAAAAGAAGAGTTGTGTCATTTGAAATGGACTAAAACAGTATTTCATACTTTTTTATATTGCTCTTAAAAATACAAAAATCATTGTCTTAGCTCCTCTGAAAACAGTTAAGAGTAGAAATTGGCTTTAATATTAGTGATCTCTCTGAAAGTCATGGTCAGCAGGTAACTATTGAAATATCGTTGCTCCCATGAGATTATATTTGCCTTGTTTAATATTAATTTCGGGACATTCAACTTGGAAAATGTCTGTTTTCTAAAGCATGTGTATATAAAAAGACTTTTTTTTTTTTCTTAAATCCTTCTCCAGGGATTCCGTTGAGGATTGATTTAAAGAATTGAAAGTGTTGGTCATTTTTATTTAAAAGAATATTTTTTTAAAAAGCTGAGAAAATTGTCTAAATATTTGGTATGCTGTTTTTGCTATTTTTTAAAAAGCCATTCTCGGATAAATTGCTGCAAAAAGAAAAAAAGAATGTATTCAGTCTTCATATACACATGACACTTTGTTTAGTAACTGTATTCACACCTATTAGTAGTACTTCACAAATGTCATTGATACAGTTAGAAAATCCTTAAACTCTCTTAAGAATCTCCTGTTTCCAAAATCTCCATGTTTGATTCGTTCAGATATGATTAGAGCCGTCATTGTCTCTGTGTCTATTTTTTCTAAGAAACTTCCTTTAAATTTTTAATAACTAATCCATTATGAGTGTAGGAATACCAAGGGATCTGACGAGGAGAATCTTAACCACAGTGGAGAACTTAAGGGTATAGGAAGTAAGCAATAGTTCTTTATTTCCATATGAATTTTCCTGGCATCAAACCTGGAAGGATTGGGTAAGAGACCCCAAAGATAGTGTTCTCAGAAAAGCTTTTCTTTCAAGGGTCCAGCGAATCTGAGCTGTATTTCCAGCTTTACTCCCTTCCATCACCTGGCATTTTCGACTCATCCACCATCTTCTGCCCCTCACATTCTCATTTCCCATGTGTCATCTCCCTGGAAAAGACATATCCTTTGCATCAGCCATGCCACAGGCTTCATCACCGCCTTCTGGACTAGTCACTGTTTGAGAAGAGGTGTTTTCTATTCCAAAGGCAAGAGTAAGGAGGGGTTACTCAGGCTTAGGGATGTGCCAGACGTGTGGCTGTCGCCCAGGAGGCAGCATTTGGAGGGCTCATGAAGGGAGCAGGCCCCAGCTGCCACCCAAAACAGGGTCAGTCCTGTAACCCAGCAGTAGCAGTGTCAGGAAGCTAAGCTGAGAAGGACCCTGCCACCAGAGCCTTCTGGTGCTCAGCTCCTGGGCTGTGGCATTGATCCTCTCCAAATGAAAAGTAAGCTGTGCTGATTTCAGTCAGGAGATCTGGCCTCAAAGTTCTTTTTAAGATTCGGGGCCTCTCCTGCCTGCTCCAGGTAGCTGGATGAGAGTCGGGGATAGAGAGACCTTAATCCTTCATCGGTAGCATCATGAGGTCCTCCTAGAGTTCCAAACATCATATTTTTCATGGGGTTTGTTTGCCTTAGTTTAGCCTCCATACCCACTGACAACTAAAGATACATTAAATAATGTTGCCTTCTGTGTCAGGGGGCAGACAGTGCGGGCTATTCATAATGCATCCCTGAAGACCCCCAGCTTTGGTTCCAGATAACGGTGACGCATCTGGGTTGGGTGTTAGAATAGGAAGTAAGCCTTCTTCATCATCCAAAAATGCTTGCCCCCGTGCTGTCTAGCCTGCAGCATTTTGATAATTGGGTTTGGTAGCTGCAGATTGAAATGAAGCAGCTATTTCTCTTAGCTTTCCTGGCAGACACTTCCCACTGCCTCCAGTTCGTGCACTGTAGATGGTGGGTGGCCCTGTGGTGGGTGCCAGGGGAAAATTCTACCCCCTGCAGTGAGCAAAAGCAGGCGGAAGTCTGTTGGAAGCTGCAGGCCTCTCCCACTGACTTGCAGTGTTCTTGTGCTCCAGGTGCTGCTGTTTCTTTAAGAGGAAAAGGAAGAAGACTGCTCAGCGCCACAAGTGACCAGTGCCTCCCAGGAGTCCTCAGGCCCTGGGGACTCTGACTCAATTGCACCTGCAGCTCCTGCCATTTCTCATTGGAAAGGACTCCTCTGTGGGGGAGGGTGGAGATCCAAACCAAAAAGAAGAAAACAGATGCCCCCAGAAGGAGCCAGTGTGGGCAGCCAGGGCCCAGTGAGTGGGTCAGTGGCTATCCCCACCTGCCTGCAGCTCTGAGCAGGTCCCAGAGCTGTTGCTCCTCTACTGCTTGCCCTTGGGGCTACCTGGTTGACTCTCCTTCCTATTGTTTACAGTGAAGGTGTCATTCACAAAAACTCAAGGACTACTATTTTCTTCCCTCCCTTTAGTTTACTCCTGGTTCTTGCCCCACCCTCAGTCCTCTCCAGCATAAAAGCTAGTGAGGTGAAGGCTTTGTTTGCTGAAGGAGCTCAAGAGGCTCGGGGTGCGGCCAAGGAAGTAGGAGGAAGGTGGCAGGCCCGAGCTAGAGAAGAATCTTCTCCACCTACCAGACGTTATCTGGCAGTATGGCTCCC
Organism: Pteropus alecto; assembly: GCF_000325575.1. Lineage (NCBI taxonomy): Eukaryota > Metazoa > Chordata > Mammalia > Chiroptera > Pteropodidae > Pteropus > Pteropus alecto. The sequence continues at coordinate 11,000,802 of NW_006442109.1, forward strand.
TCTTCCTCTGTACCTGCACAGCCTCCATCCCCAGCTGGTCACGGGGTGCAGGTTATTCCCTCCCTCCCTCCTGTGAAGTTAATACTGTAGGACACAAACTGTAAGCAATCTGCAGCCTACTGTCCCCGTGTGTTGGCATTCTTAGCTTTCTTGACAAGCAAACCCTGCTCTTCAGTCAGTAGTAGGACAATGCAGATTGTTCTGAGCAAAGGAAAAAACTGACTTTATTGCACTTTTAGTTTTTTGTTTTTGTTTTTGTTTTTTAACAAAAAACATGGCAGATGCATATTGTGTCTGGTTATATTGGGAGTTTTACTTTTTTTCTGTTTGAGGGGGATGGGGCCAGCCAAGCCATTCAGAGAACATGGGTCCAGAGGACATTCTCAATGGAGAGAGTTGCATCTGCAGCACCCAGAAGAGAAGAAGCCAAACTCTGTGTCATTCTGAGTGAACACTCAGGTTGGCAAGGAAACATACTTGAATTTTCATTCATCTTCTCAGCTACTGAAGAATGTCCTTACCAGAGCCTCTTGACCTCATCAACCTGGAGTTTGGACAACCCAGCTCTCCAGCACATGGGATGAGCCAGTCAGACTGTAACCAGGAGACAGTTCATCCCAGAGAAGGAGATACTAAACGAAAAAAAAAAAAAAATCCGAAACATCCGTTTCCTCCACTGCCAGGGACTTTCAAATAGATAGCCATGTGACTTCCTTAGTGACTTGGGGGACAAAATTAGTGATGAAACAGCCACCACCATATTGCCACTAGTGGACAAAAAGAGGAGGAAAGTGAACTCGCCTTTCAACTGCCAAAGGAACCTCAGAACTCGGCATCATAGGGCCAGGAAATAAAATTGGTGTGTACTTTCTGCCCCAATACTTGAGTTATAGCATTTGGGCTGGCCTGCCTTATCTGAAACCAACACTTGCGAATTTTTTCCCAGCAGGTCCACAGCGGCAGGCTTAGGACTTAGAACATGGGGCTGTAGTGAACAGGAGGGTGAGATTGGTTGGTGCTGGAAAATTCCAGGGGAAAGGAGAATGAAATGAAAGAAAGCTCTGAGATTATCTTCTCAGTTGGACATAGACTTTTTCCAGATAAGGTGGCCGTGCGTCCAGAGCACGTTCTCCCCAGTACACTCTCCGCCTCCCCCTACGCATGGTGTAGTCGCACAGCATACTACCATGAAGGGTCTTGGTTCCGCATTCACTGCTTAAAAAGTTATTAATGTATGGAATTAATCTTATTGTGCTCGATTTTCATTTGAGTTCAGTGGCTAACAAACAGTGACCTCTCATTCCAGAAGTGATAGAGGAGAAAGGATTATTTACATTAGGGAATGAGGTCCTGTATCTGGGAGTACAGATAACCGTGGAGGGCAATGGCTGGTGACTTAGTCTGGTGGTTTTGGGAACGAACACGGAAATCATGGCCCCTGACTCGAGGTATAGGGTTGTATTCTGGACTGGAGGGTGTGAGGATACTTTCTGGTAGTTGGCATTTCCTGACAAGTCCCTTGGTATATCTTACATGGAGCAGAAATAGCAGCAGTAGCATGAAACAGTTACTGCACTTCACCTGTTCCATCAGTTTTTGGCTAGGAAATACCACTTCATTGGCTTTGAACTTGCTTACTTTTTGTAAAGATTATAATCTTCCATTTCTTTAAAAGAAACTTTCTTGTACACAAAACCGAGTGGCTGGGAGATGCAGTGTCACACCCCTTCCCCACGAGGATTTCGAATATTGGTATTTGTTTCCTTGACATTGCCTAGTGGTTAAGGCATAATCACTGAAACTTACGTAGTTTCTAAGTTGGTTTGGGGATAACTCTAACTTCCTGTATAGAAATGTTTACTTCCTCATCCCTGTATAGAAAAAGTCTTGCCTCTCAAGGGAGGGCAAGGGGAAATGGTGGCAGAGTCTGGGGCCTCTTGGCACTCCATACCCCACTAAGTGCCTCCCCACCCCCCGCTTCCACAAAAAAGCAAAGGCAGTGACCAGCTTGGCTGCAGGGCAAGCCTCCTTGCAGCTGGGTTTGTGACTCTTTTTAGATCTTAAAATTTTTTAAAGGCTAGCTCTTGAGGGTTTGAACCTGAGCAGTTTTTTTTTTTTTTTTTGCGGGGGGGTGAGGGGGGTCCTCCTTAATGCAGTTTTCCCTCACTGCCTCCCCAAATCTCTTACCAGTTATTTGATTTTCAAAGGTGACAAGCCCCAGGTCCATCTGGCATGCAGAGTAATGGTGATCCTTCCAGGGCCATTGGCACTCCAGGGTGGTCCCAGACCCCTGAGAGATTCTTTAACATTAAAAACGAGTACGTAAGGAGTAATTTGGCTATCAGTTCCATCCCCGCCAACACATCAGGGCCCCCTCCTCAGCTCTGTTGCTATAGTTGCTTAGCTGTGTGCCTCAGCCAGGTCCTTGGGGTCGAGTATTCCCTCCACCCACCACTCACCCAAATCCACTTGCTCTGTAGATTTTGAGCTCGCTCCATTTCACAACCATGATGCCTAGGGATCTTTTTCTTTGGGATTGATGCAGTTGTTTCTGAGTTAGCATTAAGCATTAACAGCATCTATTCATTAAAAAAACAACAACAACAATACCATTAGGAGTTCTCCCAAGCCCTGCAAACCTTCAGGCATTACATCCTGAGCAAATTGAAGCAAGCAGGACAGGAATCCACCAAGGTATAACAGGTCTTTTCTTTGTGACCAGAGCATGACTTGAGTCTGTGAAGTCTAAGCACATAAGGTTTGATCACTTGCTATGCCTACCTTGGTGTTTCCCAGTGATTTCACTCCAGACTGTTCTGCAGGAGTGGGCAGAGTGTGCCAGCAGCCAGTGTGTTTTTATGACTGCCTTAATTAACACTCTCCTGCTATTTGAGGTATGTCTAGGAAGGTACAAGTCAGGTGACTACGTCGGCCTCCAGTTAAAGCTCCATTTCATTTTAGAATATAGGGGCGACAGGAGACAGCAGGATACTGAGGTTTCCAGTAAAAGTGTTGAACACCTGTTACTTCTCAGTGAACTCCAAGTACATAGAAACAGCCCCTGCCATTAGCCAGAAGAGGTGTCTGTTACCTCTAAAGTAACTTCTGACTTAATTCACTGGAAATGTACACTGGTAGTACGTATTCAGTGTTGATTATCAGTGTTAGTAATCACTTTTAATGTTAGATATGCTGTGCTGGTAATGTTATGTCAGAGTGGTTACTAAAGATCATAGCCTTAACTTTTTTTATGCAAAAGATAGAACCCTGTTCCCCCTCCGCAGTGAGCAAGCATGGCCTGCATTTTTCAAAAATAAGTACTTCCATGGCAGCCTAGAAAGCATCTTCTCAAAAGAACTTGATCTTTCTTCTGATGCATCTCTCCCAAGCCCACGTGCCTCCTGTGTCTCGGTCACCTCTTCCATCTTCATATTTAAACCAGTTTTCCATTCCCAGTGACTTGCCCTGACAGCATTTTCAGTGTCAGAGCCACCATGTTAGAGCCAGTTTCTCAGATTGAAAGTTGGCAGCGCCATACAGCCAACATTGCCTTTGTCAGTTCACTGCCACCACCCCCACCAGTGACCCAAGGTAGGCAGATGAATTCCAGGATAACTATGTAACCCATCTGGATTGGCCAAGTGAACAACAGGCACTTGTCTCTGGAGTTCTTGCTTTTGCCAGCTCCAGAAAAGTCCCATCTAGAGGTTGATTGACAGTGACTCCCAGTCTTAATGATGGGTCAGTAGGAATCAAAACGGGATTCCTATGGTTTTGTTTCCTTGGGTTTTTATTTTTTTGGGGGGTGGGGTGGGGTGGGGCGATGATTTTGTATTTGTTTAAGAAAAAGAGGAAACTATGGCCCTTCTAAGGGTTTATAGAGTTTTGAGCAGTGTTTTAGCCACAAATAAGGAATCTTGGAAGTCTTTGATCATTTAAGCAATCTTAAAAACATGTTTTCTCTAACTACTTTTGCAGGTGACTGAGTGCAAAAGAACAGGTTTCTTCATTGTAGTCAAAATAGTAAGTAGGTTCCCTGGATATAGACAGTAGTAGTTGACATATTTCCTCAAAAAACAACCAGGAAGTCCACTCCAGTATTTGTGGATCAGCCTACCAAGGAAAAGTGAACATGTATTCCATATATTTCTAGTTCGGTTACCAAACTTGATGTTTTAAAGAAATCTCAGTTCTATGGACAGAATTTCTTTTGTTTTCTTTATTCCTTGCAATCATCTTTCCAGTGCCATCACCACCTTCAAAGTCTCAGAGCAGAGAGTTATCCATGGTAATAAATGGGGATGTGGTGCGGTCGTCCCAGTAACACAAGGGGACCGCTGTCCTGACTGCCTCTTCCCCACAAGTCCCCTCCTTCTGGGCAGGTGAGACATTTTCAGTGTTCCTCTTCATGAGCTCCAGACCAAATCCCAGGCCAGCCCTGCACCAGAAGCTTTTTTAAGAGGCTTATCAGTCTGTTAGCAGTGTCTCAGGAAAGATGAGCCATTTCTTCGGGGGGAAATAAATTTACAGATGGGTATGTATGAATGCATTTGTATGCCTGTGAGTATGTGTGTGCTCATCTGTGTGCATTTCACTTCCATAAAAACCCAGCCCAGGCTGCTGGGTCCATGTGTTCCTGAATATTCTAGGAAGTAAACAAGTAACAAGGGAGCTTCTCAAATTAGTGTCACAGCAAGCTGGCTCTGGGAATGAGCCCCATTTATCAAGCAGAAGAGTAAATAGCAGAAAAGATAGAGATGAAACCAAAAATATTACAACCTCCCCCAAAAGAAAATAATGTTGATCCATCAATCCTCATTGGATATATTACATGCTCTAATTTATTATTATTTTGTCTGTTTCTTAAATCTTTGCCCATTGTACTTTTTAAAAGATGTTGGGATGTTGATTGCAATTTTTTTAAGACTAGATAATATATAAATCAGCTGTGGAAATCAGTTTTAATTGATGTGTGGATGGTGTCTGATCATTGTTCAATCCTTTTTTTTCTTACCTTTTGTTTTAGATGATGTAATGTTGTTTCATAAACCCTGGCAATGGTCACAAAGCTCAGCTGTGAAAATGAAATTTGTAGTATTTTTAAACATGAATGTCAATTTCAAGTGTATTTGAAATGGTTCCTCCAGGAGAGATTTGTAACACCAGTAGGAAAAACTCCTCTGCAGAGGAAGTATCCTTCTTTGGAGAAAATGGGAAATAGGTCTTGATACGTTGTCTCAGAGTAGTCCATTTCCTAGGGCACCATGGAAAACACAAATGTGATCTTTAAGTATACCTCTTCCCCAATTTGGGGAGGGAAGGACTCAGTTTGCACCCTTTTTGTATGTAAAATAAAATGTCTTACTTTTCTTGGCTAATTTTGCTTGTTTGGTTGGTTTGTCCAGGTTTAATCTCCCCTGGCTCATTTGTAATTAACAATCTGGCTAGGACTAACTTCGATGTGATTCAATCCTCCAGTAAATGAAAATAGTGCTTGATACCTTGGCATTCTTGCTTCATCCCTTTGAACACTGAACATTGCCGCCTGCCTTGCCTTGTGGGTCACTTTAAATAATCCTGGCAGAATTTGGACATGCAACACTCACAGACTAGTTCCAGTATCCCTATGGTTCTTAGGTGGTAGAACATTAGGAAGTTAAGATCTTCTCTGTGGAACAACTTTGAAATAGTAGCTTTATAATTCTTTACTAATGAGGAACACCTATACAGACAAAAGATGTAACTGTGATGTGTAATACAAAATCACAGGGGCATATATTTTCCACAAAAACAACTGCCCATCCGGGCATGGTTGGCTGGTTCAATTTTTTCTGTTACTCCTCAATTACTACCTAATTTTTTTTTTTTTTTTTTTTTTGCCACTGGTAGGTAAGTAAGTAGAAAAAGTTTACAGTTATCATGAAAGAAAAACTTCACATTGAGAGCATTTTATTCATCAAGCTTTTTTTTTTTTTCTTTCAAAAGGGGTGGGTTTGGGTAAGAAGGCTGCTTTTATGCCATTTTATGTGGAGAAGGCTACTTTGAAAACAGTTTGGTAAACATTTTTCTCAGTGGTTATGAGCAGTGTGAGACCAGTAAGCAAGGAAAGAGGCTTGACCAAAAAAATTAAGTGGAGGGAGATTGGAAGATCGTCTTTGTCAGTGCAACAGTTTTATCTAGAAGAATCTCCACCTAGTAGAGGTGGTCTGGATTGAGGTGTGAGGATTAGAAAAGCAAATGTCACTTGTGTGAGAGAACTGTCTGTTGAAGCTCTGCAGCTTGTCTGCAGTGATCTCAGTGCAAGGAAGGACAAGTTAATGCCAGTGGCCATGCATAACCTCAAACTCAGGTCAGCACCTCAAATAGAGACCAAACTGCAGAATTCAACTATGGAAATGGAGCTATGCCTACCTGCAATCTGGGCTGCGAAGACCAGGAATTTACATAACTTTAATCTTTGAAAAGTAAAGATGTTTAATAAAGTCATAGGTCGAAGTTTGGGAAAGATGTAATTTTTATTTCGGGGGATTTGTAAGGCTCCCAGAACTTAAGTATATATGTTGTAGACTAGAACACCATGTATGTGTGAAGACCTGAAATAGTGCTGTGGGGGCATCTGAGGACTATCGACCTTCCTGAAGGTTTCTAGAACAGGGAGACTAAACCTCAGGCCGTTGTATATATTATTTCCCACCTCTATGCCTAATGTGACACCATCACAACCAGCATTTCTTGAGCACTCAGCCCTGCGGCAGTGTTGGGGGAGCTGCATACAAAATAAGTGCGTTGCTCACGAAAATATGTAGTTAACTTGGGAAAATAAGTATAAAAAGCTGAGAACCAGAGTATGCAATGGAGTGTGTACTGACTCATACAGCGGTAAGCACAATAAGATTAGAGAAGGGAGAGAAAAATGAACAATAAAGTGACAGGTACTAAGTTAAAAAGGAAGTGGGTTTTGAATCAAGCTTTGCAAGCCAAGTACAAAGAGCTGTATAAGGTCGTACTCTGGGTAAGCATAAACGCGCCTTGATTGTTTGGAAACTACCACACTTAAACCCGATTTGGTGGTGACATGGACTAATACGGACAATCACAAGAGTCTTCTGTCCCTACCGCGGACTTCCTAACAAAGTATCCGCCAAAAGATTTCCACTTCCGCAAAAGCAAACCGGCCCGGGATGTGCCGCTCTGCATACTGGGGTTCGTAGTCTCTTCAGAAAGCCAATCCTGGTTCTCTTTGAAGGGGCGCCGCCCTCCGCTGATCCTCTTCCTGTGGGTGGGCGAGCTCGGGAGCCCATGAGGCCGCTGTAACGTGGCAGCCACCCATGAGCCCGCGTCTCGGCCCGCCCCGTCAGCGAGCCGGGCTCCGCCTCCCGTGGGAACCTACTATCCGGCGCCGAACCAGAGGGGGGAAATGAGGCTCGCCTCCTCCTAGGAGGCCTGGAGGAACCCCGGCCTCCCCCGCTGCGGCTCTCTGGTGGCGGCGCCGGTGTCCAAGCCGCCTTGCCTCCACCTTCTCCCGGCCTTCGGCTTCCCCAGCCCCGCTCGCCTTTCCCAGTGGATGCTGCGCATCTCGGAGCGGAACATGAAGGTTCTCTTCGCCGCTGCCCTGGTCTTGGGCTCTGTCCTCTTTTTGCTGTTGCCAGGACCCTCTACGGCCGACGAGAAGAAGAAGGGGCCCAAAGTCACCGTCAAGGTCCGGCCTCCCCTCTCCAGACCTACCCGGCAAGGCCCGCCCTCCGCCGCCTGGGGTTGGCCTCGGCGCAGCTGGTCACTGGTGTCGGAGGCATTTGAGGGTCCCGGAGCTATGGCCTGGGCGTCCTCCGCTTTGGCTCAGCCGCTCCCTCGTCTTCCGGCCTCGTGGCGCCTTGACGGCCTTCGCCCATTCAGACCAGAGAATGACTCGTACTCTCCCCGACACCCCTGCCCTTACCCAGAAGTTGGCGCCTGGGATGCCCAGCTGGGGCTGGCGCTGTCAGTCTCAGTACCTTTATTTGCAGATACCCCGTAATGCGGGCGAATGGTAAAAGATCACGTCTGCCAAATTGTGAATCCTTTCTCTGTTTGAGTCAAATTTTAGCCACTTCCAAGTACAAGCAGAGCAATATATTTTAAACTTGGGTAGTAAGCCTAGGCTCTCCTCCTTTTGTATTTTTTATGTTAATTTCCAGGATCTAGGCTCATTATTTATTTAGAACAAATGTTGTTACTCTGTAGTCTGAAAGTGTAAACAGGTTTTCTGGGGAACAGGCCTGGGACTTCGATTAGAGTCTCATAGGGTTTTTGTCGCCACCAAAATGAGGTACAGAAACACTGCTCTTAAAATATGGCTCTGTTTTCTCTCCCATCCTTGGTAGCTTCCTGGGCCCTCCCTTCTCTACTTAGGCCCCTTTAAAGGCTAAGCTTGAAATGCTCTTTTTCCTCAGGTGTACTTCGACTTGCGAATTGGAGATGAAGATATAGGCCGGGTGGTCATTGGTCTCTTTGGAAAGACTGTTCCAAAAACAGTGGATAATTTCGTGGCCTTAGCTACAGGAGAGGTAAGTGATTAGAGCGGAGGTGGTCAAATTCAAATAAAGTGAAGTTCGTAGGTAGGGCTGGCAGCAAACTGAACTGCAGAACATGGCCCATCTGTATTAGTAGACCTGAGTACCAGTTGACTGCTGACCTGTTCTCAGTGCGACCCAGTATTAATCTTATCTTGAGTTTTTTATACTGAATCCAGAAATCTGGATGCTTTCTTTTCCTTCTTTTCTTTCTTTCTTTTTTTTTTTTTTTTTTTTGAGAAAATTTATCTTTTAATACATTGCAATAACCAAAGAAAGCATATCTGTGGAACTATAGTTTGTGGCCTCTGCACACAGCTTTCTCTTAAGAGTAAGAAGTCCAGAGTTTCCCAGGTTTTAAGAAAACAAGAGTGCCCCATTTAAAGAAGGTTTATATTTCAACTTTCCGTTGGGTCAGCAAGTAACCTTTTTTGGGGTCAGTTTTCTTGCATTTGTTCTTATGATTAGAAAAAAATGAGAGGGAAAGGCAGAGGCATTATGTGAAGTAGAATTATGTAAAGTCTGAGAATTGCATAAAGGCAGAGGAATATGCAGTCTGGCCTTTCCTAGGTCTGTGCTCGCAGCCTGGCCTGGGGCGCTGCTCACTCAGCAGCACGTTGAGCAGTGACTGGCCAGCAGCGATGCCTCCTCTGTGGGCAGGAGTTGTGGGTTGGGCTCCTGCAGGGCCTATTTAATGTTTGCCCAGTGCCTCATGCCACTTCCTCACCTTTTTCCAGAAAGGATTTGGCTACAAAGACAGCAAATTCCATCGTGTAATCAAGGACTTCATGATCCAGGGTGGAGACTTCACTCGGGGAGACGGCACTGGAGGTAACTTGGGTGTTCTGGGCGGGAGGGGTCTGTTAGTTTAGCCTCCTGTGCGAGAAGGCCAGACTATGTTGTGTAGATAAGGCCCCTTCCCCAGCTCCAGAGACAGGCCTGTCACCTGCACTGAGACCAGCTGCACCCTTAGTACAGGGAACCGAGTACAAAGAAGAGGGAGTAGTAAGGGATCAGATGGACTTAAGAGGAACTCACCCAGCTGGCAAACCTGCTGATCGAGGCCTAAAGCCTTGGTGGCTTCGTTTAATATCTTGGGCGGGGAGCAAAGTGAAACACGTGGGTAAGTGATTCGGTCAGACATGAAAAGCCTGTGTGGGCAACCTTGGAAGCCCCAGTGAAGGTGGGAGAAGTTGCTTTCCTGGGCAGTCTCCCACCACAGACCATTTGGCAAGAGCTGACTGAGTCCTGCTTTTGCATTACTTGTACACATAGGGCAGGCAGACAAATACCCTGGTGAACTAACCCATAGGTCTCACCATACTTGGGTGCATAGCCTGCTATTCCTTCAGACTGTACCTGCAACTCACCCAGGCTCTGTGGTGGGTGCTGGGGATGCAAAAATCAGTGGGGCAGCAACTCCCTTTCACTTCCAATACCTAATAACTCACAAACTGGCTGTAATACAGCTTTTAGGACTCAGGCTGTGTCCTCTAGGTGGGAAGAACTAAGAGAAAACACTAGGAAAACTCCATAACAACACAAGACGTAAGTAGTAACTAGTGGCCACGGTGGAGGAGAAGGACAAAGCAGACATAATCCAAAGTGCTGTATTCATGGAGTCAGATAGTTGGATGTGACCCAGTTTGTCTGCCACTGTCTTGCTTTGTGATTTCAGGCAAGTGAATCCTCTGAGCTTGTTTCCTTTTGTGTAAAGTAAGAGTGGTAAGAGTTGTGGGTGCTGTGAGGATCGTGCAAGATCTTGAGTGTTAAGTACCTAGTACGTGGTGAGTAAAGTCAGCCATTGTCAAAGTGCTGACAAGCAAAAGAATCACTTCAGGCCAGGGTGATCAGTAAATGGCCTCATGAAGGTAAGGAAATATTTGAGTGGGGTACTGATTAGGGAGAATTCAAAGAGCAAAGAAGGGGCAGGTTTAAGGTATGAGCTCAGCTCTGTTCTCGAGTAGGAGCTTGGGCATTGCTATAGGGGTTGGGGAATGGAAGTAGAGCACAGTAGCTTTATCCTACGTGGAATGAGGATCCACTGAAGACTTGACTGGGAGGAAGACCCAATCACAAAGGAGTTTGAGGGAAAATAAGGTGGTAGCAGAATTCAGAATGTGGAGGCAGGAGCAAGCCAACTGGTGAGGGGATTGGCGCAGCTGTGCCTGGGTAAGGCGATATGAGCTGGAACCCCAGGAGAGGACTGCCTACTGGGTAAGAGCAGAGATTTGAAAGCTAGGGCCCCCCTTAGTTTAAATTCCAGCTTTACCACTTCCTAGCTAGGGTACCTTTAACCTCGCAGTACCTCTGTTTCTTCATCTTTACAATATGGTTATTAGCTCCTTCTTCATCAGGTAGGGTTTTTAAGTGTAAAATGCCCGCAGCATCTCTCTGGCATGC
>NW_006442109.1:11011832-11048988 GCF_000325575.1 Pteropus alecto
GCACTGACAGTGTGCAAAGGGAAAGTTGTCAGAAGAGTAACTGAAGTCCAGAGGGACAGATGATGAAGTATGTTGAGTTTAACATGAAGCACTACCCCTTTAAGTTTGGAACTCCTTGTATATTGGGAAAGTAATTGTAACAAAGGATATAGATTTGGGGATTGTCTGGATAGCAGCAGCAATTGAAACCCTGCAGTTGGTTGAGATTTACAAAGAGGATTCTCACATAAGGGAGGCTTTTCGCCAGCACCCCAGCCAGGAGTCATTTTCTCCCCTGTGTGGGAGTAAGAAGTGGTACATACCTGGACACCGCCACCAGCCAGAGTCTAGAAATTCTTGGTTTTCAGTCTTCTCACTTGATGATACATTCATTGTCAGAAACATCTTTCTGATCAGCATCAGTCTGGGACAGTTTCTCAACCTCTTTCATCTTATGGAATCATAGGATGAAAATAGGTATATTGTGGCATAAAAAAGGGTTTTGAAAGGTGTTGGGTAAAACAAAATGAAAATTATTTATTGCAAGGCTTCTCTGGGCATCTAGTACACTAGCACAGTGTGACTATCTGGGAGGGGACAGGGAAAAAGAAGAGGGTAGTATTTCTCCTGGATCTTCGGATCTCTGAAACAATGTAGAGATCTGCTCTTGGTTCCCTTTGTCATGTACCCTGGCCCCAGACCCCTCATGGAGAGACTCGTTACGTGCAATCTTAACCATCTTTATTTTCTGTTCATTCATTGATAAGAGGCACTGTCCAGAACCCAGATGGCAGCTACCTCAGTGTCTTTTGTGCTCTTAGAAGGAAGAAAAGTTGGCCCGCCACAGCGTTCCTTTTCTGGAGACTTCTTACCTCCTCCCCAGCCCCCTGCATCCTGTACGGCGCTCTCCACCAAAGTCCCTCCATGGCAGGCTTCTCAGGCCATAGCCAAGGCTAGTTAATATGTGCCTTATTGAAAAGTCATAAGACTATATTCTCAGAGTACGCCATGTGTGAGCTGTTCACTAAATCATCTTGGCCTCATGCCCCACTTGGTGTGTCAGCGTGGTTTGGCTCCAGGGCCAGAGGCAGTAGGAAGGGGACAGCTTTTATACCCTTGTACTCCACTTGAGCTTGGCATGGCACAGAGGACAGGTTGAGTCCCTGGAATCCTCACCCCAAAGATCTGCTTGGCTTGTGCCAACTTAACTCCCCTGACCTACTCTGTCTTTCTTCCCAGGTAAGAGCATCTATGGAGAACGCTTTCCCGATGAGAACTTCAAGCTGAAACACTACGGGCCTGGCTGGGTGAGCATGGCCAATGCGGGCAAAGATACCAACGGCTCCCAGTTCTTCATCACAACAGTCAAGACAGCCTGGCTGGATGGCAAGCACGTAGTGTTCGGCAAAGTTCTAGAGGGCATGGTGAGTTTTGGAGGTGGGGGCTAAATGTGACACAGACCCTGGGACCAGGGCTCCATATATTTTATCCCTTTCCCAAAAGAGAACCCACACATTCAGACCAGTGTTCCTGTCTGCAAATCTGAGGGGACTTAAGAATAAATAGCCTACCTCTCTATGCCCCAGGGTTCTGAGTCCTTCCAGGCAGAGTCCCGCCAGGAGGCCTTGCTCAGGTTGCACCACTGCAGGGACCTCTGTTGTCACTCAGTGATGCACTGGCACCACCCTGAGTTGTACAGGGCACGATGTCCCTGAGAAGCCACTTGGTACCCACTCCCCAGCCACCCTCTTCCTCTTCATCCTTCACTTAACCTGGGTCGTGCTTCAGAAGATCAAACTGCTGCATCCTCTTGTCAGACCTGGGTTCTCCCTACCTTGGGCTGGCACCTGGCCCTGATTTCGTTAATTTTTTGGTGCCTTGAGATTTGTTGGCTGCTCATCACGACTCAGTCCCCTTGAGCCACATACTGGGGCCTGTCTCTCTTGAGTAGCAGACCTCCTGACCCACCCCATTTCCTGCTCTTGTCTTTCCTTCCCAGGAGGTAGTGCGGAAGGTGGAGAGCACCAAGACAGATGGTCGGGACAAGCCCCTAAAGGATGTGGTCATCGCAGACTGTGGCAAGATTGAGGTGGAGAAGCCCTTTGCCATCGCCAAGGAGTAGGGCCCCAGGGACCTCTTTGAGCAACTGTCTGCAGCCCTGTTGCCCTCTTGAGGGGTGAAGACAGCCCGCCACAGGGCTCTGCTGCACGGGCCCTAGTGCTGGCATCTGACGGAGTGGAACCCCTCCCCTCACATTCCACAGGTCCACAGGCCCAGTTTTATAACAAACTCCTACCAACTGCTGACCAATAAAAAAGGTGGGTTTTTTTTATAACCTGTGTGTGCTGGGTTCTTGAGCCTGCAGCACTTTTCTCCAGTCCTGTGTCCCAGGCTGTCTGGGATTCCTATGTCAGTGGATGCCTGTCCCCTACTCCTTGTGCTCCAGCCAGCATCCTTTCCCCAAATGTTACCCACCAATCGTCCAGCAGGAGCTTTTGCTCCTTGCTTCTCAACTGCCAGTTACTGTGCCTCAACTTTTGCTTGCCCCTTTCCTGGTGTTAGTGAAGAAACACACCTGTTCCTTTTCATAGCTACCTCGTAAATTAACTTTTCCCTTTATCCTTATCCTCTGTTGGTCCTCTGGCCCCAAGGCTCTAAGGGTGCAGGAGTTCTGTCACCCCAGCTACCAGTGCAGCTGATTTCAGAACCTGGGGTGGGTAAGTCCTCTGTCCAAGGGGTACCCAGCCCATGTCCTTTGATGGGGCTCACAGGACTGAGGCAAATGACTGTCCTGACATGTGGTCCAGAGGCCTCTGGGATGGGGAGGGCGTCAATGGCAGAGGTGCAGAGTGACAGGGAGCCTCTGGCTGGGTGTCAGCTGTGCTGGTGCTGAAGCCGTAGAAGCCCTGGAGCACACCATTCACCACCATGTTGGGCAGAGGCTCTAGGACAGGAGGAAAACAGGAAGGAGAAGGGCGTTGCAGGGGAAGGGGAGGTGTGGGATGGGCCCAACCTCAAGCCTGCAGCTCCCTGAGCCCCTACCCACTGGCTTAGCCCCCTTGGGAGCAGGAGCCCCTGCCAAGGCGGCAGGTCACAGCTAGTCACCCAAAATGAGGCCAAGGCATTCCCAGTTTACATTAGCTTGGTAAAGCCAGGCTGGTGAGGAATGCAAATCGGGAGAGCCCAACTTACTACACCATGTTTGCTCCTTGGAGAATACGAAGCAGGTTAGAGGGGCACAGGTATGATCCCAAAGAAGAGGAATAATAGAAATGCTGTCTGGGGGTCCTGGAAGCTGAAAAATGGCACATTCACCCCTACTCCCTGCTACCTAGTCCCTAAATATGGGTTATAGGTCAGAGGCACCCACCCCCTTACCTGGGGATGGGATGCAAATGTAGGGATCCATGCAGAAGCTGAATGCAGGCCTGTGTTGCAGCTGTGCCCTAGGCGGAAAAGGGGTCATGAGCAGTGAGTGATGGGGGAGGTGGGGCAAAGTCTCCCATTGGGTAGAGACTAGGAATTGAGATCACCAAGGTCCCACAAAGAAAAAGGTGAGTCTATGGCCATGCCACCCTGAAAAAGCTGGATCCTGTCTGATCTCGGAAGCTAAGCAGAGTCGGGCCTGGTTAGTACTTGGATGGGAGACCACCTAGGAAGGCCAGGTGCTGTAGGCTTAAAAAAATAAGGGATTGTAAGCTGACAAGGTCTTTTCAATCTGTGAGGTCAACCAAGGGTTGCCTTGCCTAAACAAATAAAAAAAAATGAACAAAGAAAGGTGAGTGGGCAGTGGGCTCAGGAGGCACCAACAGGAAAACGTGGACCAAGAGGACGGGCAAGACTAGCCAGAGGCAGCAGGCCTGCCTCCTAGCATGTAGCCACCAGGGGGCAGCAGAAAGCCGGTGCTGGTAGGGGCTTTGACTCGCCTGCTGTCGCTAGGCAGGAACTCCCCCAGGGTGCTGAAGAGAGAGGCTGTGAGTTGGATCCCCAGGGGAGTGTGAGGAAGGGGTGGAGACATGGAAACCCAGAACGTCACCTCCCAGGAGGGCACGGTTTCTATTTGTAACAAGCTCAGTTCCGGTGGCGGCTGCCGTAACCAAGGTTTTCCAGAAAATAGCCCTTCCCCTGGGGTCAAGAATGCTGACTATGGAGCTCAAGTCTCAAAGTGAAAGAACTAGGCTCTGCCCTAGCAGATGAGAGAAGGTACAGGACTTGGCTTCTATAACCTTCACCTGCTTACTGCAGGAGCCCCATCCCTCCCACACTGGGGCCCCTCATGGCAAGCCATTGCCCCCAGAGGTGCTCACCCCCAACTGGTCTTCGGGTCTGTGGGGAAGAGCCGAAGACTCAGAAATTCCAGTAGCTCCTTGGGCACATCCTGGTTCAGGTACAGGATGCCCTGGAGAGGATAGAGGAAACTTATATCAGACCCAGGTAATGTGATAACGCACAGCCCAGTGCAAAACGAAAACGGAGGTCCTGCCAAAATGGTTAAGAATTTCAAGACAGCCACAGCTCAGAGTTCGGCGTTCCTTAAACCAAGCTTGGGGCCCTCCTGAGCACTGGGCCCTGGGTGACTACACAGGTGTATGCCCATGAAGCCAGCCTGGCCTGTAATCTGACATCACTGTTGGTGGAGAGAGTCGCCGCCCTATATCTTCATCACGAGGGCGGCGCAGAATCTCACCCCAGAGGGGAAGAGAACTAGCTTTCATTAAACTGGGAGGCAGGTGGCCCCAGTTCAATGAAAGTTCAATAATTTAATTGACTTAAATTAATTTCAATTCTGAAATGACTGTTCAGGAAATTGAGGCTTGGGGTAGTAAAAATCATGCCCAGTATGTGCGTTCCCCTCACCCCATGCCCACCTGGATATAGGCCTCCAAGCCCTGTCGCCGCTGCTCCAATCCTCTGGTCCTCCAGTTGGGCAGGCGTTTCGAGGGGAAGTCGGGAACTTTGTACAGTTTCTTGATCTACCAGGAGGTTACCGCGGTACGATCACAGCGTTCCGATCGAACCCTCAAGCTCACTGCACCCTAGCAAGCGTCCTCCCCAATCTAACATCTCTTCCTCACTCCCAAAACTGCACGTTCTACCCTGGGGCAGACCCGGGTGAGTGGTGGTTGGGACAGGAGCCAGAGAAGCTCCAATCCCCACAGACGCCCAAGGGTGGGCCGGCCGCGCAGGGGCATGGACAGTACCGGCTGGGATCTGCCTCTCGGTGTCCACCTCGCAGCAAGCGAGGAAGTCAGTGCTTACGCACTGAATTCCCCCCCACCCCCCGCCCCCAGGGACTGGGGCAATAACGAGGGTGGCAGAGGTGAGGGCCGCAGCTCGTCTGCCTGCCTCCCGGGGCTGGACAGGAGCTGGGCCGGGGTCGGTCTGTTGGCGCCGCCTCACCCGCTTGTGCAGCGCTTGGAACTCGCTGTAGCGCCTCGGCACTGTGTGTCTGCGCCCGCGGCACCGCACCTCCACTCGGAACACCTGGTGGGCGCAGGCGGGCAGGCGGTGCGCGTGAGGCCCCGCGCCCAGCGACCACCCACTCTCCCGCGCTTAAAGGCATAAAGCGGCCTTGGAGCGTCGCCGCTCTTGGGGGACCCTCCTAAGCTCCCCACACTCTTAGGAGAAGGGGCGCGAGAACCCGCCTTCCGCTCCGTGTAGTCCCTAATGAGCTTGGACCGCTGTCCACCGGGCAAGCAAATCCCAGCGCCCCGAGACCCTCGGCAGACTGTACCCCGACGGCCTGGACTGCCACTTTTGAACGCCCTAGCCCGGGGCGCGGAGTCCCCACTGCGCTTGGCGCCAGGAAATCTGACGGGTCCCCGCGCCTCTTCTCACCCAGGACCCTCGCTCACCATGTGGCCTTTCTCTGGGCTCTGCCTGGGCGCTTCGGCCTCGGGCCCCACTGATGGGATGTGAACTTCCAGCATCCGCGCCACGGTCCCCGCTCCTCCTCGCGCGAAGCTCGAAGCCCGAAGTCTTTCTGCAAAGCGAAGAGACCCCGAAGGGGCTGGCCCCGCAGGCCCCGCCCCCACATGGCCCCGCCCCGGGCGTTCCCCGGCTCCTCCGAGTCCTGCGAGGGGCAGATTAGGCAGCGCGGAGTGCCGGGAGCCGAGCCTGCTTCTGGAACCTGGTGAGGCGGCAGTGCGCCGGGGGCACCCTTCGGTGGAGAAGCATCTATTTGTCAACGCTCACTGAGCGCCCAGTGACTGTCAGGAATGCAAGCGAGCCCAAAATTCACCTGTTCTTTGTTGAGAGGCTGTAAGCGCTAGGCACTGAGAGAGGCGAGACCCAGACCTCGGCTCCTACCTTGGGGACCAACCAGGAACGTTCCTTGCGTTCTTCACACCCTTCCCCGGAAACAGCCTGGCCCCCATCCCCTTCCCTCTGCCTTCAACCTGGACTCTGGGAGTGTGGCCACGTCTGCGTAAGGCTTGGACCCCATCTGGTTTTGATGTTCCCCCTCCCCCAGCATCCATAGCACCTTTATTTATTCATTCTTTAAATCCATTCATTCATCTTTCGACCCTAAACCAGCTTCAGGCCGTTTGCCAGAGAAGCAAGTTAGAAACCTAGGCTCTGCTTTGCGGGTCAGACAGCTTGGATTTCCCAAACTGTGTACACCTGTGCTCTTCTGCAAACTAGGGATAATATGCCTCCCTCAGGAGAGTGTATGAAAATTGAATGAGATGATCCCTGTTAAGCCCTCAGCAGAGTAGGTATTGAGAAAATGGCAGGTTGGGGTCTTGTCCTGGAAGTATAAGTTGGTGGTGTTAGTGTACAGGACAATGGATAGAGGAAGAGGGACTGTGAAAGGTGGCACTAGGCTGTTCTTGCCCACTCCTCTGAGCAGGGTCTTCCTGGGTATGTAGCAGGATTTAATCCATAACTCACCCCCTGTGCTAGAAAGGGCTCCACTCCCACCTCTCTGCCCTCCACCCCTCAGCCATAAGGGAGTTGTCCATTCAGTGGAGTCCACTCCACTGACTTTCTCCACAAAGGCCAGGTGGTGGACGGAGGGGAGGCCCTGTGTCCAAGAGATAACACCTAGTGGGAGGCCTTGTGGTGAAAAAGAGGAAGCAGAGTACCTATCTATCTTAGGAGGTGAGGTTGGAGAACCACTGACTCACTCTATTCACTACTAGTGCAGAGGTGCTTCTGAGCTAGAGCAGGAATTCTCCATTCCCAGCTCTGCCCTTGAGAGGTTGAGAGGATGACCCCGAGGTGAAAAGCAGGTCTCACTAATACTGTGTCCCATACTTTCTTCCATCCTCACAAGGGTCCTAGAATCAGGAATCCGAAACTCCTTGGAAGGGAAACAACCCATCATCAAGAGAAGTGCTGGAGTTTCATTTTCTCCCTTACAGTCTAGGGACCCAGTCACTCAGGGACCCTGCTCAGTTTGTCCTACTGCCCAGGGAGTCCTCTCTTGGGGATACCTAGACCTCTAAACTTGGTTATCCATCCTAACAACTGTCTGCCTTCTGTCTCTATTCCTACCACCCGGAAAACTTCTAGTCTCCAAATACATGTTTTTCCATGCCTCCCTCCATCATACAAAGTCCATCCTCTACCTAACAGCACAGACTGTCATTGAGGCATCTGTTGAAAACCTTCCAAAGGCTTCCCAATGCACTTAGAACAAAACCTACCCTCCCTACAACTCTACAGAGCTCTAAATGGCCCAGCCCAGCCTCCATTTCTCATCTCATCTGTTCTCCCCTCTTTGTGCACCAAGCTCCAGCCATAGTGACCTTCTTCCAGTTCTTCAAATCTAATGATTTCTTTCCTGCCTCGGGGACTTTGTATATACTGATTCCTCTCCCTGGAACACTTTTCCCTAACTCTTCACCTGGTGGGCTTAGCCTAAACTTCCAGTTCTTAGACTAAAACTCATCTCCTCAAAGAGGCCTTCCTCTCTGACTACCCTATCACCTGTCTAATGCACTTATTCCAATATGTAGCTACTGTTTTATTGTGTGTCTCCCTGGTTCCTCTGACTCTGCCCCAGACTCTGAGCACCATCAGGCCAGGGACCTAGTCTGCTTTCTCAGTGTTTGCCACCATGGTGATAAGCATGTAGTAGACACTCAAAAACCATTTGTTGACTGAAAGACTATATGAATAAACGAGGGAAGGGGATGTGAGAAAAGGCTAGGGAGAGGAAGGAAGGCCTGGGAGAAAGGCAGGAGGGGAGCAGAGGATGCCAAAGGGTTAGAGGAAGGTGGGCAGGGGGGATAACAATAAGAATGCTCTTTCCACAGAGTTAGATCTGTGTGTGCATGCAGATTGTTGTCCACCTTATTTATTTGCTTAATTTTCTGGTGTTCCTGAGGAGCCTCAAATCAATAGATTTTCATCACCAGTTATAGAGGGAGATTTGATGCAACTGACTTGTAAAATTCCACAGCATTCCATGGTGCGCAAATGAAGATCAGTGAAGAAAAACCAGATCCTTGACCTGGAGACATTTAAGATGTCTTCGGGGAGATAGAACAAGTTATGGAGAATACATTCCTGAAAGGAGGAACACATGACATGATGGAAATTCTAAAGCAGTTATTACAGTTGAAGGAAAAGTTTATTTTCCATACACTCTAATAATTGGCCAGTTCAGTATACTAACACTGAGCTAAGTTCCAGACTCTTCCAAGTGACTTCCATTTTTATAATGAGCTGTTTTACTATATAAATTCTTGTCTTTTCTCCATCACTCTTTACCATGAGAATTTAATGTCTAAGTTTCTGGGTGAAAGTTGGTTAAAAGTACTGGTTGGTCACATATTCTTGGTCAGGGTATTTCCAGGTCGGATTATAGAGCAATGGTTCTCGAAGTTCAGCAAGCATCATCATCAATGTGGCCTGTTAAATCTCATATTAGAGGATCCTGACCCATTTTCTGAATGTGTAGGCCAAATGTGGAGCCTCATAATGTGCATTTTCACAAGTTCACTGGTGATGCCGATGCTCCTTGTTGGGGACCACATTGTAGACACAGGTCTCTTGACTCCCACAACAGCCCCACCAGCAAGCGGGGCCACTCTCACCCTACTATGCAGACTTGGAGCCTGGAGACGAAGATCAAGG
Organism: Pteropus alecto; assembly: GCF_000325575.1. Classification (NCBI taxonomy): domain Eukaryota; kingdom Metazoa; phylum Chordata; class Mammalia; order Chiroptera; family Pteropodidae; genus Pteropus; species Pteropus alecto. Next base: position 11,020,899 of record NW_006442109.1, read on the forward strand.
CCCAGAGGAAAAGAAGGGCTGGGGCAGAGGTGCCTTTCTGACATATCCCCCACTGGGGGTGGTGGCTGGTGATGGAATGGTGTATAGGTGGGCTGGACCTTGGTTCCTGCCCTGGCTTGGGCCTTCACCCTCTGCTGCCAGTAAACACAAAGCCCCCTTCACTGGCACTGCTTCTGCCAGGATGTGCAGCTGTTCAGGAGGTTTGGTTAACCCTGTTAAGAAAACAAACAGCTCCTTGGCCTTGGGCTGGCGAGCACTGCTGGGCACAGAGGCTGGATTCTTTTCCTGGGCGGGTGGCCAAAGGCGGAAAGCCAGAGGCTGAGGGCCAAAGGCGGACCAGAGGGGGCCCAGCTCTGCAGGGCTGCCTGAGTAAGGTGGCCAAAGGCGGAAAGCCAGAGGCTTAGGGCCAAAGGCGGACTGGCCCAGAGGGGGCCCAGCTCTGCAGGGCTGCCTGAGTACCCCTGGGCCTGGACTGCTCCACCCAGGCTGGCTCTCTGGTCACCTGGGCAACCTTGGACAACTCCCTGTGCCTTGAGGTCCTTGTTTGTATGAGAGAGAGCTGTGTGGGTTAACTGACATCATTCTTTTTAAGTGTTTAGCCTGGGGCTGGCACACAGCAAATGAGTGTTAGCTATTCTTATTTGACTAAATAATAGGAATTTGCTGTTTTATAGGTCAAAACTGTGGGGTATTGGAAACTACATATGAGTCATCCTATATATTGTTACTGATTCAACTTTGAAACAAAACCAAAACCTACTATTCCTCTTTAGTATCCTGAGATTGCAAGGTTAAACATACACACATTACTACTACTACTACTACTACTACTACTACTACTATTTCAACTACTAACTCTGTGATCAGGATTTCCTGATTTTCTTAATATTGTACAGCCAAAATAAGGTAAAAGAATAAATTGGAAGCAGAGGTTGGTGTAAACTAGCAACTGTCCTCTTCATCCTAACAGCCTGAGTAGTTATTGCTTGCCTTTTTAATAAGCATATCTTATAAATTTGAAATAATATTTTCATGTTTGAAATACTGGACTTTGGTGTAGATGTCTAAAAAAAAAATAGTTCTGCTGCTAAAACATTTTAAATTATTGAGCTAGTCTAGACTCTTTATTTCACAGATGAGGAACCTGAGGTGTGAGGGGAAGTGGGCCCTGGAGAGGCTATATTAGGAAGGCACCTCTGACAAGTATGTCCTGCCTGAGACCCGAAACCACAGTTTGGCTCAGGGTAGGCTGGTGACCTGCTTCTCAGGGGACAGGTAGGCTCCAGTCCCAGGGCTCCAGCGAGCAGTGTCACTCCTATGGGTCAACTGTCCCCTGCCCAGACAAGAGGCAGCTCAGCTGCTTCAGACAACCTGAGCCAGGGCTGGAGCAGGGGGAGCTGGCAGAGAACCCAGCTACTTGGCATCTAAGGCAGCACAGCTTCCCAGTGGAGTGGGTTTTGGTGCTACAACAACTCTGAGTACCCCTCAAGAGTGAATGTCAGTGGACCAACCAATCAGTCCCTCTGGTGTGCCCAGCACTTGGGTTCAAGGAACAAAGACGTGCACAGATACTCTCAAGTCATGGGGTTTTATCGTGAAGAGAGCTGTGGGACCAAGAACTGAGGACAACAGGAAAGGCTTGCCAAAGGCCAGAAAGGGCTGCAGCCCCAGGCCTCAAAGATTGGAATAGAAGTTCTCTAGCCTTCCACTTTAGCCCACTCTACTGTCTGTGGTTTCTCAGCATTAATGGTCCCCAGCTACTCACCCAAGCTGTTTCTCTGTCTTCCAGATTCTGCTCCTGCTACCAAACTGGGCCACACACTGCATGTCTAGGGAGAGAATATCTCACAGGGGTCAGAGAAGCTCAAATGCTTACAAGGTGAGGTGGGTAACTTGTCCTTAACAGGCCTATTATATGAATTTATTAAGGTCTTTAAGAAAACAATTTAGTGGGTTAACATCTAGGTTCCTGTTGTTCACCCTCTATGGATCATGTGGGATACGGTACAGCAGATAAGCTGAGTCGGGTAGTTTGGGTTCAAGTCTTAGCTCTGGAGTGTGAACTTTGGCAAGCTTCTTAAGTTCTCTAAGCCTCAGTCTTTGGAGATAATAATGCCCACCTTGCAGGGACATGGTGAGGGAGGTTTCAAAGCCCCGAGCACTCTGGCACAGAATAGGTGTTTAACACATGACAGCTCTTACTGTTTGGCCGTGGTGGGGAAGGGACTATCAGGGACAGTCTGGACCCTGCTCTGTACCTGCTCCTAGCTGCCAGGTACCTTACCATTTTCTGGTGAGGCTGCTGATGTTCCGGTGGAGAAACATACTGGTTGGGCCCCTGAGGTTGTCACTGCTGTCACTCAAAATGGAAGAGGAAGCTGAGAGCACTGAAGCTAGGAGGGGGCAGTCATTTGGAAACAATCGTCACATCCCTTTAGGGAAAGGTCCTACCTCAAATTGGACAGAGTTTTTCTTTGGGGTTTTTCTGTACCCAGACAAAGTACATCCTATGGAGGCTGAGCAGCTGGCTTGCTCTGAGCAGCCTTAGCGGGGGGAGGAGCTTTCTGTCCCAGAGGTTTGGTCACCACAGCCACAGGTGGGCAGCCACAGGTGCATTTCCACAACTGGACAAGGAGAGCAAAGGGGAGGAGGCAAGCCTGCAGGTCCTACCTGGGGCACCACAGCAATGCCTACTAAACCCCAAATCAGGGCTGACTTCTATTATCGCTTGAAAAACCCCAACACCTTGGCCTATTGGCTCATAAAATAATAATCACCAAGCTTAAGGGCAGCCACTGCCCCTCAGTCTGCCTTTCGGGGTGGAGGAGGGCACCCAGAGAAGAAAGAACTACAGTCCATGATCTTAAGGAGTTCAGAGCCCAGGAGGCTAATGAGATCATCTCAGAGATAGCATTACACACAAGGGTGAGAAATACCAAAGTTTAAGATAGTGCCTTGCCAAGAGCTATAAAGGAGGCTGGGCTTCCATTCTAGTCTGAGGGTAGGATGGAAAGTGGGTCAAAGAAAGCTTCCCAGAGAATGTACATATAAAGTAGGCCTCAAAGGATGGACTGGATTGTTTTCCCATAATAAAAATAGCTTTATTTAATTTTTATGATTATAAAATAATACATAGAAATTCCAAGCAACATAAAATGGTATAAAAATTTTAAATCATGCAAAATTCCAACCCTGGAGGCAACCATAGTTAACAATTCAATCTACATCCTCCCCATATATATAATTTTATATAGATGTGGACCATACATATAATTCTATAACCTACTTTTTTCACTCAAAAATGTTTTCCTTGTCAATGAATATAGCTATATATCATCTCCAATGACTATATAATATCCAATTGTATTACGTAGCATAATTCATCCCTTCCTGCTGTACATTTAGATCAACTTCAGTTTTTATAACTGTGAACAATGCTGTGATGGGCATCTTTGCATAGTCTCCTTCATGGACCTGGTTTCTAGAAGTGTCTATGAGAATCCCCTGTGAATGTTCTGACACACTGGCCAATGGCCTCCCTCTCTAGATACCTACACCCCCATCCACAATATGCACACTGTTTCAGACAGGCGTGGCTGAGACTGAAGAGAGGGATGGGAGCTGAGATGCTTCAGGTGTAAACCCATCATTAATGAAGACTCCTTAGGCTACATGGAAGTGAGAAAGGAAAGAGCATATTTAGAATCAGTTTCCATAAGGTTTCAGCATGGTTATGAAGGACTAGGAGGTAAACAAGGAAAGGTAAACTGGGGTCCTCTCACAGGAGGCTATGAATGCCAGGTAGCAGTCTGCAATTGGAGAATATTCAACAGTTATCTATTTGGTACTATTCTAAGCCCAAATCTCTGCTGGAGCCAAGGAGTTATAAAGCTGTATCAGTCAGAGAGTTTATTGTTTGGGGGAGAGAGCCAACATGAAACCACACAACTGAATAACAAAACATTGGCAGTTGAGGTACACACCATCCTCAGGGGCCAGAAGATGGGGATGAGCAGTTCTCACCGTATCTAAACCTTGGCTCAGGACTGACTCTACCCAAACAAGAAGCAGAGAATCTTAGCCAGTATCTCAGAAGACTGTGTTTAGGCTGGGCATGTGCCAGTTGTAGCAAAGGTGTGTCCTTTGTTCTGGGAGGGATCATCATTATCTTCCCCTTCCTTTCCTGTTCCCTCAGGCTGCTGAGGACTGATGACAATCCCACCACCTCAGGGCCTATATCCCTCAAAACTCATGGTCTTTGATCCATGTGGGCCCTAAGCATGCTCAGCAAAGGCCACTCCTTCCATCACCACGCTCTCTCAATCAGTTCCTTGTCCCATCTTTAGATTTCCCTTTTCTTCTCTGTTTTTAAAACTTGAGCTGGAAAGACATTCTTTTTTTTTTTTTTTTTTTGGATTTCCAGCTACAGGTGCATTCAGAATGAAAATCTTCTGGAAAGAGTTCAGTTATAAATACTTTGTACTGAAGGCTGGGGTCCCTCCAGGTTTTAAGTCCTTATCTTCAGGACTCTGGAGCCCAGAGAGATTCTTAGGGGGAAATAACCAGGCAAGTGTAGACTCATCTCCACACCTCTTCTCTAAATCATCTGACTCAAAATAGGTAAACAAGACATCCCTAACTGAAAATTATCAAGCAGGAGACCTTTACTCTCTGACCCGCCCCTCCCCCATCTTTCTTTTCCGCTCCCTGCTCTGTGCATTTGCTTCCAGATAGGGCTCTTACTGCTGTTTCCTTTCTCTCCTTTGAATTTTATTAACATGCTAAGTCTGACTCGCCTTTAAACAAAACAAAGCCTTCTTTCACTTTGTATCTCCCCACCTCTCAGCATGTCTCCCTTCCCATTCAGAGGAGCCTCTTAAGCACAGGGTCAGCAGTACTCATTGTCCTCACTGCTTGCCCTTCATTCTGCTTTAAATCTGTTTCGGCCTCTCCTGTTACCTGTGTCATGAAGGGCTTCACTGTCTACCCCGAAATCCATACCAGATACCTGCGGCTCATGCTAGTTTCCACTTTCTCCCTCAAAAGACCAAATCCCAGTGGCTCCATCTCCACTTCCTTAACCCCTCCCTTGAGCTCCAACCCCATTATTGCTTTCCCTAGCTCTCTGGCTAGCTAAGATGAGCCTGGCTGCTCTCCCTGCTTCCAGTCTCAAACCTGATGTCTAAATCACAAATATGACCATGTTATTTCCTGCTTTAAGTCCCTTCAGTAACCCCATACACTTCCAGGGTAATGTTTAAAGTGCCTCAAAAGTCACATCAGGTACTTTGTGACCCGGCTTCTGCTCATCCCTTTCCCATGGGCTGCCCACTGACTTGATTCCAGCCACCCTGAGCCACCTGCATTTCCCTAGATGTGCCCACCTCCCCCTACCAGGGCATAGGGAGGCAGAATAGTTCAGTAGAAGGAGCAAACACCTCTGCACCTTTAAGATACAGTTCAAGCATCCCATTCTCCACAGATCTCTGCCTCCTGAGTCCCCAGATGGAATGACTCCTTTTGTGCAACTATCCCCTGTACAAGCCTCTGGCTCAATACTCTTAACCCCTTCTTGATTTCCAGGTCTACAAGCTCTATATAGAAATTCAAGGTTCCTGAAGACACCCAGCCCTCAGGATGTGGGAGGCTGAGGAGAAAGTTCTGAAACAAGAGGAGAGTCATCCCAAGGAAATTATAAAAACACTTACATCAAGATGATCATTGGATGGAACATAACAAAGCATAACAAAGCAAGGAGGAAGTTTTAAAATAAAGTTTATTTGGAGAAGAGTTTGAATATAGAAAAGGAAGATTAGAATCAATCAATCCTATGGGGCTAGGCTGGAAGTATCAGTGTGAATTCATGATTTTTAATACCTAGTTCTTTAGATTATATATCTCTATCTCTCTCCATATTTCTCTATCTTTATATTTATTTCCTTGCTCTTCAGCCAGGCCTAGAAGAAATGATACGCCAGTAGCAGTGAGCACACTCAGCACCCGGATCTTGGTTTCTAAATATATTTCACCATTAAAAGGAATCAAGATTTCCTGGAGAAATGGCTGATTCCAGGGCTGGGGCAGGAAAGACAGAAGATAAGCCTGGAACATTCTGTTAAGCCAGAAAGTGAGGAAGTGTTAAAAAGGCACAGGAGGCTGCTAGAAATCTGGGATGGATTGAGAATAAAAATAAATCAATACAAAGGCTTGCAATTTTGAGTAAAATAGGAATCCATTCATCCATATTGATAAATAAGCAGATTAATAAGCAGGGAGAAAAGATATTTTTTAGAAATAGAATGCCAACCAACAAATGTAGAATTATGGTGTTAGAAAATCACATTTGATGAGGAACAAAATAATTACATGATCTCAAAATATCTCTCCACAAATTACTTGTTAATTACAAAGGTGAATATTGTAAATTTAAAGTGGAGAAATCTGGTAAGACATCAAGTTAACCAAGTGATCAGAGTTAACTTCAGCATTAACGGACCAATCGACATCATATGCCAACTTAAGGTGCACCAAGGACACATCACTTCGTGATGTCCCTGCCAGTATGCAAAACCTTAATCTAGTCACGGGAACCATGAGACCAACCCAAAGTGAGGCACATGCTACAGAATATCTGACCTGTGTTCTTCAGAAATGCCCAGGTAATAAAAGGCTGAGGAACTCTTCTGGATTAAAATAGACACATGTAATCATGTGTTACATTTAGCTGTAACACAGGATCCTGTAACAAGAAAAAGGGAACTGCTATAAAGGACATTACTGGGACAAATGACAAAATTTGAATATGGACTATGGGTTAGATAACAGTATTTATTATATCAGTGTTAAACTTCCTAATTTTGATAACTGTACTTATGGTTATAAGTTATGAGGGACTGTCCCTGTTCTTAACAAAATGCATAGTGAAGTTTTGGGGGTAAAGGGATGCAATGTATGTAACTTACTCTCAAATGACTCAGAAAATACATGTATATATAAATGAAGCAAATCATTAAGTCATAAAGCATATCAGGTAAAATCTAAACACTTGGGAAATTTGGGTAAAGGATATATGGGAGTTCTTTAAGATAGTCCTGCAACTTTTCTATAAGTTTGAAATTATATTAAAATGTAAAAAGTTACCAAAAAAAAAAAAAAAAAAAAAAACCAACAACAAGAAATGAGTCAAAATTATGGTACACTCTATGGAAGCCTTACAATGACACAGCCTTACAAATAAAGTTTGTGACGACATATAACAATATAGAAAAAATGCTTATAATATGTACAGTGTTGAATAAAATAAAAATATTTTATGTGTATACTATTACAACTATGCAAAAGCAATCATATAAAAAAGACTAGAAGGATAAAATCAAAAGTTGTAATAAATATATTGGGTAACAGGAAGAAATTGAGTGACTTTTTCTAAAATATCGACCTGATGAAAACAGTACTTGCCAGCACTGGCATATCCCACACACACCCTCAGGCCCTATACTGGAAATCAGTACTGTTTACTGGATTCTCTTGCCTCAGGCTGCCCCTCCCTCAACTTTAACCACCCACCAAAGAGAACTGACAGAGCAGGTCAGGAGAGCCTAGGATAGAGGCATCTTTGCGGGTGGTGGGGCTGGGAGTGGCAAAGCTCCTTTGGTAGGTAGGTCGTCTGCCAGGTGCGCCCCACTGAACAGCGTGGCAGTCCCTCTGACCACCGAGCTTAAGCAGCTGTGGACACAGCTAAGAGAAAGCCCAGTAAAACCGCATCCGGGCCTCTCTGGCCAGGGCAGTACAGAGACCCCTTTGAAGGCCCTCAGCTTGTGCTGTCAACACTCAGGAGCTCTTGATGGCATGTTCCCTCCTGGGCAAAGACAGTAAAGCTTCTTGGAAACTCAAAAGGTTTAGGAACTCTTGGATGACCTTACCTAGAAGCAGAGTGCCTGGCTCTTATTTATGGGGATAAAGAGTTAAATCCTTATCAGTCCTTTATACTTTTGAGGACTGTGTTTTGATGGGTGGCAAAAATAAGTTCAGAAAACAAGACTTGGCTATCAGAAGGTGAGACTCAGAGCAACCTGGGCATCTGAAAGTCTGCCTCCTTTGCAGAAGAATCAGTTTTGTCCCTCTTATTATAAGAGACATCTTTAAAACTCCTTCTCTAAAGTAGGAATAGGAATTAAACAGATTAAGAGCCTCTCGGAACATGTAGGTGAGGTAGATAGCGAAAAAGGAACTCCAGTTCCGTAGCAAAAAGGAAGCAGCAGCAAAAGGTTGTGAACTCCTGTGGAGAGAAACTTCCTCTACCTGGGCAGCGTCTTGGGCTTAGGAATATTCCAGGACTTCCCAACTGCACCCCAGCCTAAAGCAAAAAGCACCACCATTCTGAGTCATGTGACCTGATTTTAAAATATTTTATTACATAATCTTTTCATGGCACCATCAGGAGTAACAGAAAACGTTATTCCCAGTTCCTAACCACATCCTGAAAAATATACATTTGTATTTATATATTTATATCAATACTCCACCCCTATCCCATAATTCCACCACCTATTATAGGTCTTTTGCTTAAAGCAAGAAACTATTCTCTCAGGTAAGAAAATATATATGGAAGCTAAATGAAGTAATGGTTAGAGTGACTGGGGACAGCTTGGTCATGGGGTCGGGAAGAAAGGGATGAAGTCCGGGCTAGGCAGGATACATCGCTGGGGTCCAGCAGAGGTGGAGGAGGGCAGTGTATAAAAAGGCAGCGTCAGGCAGGTGGGCTCTGGTGTTCTTGGTCCATTAGGAGATGGCCTTTGCCTCAGGAAGGAAGGCTTCCCAGTACTTTGCCAGCTGCAAAGAAGTGGGGACAGTAAGCAGTACCCCTATCTAGTGGCAGAGCCTGATGCTGGGAGGGGAGCAAGCACAGTGCCACAACATTCCCCCAAGTGCCTCAGCCATCCAAAGGGAGGCCTTAGCTGAGGCTGAGCTGAGGAAATGGCTAAGCTAAGAGCAGACCTTGGGAAAGACTGGCCAGCAGCCACGTTGTCCTTACATCTCTCTAGACTTCGGGCAATCTCTGAAGACAGTGCTGGGTCTGCCCAGAGGAAGAACCCTGCTTAGCAAAAGACTACTGGATGCTTCATGATAGAGCAACAGGGCCTACTTTGAATCATTGATTATAGCTGGGCCCAGCCTCCCCAGAAGCAGAGCCAGCCATTCTGTCACAAAGCCACAAGTAGGCAGCTGGCCTCTAGAGCAGTCATAGAGGATGAAAGACATGCATAACTTACATACCTGCTGCTGTGAGTACAGGAGTGTCTCAAGGTACTTGATCACATGGTTTTTGAAGTCCTTGGATTTCTCTTTCTATAGGAGACAGGATTCTACACTGATCACCCAAGATAGTTGCTTCTTCCCCTTTTGATAGGATTTATTATTGACTAAAGCCAAACAAGAAGAGCCTGAGGAAGTAGAGCCAGAGGCTGGAATAGCTATAATTTCCAGTCAGACAGCCTCTGCCAAGGTCTTGCAAGGCTTTCCTGCATGGCAGGGTATAAGGAAGGGGAGGAGACAGGACAAGGGACCAGAGGTATGTGACAACTGCAAGCTTTGTTTTGTGTCTAATTTTTCTGGTCCAGAAACAAGTGTAGGACAACCATTATGCCTTAGGAACAAGCTCACAAACACAAAGACACACAAACATGGCCACACCAGTTCACAACTGCCAAGTCCCTGGCAACTCCATCTGTCTCTACTCAACAGACTCGGACAAAACCGACACCCCTACTATAGCAGGCACTGCACACCTGCAAGAAGTAAGATATTCTACCTCACCTCAAACCGTATCACTTCTTTTCGGACCACAGTTGAAATCCTTTCAAAGTCCCTTTCATACTGAGTCACCCGCGACTCCCACTGGAAAGAAAGAGGAAAGAAAAGATCATTATTAGGTCTTTGCCTTTAGACAGAAATTCTATATATGAGACCTTAATTGGTCATTCTGCCTGTCGGCCCCTCTGGGTAAGATCAGATGCTATATGTGGAGATTTAGCATGTAAGTCAGAGTCCAACAGGAGGCCACCTTTAGGGCTAGCTGGAAAAGAGATCCTTGGTACCCCAGGCCAAGCCTCGTCTCTGGGAAAGCTCTGTTACTCCAGAGCCTCTGGGTTAGATACTTACAAGCAGGGTTGGGATCTCCAGAAAAGTGATTTAGTTCTCATGAGGGAACATATCTGAATCACCTGGAGCTTTTCAAAGACCCAGCCAGGACCCCTCTGACAGAGATCCTCACTTGGCAAGTCTGGGTGAAATGGGAAGAGAGAAAGAGTGCCAGGCCTCAAAGTAAACCTGGACTCCTGGACTCATTCTCAGAGGCATGCCCAGCAGACACTGTCCTTTAGACTTAAACAGCTCTCTTGCCTGCTGCGGAGTTCCAAACATCTGGGTAGGATGGGACCAAAGCTCATTCAGGAACCAGCAGAACACTCCTGCAGGGCTACCTTGGGGGCCTCACCTCTACAATCTCATCCTTGGCCTGCTGCAGCTTGTCAGGCTTGTTGGCCCACAATAGCCGAGCCTCAGCCTCCCGCTTCTTCTGCAGTGTGGCTTGAGCATCCTGCCAACGCTGCCATGTTTTCATGCGCTGGTCGAAGGCAGCCTGTGGGGGTGGGGGGTTGGGGAAGAAGAGCACAACAGCCCTTCAGGAGCTCCACTGGCTCTGCCTCAGGGGCTCTCCTAGCAGCTGGGCCAGGGAAAGACCGAGCAGGGCAGGTTCTGCAGCAGAGCATTAGTGCCCAGCTGAAGTTTAATGTCAAAAAGCACAAGCTGAGGTAAGACTCCTCTCCAAGCCTCCAGTGGGCCAGTGCCAAGCTGCTTCATGCTACTCCCAAAGCTGGATGGCTGGGAGCACAATCAGTGGCCTGATGCCAGTGCCCAGTGCCCAATACTATGGCTTCTGAACGGCCTCCCTCAGATCAGTTAGTCCACAAATCTATATGCTTTTCCTGATTGACAGCCATGTGCCAGGAACTAAGAATACAGTGGGGAATGAAACACATGGTTCTGTTTTCATGGAGCTAGCTCATAATCTAATAGAAAAGGTCAACATTATATTAATAATTACCAATAAATAATTGCAAGTATGCAGAGTACAGAAAACATAAGCAGGGTACTATAATAAAACTGGGGACCTAACAGCCTGGGAGATATATCTGGGAAGGCCAATCTAAAGAAGCAACCTTTAAACTGACACCCAAAGAGTATACCGGGTTAGCTAAACAGATCGTTAAACATTTAAAGCCACCACAAAGACATACCAATTTCATCCTATTCAACTCAACACACTCAACTGCTCTAGGCTAGAAAGGCCCCCAAGAAGCTCCTCAAAATCCACTTGCTGGTTTTCCCTGGTTCCAGTCCCCGGACTAGAATCAGCATTTCCCAAGGACAGTTGTTGGCCTAATCGAACCATCCCCCATCCCCAATGGCTTTGCAGGCTTTAAGAGACAGCTTGGGCGAAAGATCTGTGCCTGTAGCCAGCCTCCCAGCCTTGTTCCATTTGCTCCCCTTCCCTGCTAAAGTTCCCTAGATGTTTTCTAGGCCTCCTTAGTACAGGCCTTTGCCAAAACTTGAAACTTAAAAAGTGAAAATGCCACCAAATTCACTTTCCCCAGCAGTGTCACTGCTGCTCACCTAAAATTTCTTAACTGTTCAATGTCAAAGGATTAGGTAGAGGGTGACCTCATATCCAAGTAAGACTCAAGCCTAACCCCCAGGGTAACAGTGGTGCAGCAGCCCCAGGTTCAGGAAAGAGCAGAAAAGAAATATCTGCTCATCTCTCCAATCCCTCCGTCAGCTCATGATCATGAGAGCAGGTGAAGGGTCTTGGAGAAAAGCCCAGCTTGTGGTTCTGGGCTCTACAGCGTGCTGCCCCAGCATCTGGAGATCAAAGTTAGGCCTCCCTCACTCCATCCATATGGGCTCACCCTGCCTAGGGGTCATAGCCAAGCACTATGCTCTCCAGGGATCCCAAACAATGCTCTTCTCTGAAAGCTTCCCCAGAGAGCGCCCTTCCCTGGGATGGCTCTCCAGTCTAAGTGGTCTGACCAGTTCTAAGAATTCCAAAGCAGGCTACTTTTCCAGCCTCTCATCACTCTGGAGTTAGCAGCAAATCAAACAGCAAAGGGAGAAATCAAACAGCAAAAGGAGAGGACAATGAACAATCCCACAGGCTATACTGAGCAACTCTACTCCTGAGGAAATGAGAGCCCTACTGGGAGCAGCTCCGCTCTTGACAACACAGAAGCTCCCTGGTCAGGGAGGTGTTAGGGATGGGGAGTGGACTTGGGAGTCTCTAAGTTAGTCTCTGTTCTAACTAAGAGACTCCCAAGCCCGAAGGGCAGACCTCGGCCTTCACAGGACAAGTGCCAGGCTCCCTCCTGGCTTTTTCTTCTGTCTCAGGGAGATCATGCGAGAGCTAATACCACTGCCCAGTGAAGCTTCCATGGCTGCTCTGAAAGGTCATGGGAAACCATACTGTCCCGGTCACCAGGAGAGAAGGGGAGGTGCTTGACCTGAGGGGCAGGCTGCAGTGTTGTTACCAGTGTGGTCAGCGCAGCACACAAAGGGCTCTGGTGACAAGCTCTCTCAGCCCCCTGGCCACACTCCTCCATGCAATGCCAAGCCAGTTCCATGTAGTTACCTGACTGCTCACACTGGAGGACAAGTGGAAGCCAGCAAGAGCTCCTACCAGGGCAAAGCCACCGCTTACTGTTAAGGAGGCAAAGAGCAAAGGACTGAGGAAGTCACTGCTCCAGGGGGACAAGACGGCAGTTCTGTAATAAGCCTTGCTTAAAGAAAGGAGCATAGAGGATGCTGTGCAGCTTCAACAACAAGGAGGAGCCTATCTGGAAATTCAAGAGTGGTCTTTTCTCCTAACGCATTTAAAAAACTGGCTGTGGGCCTCAAAATAACTTAATGATATCTAGCTAGTAGTTACATGGATTTTTTGGTTCACAGGATACTTTCTTTCTTGAGAATAAGAAAAGTTACACCTATTTTGAGGTATAATGGATGAAACTTTCTTGGGAAGGGGAAGAGCAAAAGAAAGACAAATTAAATCAAGGGGATGAGAAAGAGGAAAGGAAACAGAAGCTTACTCGAACTATGGCCAGGAGGCGAATGTAGTCACTTAGGAGCTCGGCAAGGAGGAAGAAGTCATTGTTGGCCTGTTCCTGGTGGAGCTGTTCAATTTTTTCTTCCACCTCAGCCAGCTGGGAGAGTGCCCGTGACAATGCTGTGTTATCCTCTGAGCTCCCGAGCATGGCTAGACTCTTTGCAAACTGGGCTGTGTTCAGCGCTAGCTCTGGAAGGAAGACAGCAGAGGCCTCTCATCTCACAAGGTAAAGGGACAAGTCAGCTGGCACTGCAGGCATGTCTCGGCAATGCTGCCCTGTGCATATCCAGCAAGTACGAGCTCTGTGACCCAGTCACTTATAACACAGCTAACTATATTCAGAAAGTGAGGAGAATGCAGCTTGGTTGGTCACACGAGCAGGGAGGGGTACCTGCTGTCATGTTTCAGTAGGTTAGGCCTACCTGGAAGCAACAGCTCCAATATTCCTGGAGAGCCAGGGGCCACTTAATATAAACAGGCCAAAGGAATGATTCTGCTTTCTTATGTTAAAGCTCGCAGTAAGAAGTCTGTCTGCAACAGCGTAAATGATGTGCACATTGAATATAGTTTTGCATGTTCTACAGCAGCACAAACTTTTTATGTGAAGGGCCAGATAGTTTAAGCTTTGCAGGCCACAAATGGTCTTACTTGTACTCTCTTTTTTTACTCACCCCTTTAAAAATGTAAAAACCATTCTAGCTTAGCAATGACCCAGGGCCAGACTTGGCCCATGGACTGGGCCATTTTTTGCCTACCCTTACATTGGCCTCATTCTAATAGGTTTTTTTGCCTGTTTAGATTTCCGATAATCGGCATGTAAAAGGCAGCAAAGGAAAGCATTCAAACTTGATAAATTTTACTAGGTCTTAAGCAAATCTCACCAAAGAAAAGTTAAGAATGGTTAGGAGACATAACTCATTTCCTTACATTTACAAATTACTCATTTGACCATGTAGTATATATTTGTGAATATAACCCACCAACTTAAACCGTACCAACAAAAGCCCTTGTCCAAGGTCAAGCTGTATCCGGGACAGCTTCCCTGTGCCCTTCCCAAGTAGAAAGTACAATGCCCATAATGGCCGAGTCATGTTTCCTGCCAGGAGATAACAAGGCATATCTTTTTGATCAGAACATCAAAGACCAGGTGGGCTGAGAATTTCAACTTGAATGTCTGAAAGGCTTGGGAACAGTGTGCCCTCCCAGCTCCAGCTCACCGGAGACATCAATTTCCCCCAGCTGCATTTCAGAGGTTATTACCTTTCCTATGGTTGACTAGAGTTTCTACAACAGCATGCAGTTTCCGTAAGCGCTGCTCCTCACACTCTACCTCCTGGAGCTTCTCCTCAAACCACTGAAACACACAAGCCCAGAGCTTTAATGGAGGCTACTCATATAGGTATAGAGAACAATCTTTCCTTAGTAGTTTTTTTTAAAAAGGGACTGAATTATCTTTGAAAGAAAGTCTCTAATCTCAAAAATTTTAGGACTCCTCAGAGTTTCCAACTCATAAGCCTGAAGGGATAGAGAAAGCTGAGAGGCACAGGGCTACTCACAATGTCTGATTCATTCATCTTGATGGTCATTTTGCTGACTGCGTCTGTGGCTTTGTTAAACATCTTGAGGAGACCAGCGCCGCTCAATGTCTGGGTACCCACAGCACGTGGCAGCTACAAGACCAAGAAGGCAGGGATGGCAAGTTATCTGCTGCCCCTATTTTAGGTTCAGAAGAATCAGTATCCATCAGGTGGCATTCCCCAAACTCACCAAACACATTATTTGAACTGTAGACCATTGTTTTCAAAGGCAGTTAAACAAACCCATCACCGGCATGTATAGAAAGAAAAATCAAAGGACCACATTAAACAGAATCGGCAAAATTTTCAGCTTTTGATATTGTGTGCAGAAAGTAAGTAGACTGTGAATGTGGCCAGGTGACCTCACATTGAGATTGTCTGCCCAACCAGGCATGAAATGCTTAAATACCAAGCATGCTTTTGTTAAAAGTCAAAAGTTCTTTTGGATTACCATATTCTGCACACAGCTGGATTTAATGTCTTGAAAGACTATGAAGGTATGCTATGATTCCAACTGAATTTTCCCCAGTGAACGAAGATCCAAGGACAGGAGCATATTTATTCAGATTGAGGCTACTTTTGGGGATGATTTAATTAAGCCAAGCACGTTAAATATTTACAATTTGATTGGTTCCGTCTTACTGCTGTTTTCCTGAGGCATGGGAGGGATGCTGAAGAATCTATAGTACGCACAGTACACCATGCTGAAAAATTAGATTTAGTGCTCAGGATTCTTAAGGCAGTAGTTCTCAACATGGGGCCATTTTGCCCACCCCAGGGGACGTTTGGCCATGTCTGGAGGTAATTTTGGTTGTTAAAACTGGGAAGGGGTTTCTTATTGGCATCTAGTGGATAGAGGCCAGGGATGGTGCTAACTTACAATGACAGGACAGCCCACCTAGAACAAAGAATGACCCAGCCCAAAGTGTCAATAGTGCCACTGTACACAAACCCTGTTCTAGGGGTACGAAGTGGGGATGAGTGGATGAAAAGGAAGAACGAATTTAGAAATCCCAAAAGAGGAATGAAAAGAATTAATTAAAAAAATTCCATTTTGGGGGGAAAATACCCATATACTTAGTAGCATTTTCTTCATTAGAATACTATACATGATATGCAAATTAAAGAAAATTTTAGAAATAAAAACAAATAACCATTAACCAATGTCACCATAATAAAAATAAATTTTTCAAAAATACAAAATGATAGTTCTACACTGTCATTTATTTCCTTCTAGTTTTCTTTCCTATGAGATACAACATTGTTTTATTACAGTTTCTTTTGATCCTTAATGACTAACATATTTCTACAGCTGTCATCTTCATGCTGTTTCATGTTTTGCCTTTTATAATGCATGTAATATATGCTTCCAGCAAATATATATGAACATTTCTGTATACTTTCTGTTTATGATGAGCATAAAGTATTTATTGATATATTTTACTTAATTCTTCGATTGTTAACAATTGGGCTGTCTCCAATTTTTCACAATAATAAATAGCTTACACATAGCCTGTAAAAAAAAGACTGTCCACTTGAATCAATACTTTTGCTACATGGCAGTTCTGTGGTTTGTGGTAACTGTTTTGAACCAACACCTCTCAGATTCTGGCACAAAAAAAGTACTCAATTTGAGCCAAGTAGTAACCTATGAAAGACAAGCCATGGACTTGTCAAATAGATCATTCTGTTGATCCAGTAAGACAAAACTATGTTGCAGTGTGACCTCTACAACCAGTTGCTTTTGACTAGAGGCAGAGCTTCTTTTATTTCAACTGCTGAAAAACACCTGTCACTCTTAGGGGCTCACAAACTAGGATATACTCTGGTACTAGCCTATACGCATGTTAAGTGTTCAAATATCTGTTGAATGAATGAGTTTCATTTCACCAGGGGCAGATATAAACTTTGAAATTCAGTCTATATAATACTAACCTCTTCTTTTTCCAAGAACTCCCTGACATCAGGGTCCTGTAACATGGTAGGATGATTCACAATCCTCTGAAGGTACCTACGGGGTAAGCAGTTACCTAGTTAGTTAAGCTGGCCTCAAAAGTTTTGGGTGTCATGCAGTGCTGGCAGGGGCACAATGTCTTTCATTACTTTAAAATGTCCTCAGATAAGGCACTTAAGTATGACTCTGCTTGTAAGCACATTCAAGTTCACGTTCTTCACATTTCTAAAAAGGGAAAGAAAATAGTCGGAAAGAGACCTCAGAGCCATTCACATTTGATAGTCCAAGAAAAAGAATATGATTGTCAGCCTACTTGGGATGGGGAAAGAAAAGAAGCTTGTTTGTTCCAAAGGTAGGAAGGTAAAAGACTTAGGAAAACTTAAGAGAAAATATGGAGGTGTGAATCTTTAATTCATTCTCATCTCTACTATCTTTAATGAATCTTTAATTCATTCTCATCTCTACTACTAAGTTTCTCATCTCTACTATCTCCAGTGAATGTCTCATAATTGAGTACCAGGTTTCGGCTACTCACTAGTTCTCGTGTTATTCAGGAAAATGGTTGTATGGCACTTACCTTTCTAGAGCAGCCCTCCGTTTTTCAAGAAATTCTGCAGAAGAAGAATCTTCCTTCCCAACTTTTACTTTTGTCATTCCTGGAATGGAATTTAAAAAGCAAAAATAACCAATAATCATCATGAAAAGGATAAACCTGTAAAAAAGCCCACAGGAGGAAAGGTAATGAGAACAGCACTACAAAACACAAGCAAAGGTCAATTCTATGTCATGAGCAGAAATGAACAAAAGGTTCTTTACATGAGTCATTTTTAAGCTAGTACTTGAAGTACTGAAGATTCTAAACTCGGACATGCAGAGTCTGTGTTTTCTAAAAGGTGGCCATGCGATTCTGAGTACAGATCAAATAACTGATGGTAATGTGAAGGCTCCTTGCCCGCACCCCTCCCCCCCACCAACCCTAATCCCCATTCTATTTACTACATTTCAATCTGGAAGGAACAGCAATTGTTTAAGATTCCTGGATACCAACAGACATAGACACATGCATCGTGTGTGCACGCGCGCGCACCCGCGCACGCACGCACGCACACACACACACACACACACACACACATCACTCATCCACTCCCCCACCCATACACACACTCTGTGGAAGCTAAAACCAGAACCTCCTGTACCCAAAGAAAGAGAACATGTCAAAACTTGCTGTCTGTTTCTCTAGACCTCATGCAAAATATAGGAAAACATCGGAAATATTTCTTTTCTAACAAGACTATACTGTTAATAGAAATAGTTTCACATACTAAGTAGAAAGTGTACTGCAGAAGAATTCGAAGGAAATAAAGCCAAGCAGAAAAACTATAGGCTTACCAATCAGGCTCTTCTCAGGCGGAGGAGGGACAATGAAGCCATTCTGAGAGTGTTTCTCTGAAAGTTTCTCATAAAGACCCAGAAAGTCACTAAATCTTCTTTTCACAGCAAACTGCTTACTTCTGAACATTGGTAAGCTTGTCTTGGGGACAGAAAAAACATAAGGTGATTTCATTTCAAATAAGCAATGAAGCAGTATCTTGAAAGTCATCTAGCTGACATCAAAGGAATCTAATTCCCAGATCCTTGTAAATAACTTTCCCCAACTTTTCTGAGCTATAGTCTTCTCTGGCTGTCTGGAAGTCTACAGAGCTCTTCTCAGAATAATGGCTTTAAATGCATGAAATAAAATATATAGGATTACAAAAGGCAACTGATTAAATTCAAATACAGTTTCATTCCCAGGTTAAGAACGCTTGCTCTAAGGGAACAGATGCTGAAGTCTAGTATAAAGCTAGAATTCTATGGTTACTTATAACTGTTCATCCTGTATTGACTTATTAAGGGTATTAGCTGCTGGAATTAAAGCAGCCAAACTAAAGACAGACTAAACAGTGCTTCTAAAGGAAGGATCAGATGAAATATCCACTCTGTAGACACTTTAACCCCTAAAGTGCCCCAGGATCTAGAACTTACAGGGGCTAGGTCAAAAAGTAGTAGAGAGCAAAATAAGGGAAACTTCTAGTAAAAAAAGACTAGGCCTACATCATAATGAGAGATCATTTAATACTTACCAGATAGGCAAAATTTAATGAGGTTGGCCTTGCCAATTGTTGGAAAGGAAGCGTATCAATGGGAACTTTTACACACTGCTGATGGGAGTATAAATTGGTGCAAAGATTTTTTTAAAAATGTTTGTATTCCTTTTCTTCAACATTCCTAAGACCCAGGGGAACTAACTACTGATTATAAACTCTGAGAAACTCCTCTATGTGTACGCTAAGAGATATGTGCAAGAATGTTCATAGTTCATAATTATAAATAATTGGATACATGCCAAATATTCACAACAGGAAAACAAATAAATATATTATGCTATAATCACACAATGGACTGACTACAGCTACACACAACATGGATGGGTCTGAAAAACAATGCTAGTCAAGAGAACACTATTTTTATCATGATCATATTTTTATAAAACCCAAGAACAACGCAAAACAGTATATCATTTAGAGATACATATATGAAGACTTTTATAAAGGAAATGAGACAACTCAGGAGAATGATTGCCTCTAAGGTGTGAGGCAGGGGATATGGCAGGGAGAAACATGTAGGTGGAGTCAACAGTACTCATCTTAAGACTGGTGGTTGGTTCGGGGCTTCATTTTTTATGCTTCATAACGTGCATACAACACTGTGTGAGTTTTGTATGCATTAATATTATATAAAAAAGGAAGACCAGACCTGAGGGGCAAAAGGTTAGGGAAAGTATTAAAAGAAGCTCCATACAGGAAACCTCAGAAAAACTGACAATTTTTAAACAGGTGATATATAGTTTGGGGCAATCCACCAAACTAGCTCTAAGCCACATAGTTCCTAAGGGGGACAGGACTATATCATGTCTTAATAAAACTTACAAAGTTTCACACTGAAGTGTTAGCTCTCTGGAAGAAAAGTGGAAAGGTTCAGATGAGATTACCAAGGGGATGCAGGCTTGCTTCATCTTGAGTAAACTTGAAGGAAGATGTTGGCAAAGAAACAAAAGAAACACCCAGAAATAAATCCGAATGATGATCTTCTTGGTATAAGCACCCAAGTCTATTAAGGTGGTCATTAGCAGGGTCACTTAGACTCACCTGTGTTGTAACTTTGTATGCTACATAGGCATTCATACCGTCCCCTGTGGGAGAATAAGAAAGCAGAAAGCAGGAGAGGATTATTCTGTAAACCAAAGCAGTGCTAATCTTGTTAACATTAAACCAGGAATCATAAGCCATAGGAGCCCTGCACAAATTGGGATACTTGTTTCATCTCCAAGCTTTATATACTATGCTCCAACTTAGTTCCTACTTTGCCCCAGAGCCTCTGTGGTGCATATCACGCTCCATGGATGCTGGCTGGGCTCCAGTTTGAGTTAGACAAGAGAGTCAGCCCCCTGTTCAAAAGTCAGGCTCCATTTATCCCCTCCACAAAGCAGCACTGGACACTGACAATCCATCGGTTGTTACCATGCCAATATTTGGGCTGGTTGCACACATCTGTCTAAAACCAAACAATTCTCTTGCTGTATAAAGCAAGAGGAGAAGGAAGCAACTGATGTCAAGAAAACAAGTAGTTCTACGCTAGCTAGCTCTGGGCTTGATTTGCTCTTTCAGAAATACTGCCAGGAGCCCCTCCATCAGTGCTGGTGGACACTGACCTCTCTCATCCAGCATGTTCACCCAGAGCAAAAGGCCTGGCCGGAAGAGACTTCGGCTGCCTGATGTCACACAAATCTCTCTTTCCTGCAGGAATTGTTTTCCTGAAACAGCCTTTGACTGTTAAATAATATGAGATTCAAGCAATTGTTTTTCTCTGTATTAGTGTCCTAACCTAGGCCACTTAGGGAAATAAAGGCACCATTGACTCCCTGAGCGCTGAAAAGACATACATCGGACTCTACACAGATAACGCTTTAGTGCTGGATTCTGATATTTGGGGTTGAGTCTGTTCCCTTTTCACCCCTCAACTCTTCCCGATACCAAACAGGAAACCTCAGTCAACGATTATTATTTGCTTAAGATTCTGAAATGCTCATGGGATGAGGGCCCAGGGGAAGAAGGTGCAGTACTGGATCAGCAGGGTCACACTGCAATTTGATTTCAATGAGATGGCTGGGAAAGTACATAAAGAAGTTGGAGATTATACAGGAATAAAGGGCTTGCCTTGTCTACCTCTCAAACTTTCACCAAAAGAGTATATATAAAATAGAAATCATAAACTAAGTTGTAGAAATTACTTTGTACTCATTACTAAATACTGTCAGTTCTCTTCTACACCACTCATTTTGCATTGCATAATACTACTAAGGATGCTTACCACTGATAAAAGGAAAATTTACTCTATAGAAAAAGTATTCAAAATTTCATTCACAGTTGAATAGTCATGGTCAAACGTCCAAAAGGTCAATCCCATAATCTAGTGCCTGCAATTAAGGAAAGTCTAAGTGCATATATACATACAATGTAGTAGCAAAACAGGTTCAGGATTTCCGACACTTTGCCTGCATATCAGCTGCTTTAACTGAGGAAATGTGTGAGAAAAGAGAAATACTTGCATGTATACACACAGTTCATAAGGTATAGAAATGGCTAGTAATATAGCATTTCGTTATTATTATTATTATTATTTATGCCTACAGCACCTGGTCTTCCTAGGTGGTCTCCCATCCAAGTACTAACCAGGCCCGACTCTGCTTAGCTTCCGAGATTAGACACTGGGCTTGTTCAGGGTGGCGTGGTCATAGACCATGGACCATGGCTCCACTGGGGCGTGAACCCAGGGCCTTCTGCGTGTAAATCAGACGTGCTAACTGCTACACTATAGAACCATGTCCAATATAGAACTTCTTAATTTATGTTAATTTCCTAAATAATTTCAGAAAGTTGAAGATGGCATATGCAAATTACCAAGACTCTAAAAAGCATATCCTGGTACAAGCTGGATTCTAATTTATTTAGATATGTGTGGGAATGAGAAGCACATGTTGAATAAACAGCCCACACAAACAGAAGGTGTTCTTATAAAGATCAGGCCTCAAATATAAAAATGCTTTAAGTAGGTGGTTTCTTGGCATCAACATGACTAAGAATCTAGACTATGGTGCAAGGGGATGATGGCTTATCATCAAAAGTGATTTGTGTTCAAACAAATCTGATTCATGTGATCCAACCTATTATAAGTTGAACTGCGTCTCCTAAAAAAGATATGTTGAAAGTCCTAACCCCAGTACCTCAGAGTGTGATCTTATTTGGAAACAAGTCTTTATAGAAGTTATCATGTGAAAATGAAGTCAGTGGGTTGGGTCCTAATTCAGTATGACTGATGTCCTTATAAATTTGAACATGAAGACAGACACACATAGAGGAAAAATGATGTGAAGACACCTAGGGAGAATACTATGTGACAATGAAGGCAGAGATTGGAGTGATGCATTTACTAGCCAAGGAATGTCTGAGGCCACTAGAAGCTAGGGCAGAGGCACGGAAGAGTCCTTCCTTAGTGCCTGCAAAGAGAGAATGGACTCGCTGACACCATGATTTCAGACTTTTAGTCTCCTAAACTCTGAAAGAATGTATTTCTGTTGTTTTAAGCCACCTCATACATAGTACTTTGTTATAGAAGCCCCAGGAAACCATTTCTCCCTTTCCTGGTTCAAACTTCCTGACCTTTAAATAGTAAACCAATTAGTATTATTTACTTGTAATTTATCTTATTCTACCGAGGATTTAAAGCAGCTAATAACTAGCTTAAAACCAATGTGCTTATCAAATATTCATAAACGTTCAAGAGATAAGAGAGAATCCTAAATATATCATCCAAAGTTCGGGTCCAGGCTCTAGCATGGACCACACTGTGACCTGATAGGCAAGCTAAATTTCACTTATTGGTCCTCAATTTCCTCTCTGTTGGATAAGGGAACTATATAAGATGCTCATAAATATACTATCATGCAATAGTCTAGGAAAAGTAAAGCTTGACATTTTAACGACAAACCACTTTGGCAAACCACTTTGGCATAAAGCCTCTGTCTGACTCTATAAATTCCCGTTCCTAGTTCAGAATAGACAAAAGGTTGGAAATTACGTATTTCCTCTTAACCATATAAACACAACTCCCATTTAGGAGGACAAGATTGTGTATAGCCTCTTCTGTTAAAGACTATATATGGAATAAGGAAAGTTGATGCCTGTTGCTCTCTGCTCACTAACAGCTTTCACAAGCTTGGGAAATGGGAAGGCTATGTCAAAAATCCAAGCTCTGGCCAAAGTTAAGTATTGTGCTTTTTGAAAATCTAATTTCACCTTGACCAAGGTTAAGCCTGGGTCTTTTAGTCTTTACCTATGAAAGAGATGTGCAGACTTCTCCACTTCATTAAAATATCAAGAGTATCTGACAAATGATATGTAACGAGGATTCCAAACTTGTTCAGGGAAAAATAAATTCAGTATCCCCAAATCATAGAACATGTGTTTTTGGGTGTTTAAATGGAATTTATGATCTGAAAATAGAATAAAATGGTCTCATCAACACTGTGGGAGAAGGCAATGCTTAGATTTATAAACATTGATTCTAATAGTACTTGATGTCCCTGATTTTTCTGCCTAAAGCCAATTAAAGCCTAGATAGAGTACTGGGTAAATGCTGTTTCTGGCCTTAGAAGCATAGTAAAGAGTACGATTTTACAGGATTAGCTAGTTCAGCTCTGGAGGTAACCATCTGGAAATCAGCTAACTATGTTTTCCATAGCCACATCCTAACATCACAAGGCATCTCAAGTACTTACCTATCTTTTCAGGATCAGTTATACCAACTGTCAAATCAAATTGGTCTTCCTGTTCTTCTTCCTCTAGCTTTTAAAGAGAAGACAATCATGAAAGTGGATATACAAAAAGGCTACTAACATTTACTCTGTATTAATCTTATATCAATATAACATCAAGATATAGCCTTCTTTGTATCACTGTTTAGTTCTGTCCAATCCCAATACTGCTAATGAACTAACTTCCACAATATTAAGTTAGAGTCTGCTCAAAGGTCTTTGTTACATTTATTCTTTTAAAACCTTATTTTGATCATAATGAATAATTACTAGATTTTGGAAAATCTGTCTCTGTCAGGCTAAAGAATGAAGAGAGATTACACTCTTGAATATAGGAGCTTTAGACACTAAATATCACTAGTGACCATTGAAAGCGTTTGTGCTATCCTCTGAGTAACAGATACTCTGCCCAAGAAAGAGTCCTTTATTGGATTCTGGCTGTCCATTAACCATAAAGGTCTTCCTCAAATGTAATATATTCTCAAAGTTCATACTCAACTTCAGACTGGCAGCACAATCCTAAAAATCTAAAAGAAACAAGACCAATAATAGCACAGATTCTTACCTCCTCATAGCTTGGCTGGGGCTTAGAAGAATTTGTGGCTTCCTGTGCAGGAAGAGATATGAGTGCTTTGGCTGGCACCTTCTTCTGATGATTCTGTGTGCTGTCCAGGGATAGCTCCACTGTGGCATCTAAAAACAGTCACTATTTTATAATGAAGATCAATAATGGGTTTTTGATGGCTAAACTTCAGTTCTCTAGACTAAGAGATAAGAACAGCAGCAACCACTCTTAATACTTAGAGATTCTCAGACTAAGAGAACAAGAATCAAGAAATTTTTACATGAATAAAAAGGGAGGATGGTAGGCAAAGTATTCTTCTAGCACAAGCTTAGTAGAGCAACTTCCCTTGTGTCTAAATATAACTACTTGGCTACCTTCTTCTACGGAGAATTTAGGCAAAAAGACTACATAGCCAAAATAAATGTGCCAATTTATTTTATCCATAGGAGTATTCCTTTAAAACCTTATATGAACCCTATCTGTTCTTGTTATAACTGTTATAAAAGAAGAATAAGTTTGGTTATCTGCTTTATAAGCCAGTATGATAGAAAAGGCAGTTATTCTGACAGTAAAAAATGATATCAAAGTAAGAGTTAGGAAAACTGTAAACTAGAAAAAATGGACCTAAGAAACACAATAACACTTGGGAAAAGGCAATGTCTGTCACACTTGAGGATGGAACTGTTGCTTTGGCACAGTTTAAGAATTATTCGCAACTATAGTTTTAGGCCGTCTTGCAAAGATTAAGTTATATTTAATATATGCTGTCCAAAAAGGATAAAAAGACATGTAATATCTAAAAATCTTTCTGATCAAAATAGTTTTTAAAAAAAATAGTGCTTAAGTACGGCCATGCCACCCTGAACAAGCCCGATTCTGTCTGATCTCGGAAGCTAAGCAGGGTTAGGCCTGGTTAGTACTTGGATGGAAGACCACCTAGGAGGACCAGGCGCTGTAGGCATAAAAAATAAAAAATAATGGATTGTAACCTGATAAGGTCCTTGCAATCTGTGAGGTCAACCAAGGGTTGCCTCACCTGAAAAAAAAAAAAAAACCAGTGCTTAAGAGCTGCCTTTGTCTATCTGGGAAAATCTCAGTTGAGCAGAACAACTCATTCTCGAAGTGTTCTAGAGAGGGCACTTTTAAAAGAGCATTATGCACCTTTTTGGCATTAAAATATTTTAGGCAAATAAAAAGAATGCATTTTCAACTCAGAGCAATGGAGCTCAAAGTTCAAAACCTAAACAGCTCAGCTATTTTTCCCTTTTAATAAAGAAAAACAAATATCCATTTGGAATTGGGCTGATTGGCAGGTATTCAATTTTAGCCTGGGAGAATTCAAAGAAAGTGTTTTTTTTTTTCTTTTTTAGACTCATTTGGAACTAAAATGAAACCAGAGACAGGGGTCTATAAGGCATAACCAAGTTCTACCTAGATCAATATTCTAATCATTAAATCTGAATCATTTCTACCAATGAGGTTGCCACATTGTTAGAATCCGGTCCTTATCATGAAAAAAGGAGAGGTGGCAATACGCTCTCACCCTGGTGTGGGAGTACAAAACAGAAAAAGTATACATAACGAACATCTCAGGATGGTAGGATTCTTTGAAGCAAGCAACCAGCTGAAGTATGTTTAAGATATTCACATCATACAGGCCCCACATAAATAATTAAGTTAATAAATGTGTTTGGAAATGAAACACATGGTGCTTCTCACTTAAAACCTTTGGCTTATTAGAGTGCAAATAAACGCCTTTTGAAGAGCTGTGCTGCGTTTTCTACTGAAATTCATGTGACAAAGATGCTAAAACTTACATTAAAATTCTTTTTTTCCCCGTTCTCTTGATAAGAGTAATGGAAAAGGCTTTGGGCTCCACCACAGAGACTCTGATCATCACTAACTAATCATGTGGAAAATAAAATCAGGATATTTAGATTTCTATAGTCAATATATTAAACATATGAGAAGCTAAGAGTCCTACACTAAATGTCTCATTGTGAGCATTCCTTTCTGTAAATATCTATGTCCCTTTCTTAGCAGTGAGGCAGGTATTGGCTGCTTCAGCAAATAGTAGGAGAATGAAATAAGAATCCTCATTAGTAATAAA
Source organism: Pteropus alecto (assembly GCF_000325575.1). Lineage (NCBI taxonomy): Eukaryota > Metazoa > Chordata > Mammalia > Chiroptera > Pteropodidae > Pteropus > Pteropus alecto. Next base: position 11,047,174 of record NW_006442109.1, read on the forward strand.
GATCTTCTACATGTTCAGGTACATAAAACTTAACCATGGGGGTAACTTAGTCACACTAAGATTTCAGGTCTTCTTATAAGGAAAGATCATATAAAGTCCCAAAGATAGAAAAATCTTCTTTTCAACCTGCCACATAACTAAAGATAACTCATCATTTGCATTTCTCCTCCAGAAACTTTATCCAAAAAATAATTACTACCAGAATGAATACTGTGCATTTGAAATTGAGATTAAAAGAACTGGAAAATCTAACTCTTCTCAGACCTTCTACCCTCTTCCCTTTCATGTCTTTTAAATTCCCTACCAGAGTTCTAATGTGAATCTTCCCAAGATCTTACCCTTTGCCTTCTCATCTCTTACCTTTCTCACCCTTCTGTCCTTTGAGAATCTGTTACATGGCAGTTTCAACCTCTAAGATTCCCCTATCTCCAGTTCTTCCCTCTTTCCCCACATAGAGTGCCACAGTTCAAATCATATCCTGGGCATTTTCCTTTGCATTTCAGATTTAAAATATCCAAAACCCAAATCCACTCCCCCCACAAAGCCAGTTTCTTTTTTAGAATGTAGTTCTTAAAATGGTATTGTTTTCTTCTCAATTCTTGGACTTAAAACCTTTAACTATCTCCAATCTCCATTTTTGAACACTTGTTATATCCAATCACTAACACCATAATTTGCTGACTGCTCTTTTGAAGAAAAGTTTTCACCTTTCCCTTCTTAATTCCATCATCTATTTTTGGTCTTGGCCATTTTATCCTTGAACTAATTTGTGAGTGCTTTCTGCAGTCTCTAGTCTTTGTCCACTGGAATCCATTTCATATAACAATTGTACCAGATCAGTCTTCTTAACTAAAACATTACTTTGCCCATATCACTTTGCTTATTCAAAACTGCCAATGGCTATTAATTGGCATGAGAATGAAATTTAAACTAATTAATACAGACATCCTCCTTCTAAACTACATTTCTAGCCCTATCTTCCATGGCTTCTCTAAGAAGCCCCTGTTTTGGCCCTGAAGGTTTACTGACTGTCCCTCAAATGCACCTTGTACTTCCTACCCAACCATTTGTACTCTTCTTCTTCTTCTCCTACATAAATTCTTCTTCTTCCAGAGAGTCTTCCAAGGTCACTCTAGACCAGAATTTCTCAATGTGGGTACTTCAGAGACTTTGGGCTGGATAATTCTCTCTTGTGAAGGGCTTCCCTGTGTATTGCAAGGTTTTTAGCAGCATCCACGGCCTCTACCCACCAGATACTGGCAGTGCTCCCAGGTGTGACAACCAAAAATGTCTCCAACCACTGCCAAATGTCTTGGGGGGAATGGTGCAAATTCACCCCCTGTTGAGAACAGGGCAGTCCCCTCTCAACAAGTATTATTAGCCCCAAAATGTTGGTAGTGGTAAGACTGAGAAACCCTGCTCTACACTAGAGTTTTTCAAATTGCAGATTGTGGCTCGTTGGTGAATTTATAATAGCAAACAATGCTTTTACTAAAATCAATTCAATGGGTTGCAAATAGCATTTTTTAAAAAAAGAGAAATAACTGAAAATTTCAGATTGTACTGCAAGTAGTAAGGGCAAGTCATTTAATAAAACTTGTCTTGTTTTTATACAAGTACGTATATATTTTGGATTGTGACACAAAATGTATTTCTTACTATGAGTCTTGGTCATCAAAGTCTAAAGACACTGCTTTAGTCTGATCTTAGATCCCTCTGAGCTCCCATGACTTAGTATCTCTATCATTCCTCTGGCCACATTTATATTATTGTTTAATAGTTTGTCTAATTCACATTCTTAAATAACTGTATTTT
>NW_006442109.1:11049018-11062070 GCF_000325575.1 Pteropus alecto
CCATAATCGTATTTCACAGAGTTGTTTCATACACACACACACACACACACACACACACACACACACACACACGTATTTCGGGGGGTACACTTTAACCCAGCAATTTAGAAGATTCCTAGTATGTGTTTTGAGTCCATACTTGCCTGCAAAGAGATCCTGTGGCTCTTGATCTTGTTCCTCATGGATCCCATTTTCTTTGGAGCCACTGCTGATGGGAAAGGAAGTAATTCTCTTTGGAGACTGGGGCTTACTCTAAAAACAAAGAGATACACTCTGAATAAAACAGTACCATTAAAAACAAACCTAGAAAGTAACTTTTAACATATCCCTCCGTTGCTCCCACAGGTGTTTAGGGGAATACAGGAGCACTAGTCAGCCAGTTCAATAAGCAACAAATCATTATTAGTGATATAAGTGCTGCCCAAGTGATCACAGAGCTAAAAAAATTCATACATTTTAGAGTTAATTCCTAACACCATAACCTTGCAGAAATGCCCTACCCCAAATCACATGATTCTGATGTGGGTATGTGTACACACAGATAATTTTCAAAAGAACCTGTCCAAATGCATTCCTCCTCTTCAGTGGATGACCTTTATTCTTTCAAATGCTGATAGGGCACATTCTAGTGACCAGGACACCACACTGGAGTCCAGAATTTAAGCTCTGATTCTGGTTTACTTTGTGGCCTTGGCTAAACTAGTCACTGAAGCCCAGTTGTATGGGTATTACTGACGCCTTGACACGCAAAAGAAGGCATAAAACTTCACATCTAATGTTGTTTGTAAACATAACTTATCTTTTTATCTTTAACTTACAGACACAATTTTCAACCACAACTATGTCAGGCTAGCAGAATAAAAACTGATCATGCTTAGCCTCGGGGGCACATGGTGAAAATACAGTCAGTCCACGGCTTTTACAAAAGCTCAGTAATCAGCCACGAACAAGGGTGGGGTGGGACCCAGACCAATACCAGAATGAACAAAGCTGGATTGTGCAGAGGATGAACAGAAAGCTGGAAATCTGGCTTCAAAAGCCATGGTGTGGTATTGCTGGGTTTTGAAGTCAGATCCCAAGGCCAAATGAGTTAAAGATCTGATTTAACGAATCTTTTATGAAACATTTCCTTAACAAATCTGAGGGATTTTGTTCCTCAGAAATAAGTCTTTTCTGACCCAACAGAACAAAGTGAAATGACAGATCTATTGAGTACTGTGAATGTGCCATGCAAACATGTATCTATCCCAATATAAGGGCCACCCTCAGGGAAAGAAACTGTTACCCACATTTAATTTTATATTAGCAAACAATGCTTCTACAAGAACTTTCCTATACTAATAAAATTTAATGAGCCCTTAGTTGTATATGCTTAAGTGTTACACCAATTGTTAGAGTGATTTCGTCTTCTAGTTGCTTCCACAATCTTAAAAAATAACAACAAAATCAATGCAGAGACACAGACAATAATAATAGGGCAAAAACAAAATCCACGTTTCCCTTTTGCCTCACACACGGCTAATCACCTTCCTACACATACACCTCCTTCCTAGTATGCTCTTGTGCAGTATAGGGATCTCATAAAAAGCCACCTGAAATTCTTTTTAATTCAGTTCGCCCTGATACCAGTCATCTGTAGATGGAGATAAAGAAGAGAATAAAACTCAAGAAACATTAAGGATATATGTATACAAATGTAATTTAGTCTTAGAGAGATTAAAGCAACAGGAGAAGCACAGGTTAAAATTTAGCCATTTTTAAAAACATCTAGAAGAACCTATTCCCGTGATAAAGAGATGAATAAAGCCAACTTTCCATTTCTGATTTACCATCTAAACTTGGAAGTGTAAAGACAAAGAACATTTTCTGGAGCAATACTAGAAATGCTAGAATAGTCAGTCTATCCCTAATCAGAAGAGACAGACCCAGACGTATAGGAGACTGCAGTGATAACCAGAGCACAATTACCTGTTTTTCTTCCTCCACCAGACCACCTTCAAGGCCAAACCATGGTTGCTAAACCAGAACTGTGATGAAAACAAAGGCTTGTGCTCTCCCAATAGCTAGGTAACAACTACCTGTGTGAAGAGAAAACTGCTCCCCAGGTATCTTTTGGGACTCCAGCCCCAAAACCACTCACGGCTGAGTTCTAAGAAAGCTGAAGATAGTTCGACTGATTACTATGTATTTACTACCCAAATCTTTCTTCCGTAATTCTTTATAAAATTAATCTTCTATGTTAAACTACATATTCTGTCCCCGCCCTCTACCATCTGAGTACTTTTTCATGTCATTAAGAGTTGTACAAAAATCCCACTCTTAGTGACTTAACTCTATGGTATACCACAACATAAGTCATTTCTCTGGGGATGGATATATAAACAGTTTCCAGGTTTTTTTATCATCATGAATAATGACGTGATATGCAATCCACATCTGATTATTTCCTTAGAAGAATCTTAAGTAGAATTATTGAACATAAAATTTTCAAAGGCGCTGCTAAGCTGCCTTGCAGAAAGACCGCCAGTTTACACATGCCTCCTTGCTCCCCAGAAATGTAAGTACAGCACCAACAGAAACATTAAGCATTCTTTCTTTAAAAAAAAATCTGTCAGGTTGGCTGGTGAAAAGTTGTCTTGTTTCCACATGTTTACTGGCCATCTAAATACCCCTGTGACTTGTTCTGATGTCCTTTGCCCATTTTTCTATGCTAAATGAGCGTTTCTTAGATGTATACACTTTTCTTACAAAAGTACGTTGTTTTTTCCCCAAAAGTATGTTAACTCTCTGGCATATTGTACAGTACCCCTCTCCAACTTTATCTCTGTTCGCCTTTGTTTTATTTTTGACCTTGTCAAAGTAAGAAACATCCAACTCTGTGGAGAATTTTTATAAGAGTTTCTTTGAGCCAAAACTGACAACATATGCTGGGGAGAAAGATCTCAAATACTCCCGAGAATAACAGTTTGCAGTTTCTTTTTATATGTTTGTAATTATGGAAGAAACATCAGTAAGATTGCATAAAGATAGGAGAAAGCAAAGTGGAGACTAGATTATAGATTAGTTAAGACTATGTGCTCTCTTGAGGGTGGTCATGCCTTCCAAGGGTATTACTTCTGGCATTTCAAAGGTAAGTTAACCTACATGCACAAGAACAGTAAGTTCTTGCTTAAAAACCTTTCACTAAAAAAGTTAGAGGTCTGGGACGTGGCTACCGACTCTTACCTGCCCAGTTAGAAATTATGATTACAGAACCCCTTTTTTGGTTCACAATCTTACCAAATTTATTTTTGGTTGATTTAGATTGACATTGAACAAACTAAGCTTATTTCTTAAAGATTGTTTAAAAAAATTATTCAACTGAGTAAATTTAAAGATTTAATTGGCTTTACTGAACCAGTCATGAATCTGGAGGCATCCCAATCTAGTAAAATAGAGAGGTGCTCCGGGGGAGTTGTACAAAATGGAAGGGTTTTAATGGCAGGAGGGTGTGGCAATGCAGTTATTAGCAAAAGAAAAGAAAGGATTGTTTCAGGCCAGGTTGTCTCCTTTCTGTGGGTAAGTGAAAGGCGCAGATTTTATCATGCAGATGACCACACTACTACTAATAAGAAAATTTCGAAATGACTGTTTAAAGATCACATTTCTGGGAGAGGCTGAATTTGAAATTGTCTTGGTTTGCTGTTACGGGGTGGAATGACTCCATTTGAGGCCTGTTATTTCCTTTTAAACAGGCTGAAGAGTACCAAGCACACAGTTGGCATTCAAGGCATAATATTCTCAAATTTTACTTAAAATCAGATTCAAAACAATCTAAGCAGAACAATTTTTAGGAGTAAGAAGAAATGGACCTTATTGGTGGTATTTCACATTAACACAGGGCTGTTAATAGAAAACAAGTCTTCCATGAGACTACAGAGTCTATAAAAATACCTTACTTATGTGGACAAAACCTGGGTTCTACAGAAAATAACTTCACACAGGATGATCTAATCATAAATTCCTAACTGGGCAGGTCATGGTGGGTAGTCATGCCCCAGGCAGTGAAGATTTATCCTTGCCTTAAGCAAGCCCTCTCCATTGTTCTGGTATATCTAGGTTAGCATATCTCTGAAATAAGCATAACCACCCTCAAGAGAGACCACAATCTTGTGTACTATCCTGTATCCAATCCCCACCTGGCTTTCTCCCCTCTTTGGGTAACCTTAACAATTTCAAATGCATAAAAGAAACTGCAAAAGGCCTGGAGAATTAAGATCTTGCTTTCTGGGGTCAGTTTGGCTCAAATAAATGTATAAAAATTCTCTACAGGTTTAGACATTTCTTATATTAACACTTGTCATCAAAATAAATACCTACCTGCACATAAATTATAACAACACATATCATATGCTATGCTTAAGATTAAAAGGCTAATTTCTAAACAGTATTAGTCAAGTATAATTTACATTAAAAAGCTAATTTTGAATCAATAATTACAATTTTGGGAAGGACTCATTTTGGGAGAAAGGAGGAGGCACACTGATTACATTGAGTGGCAAAAACCAATAATAAAAATAAGCCTTGCTTTATCATCCATATTTTAAAACCTCTTAGCAGTCAATAAATCACAAAACACTATACATGTGTTTGAAGGGGGCTAATTTTCCAGGTAACAGATAAAATTATATTGTGACGAAAATAGTATTATTTGTGATGTAGTTAAGAAGGCCAAAGCCTAGCCCTGCCTACTTCCCCCTGACCTCCCCACCTTTTTTTTAATAAAAGAAATATTCTTTCTGTTAGAGATAAGATCCTAGAATAGGATATGCAACACTTGCTAACTCCCTTTGGCTGTTAATTCTAGCAAGTGGTTCCACTGATAAGCCTGTTTAAAAGTTCAAATGCTTCTGTTTATAAGAGCACACAAACAGCCTAAACCTAATTCTCAGAGAGGCAGGCACTAGAAATATGTGCCAGCAAGACAGTACTTGTGTTAAGATCAAAAGGTATTCTTCACCAATTACCAGCCTCAAACCATGAGGCCTAGGTACTAATGCAACTTTCTTTAGCTCAGGGAAGAATAGAGGTGGACTTGCTACTCCTCGGAGCTGACACAGCCATTCAGTACTGAAAAGTCCTACTTGATTCTGGGTAACTTCCCTTTAGTTTAACCAGTTGTGATTCCTCCTCCAGTTGTTCAACTGCTCTTTGCTCCATGCAGAACCCCTGTATTACATTCAAAAGGGTGGTATTGTTAAAACTCTGAACTGCCTCTAGAGGTCTCACCCAAATTAAAAGCTAAGGTTACTTTGCTTCAGAAGAACTAAAAGTACTCATTTTCTGAGAGAAAATTAGTTTAATTTAGTAAGGGAGGATAAAGCTATGAAAATTGTCATCATACTAATATAACAAGGCCAGGCCAATTAGAAATAAGTCAACCTCAGAAGCTATACTCAGATGATAACATGATAACCGTGTATCAAAAACGGCACAGATGCACTAAAAACCTTCTGTGCTTGGGAGAATGAATATTCAGCGCCCATTGGATTTGGGCATAGGGTACATTTTAATCCACAAATTGGGTAAATATTTGATTAACCCAACCCAAATTATTTCACAATATTAATTACCCTTCTCATACCTTAAGGAGTTAAAGTAGAAGTTCTTTTCTTGGGGTCCCTGAGCCACAGAATTCAGGAGGAGTCTATGAACTTAGATGGGAATAAATTACAACTTAATTTTCACTAACCTCTAACTGAAATTCAATGTTTTTTTTCAATTATAAAAATAGACAAGCCAAAATAGTAATAGCAGTACTAGAGACTATAATTAATAGAAATTAGATTTTTATATATTATAATTGTTATGGATCTCAAAATACCATTTATGCTCATTTCTATTTAAAAATTATGGTAACTCATTACATCTATCCCTAGATCTTATTTAAAGCATTAAAAAGCACATGGTACTAATATAAAATTGTTTTAACCTTTTGATAACTGCATTTTAGTGTAACTGGTTTCCTTTGTAATCATATGTATTTTATATAGTTAAAGAGATTATTCTGAGAATAGGTCCACAAGCTTTACTGGACTGCTGCGGGCCCATGACATAAAAGAAGATAAAGAACCTCTGAGCTAGAGGGCAGAGGAACCAATGAAAATGGTAAAGGAGGACCTGGATGGCGAGGAAAATGAGCCCAAAGTTGACCACTGAGGTAGGTAAGGGAAACCATGAGCGAGCTCACTAGAGACCTCAAAGTTTAAGGGCATATCATGATCTACCAAAATTTAGCTACCAACAATCTACTGGATTCTCTGGTATAACTTCCCTACTAAATTTTTTGGGTCTCAAACAAATATAACTTAGAAGGGCTCAGAAAACTGCAGAAGGATCAGAGCACTTACGCATACATTAACTTCTAAACTGAAAAAGCAAACCCAGTTCAAATCTGCTCTGAAAGCAGAATGAAGCCCCAGCTGTCCCTCTGATTAAGCAAAAAAAAAAAAAAAAAAGCCAGAAAAAGTTGAGCAACAGGTTTTTCCTGGAGATGATATACTTATAGCTACTTGCTCTAGTAACTATCCACTACTCATGATTTATTTATGCCAACAGTTACTCAAGAGTGCTGAGAAACGTTTAGGACCAAGGAAGAGAAATTAGAGTGTTCTTGTTCCTCTCTCCCCTCCCCACCAAACAAATCACAAAGGGCCAAGTCATCAGAGCTACCTTAACGCCCAAGTAAGCAAAGGGGCAGCAACTCCCTACAGTAGCCAAAAGCTCCAAATTCAAATTTTAAATATTTTTAAGTTAGGTTCTTATTAGTTGTCTTTAAAAGTCTTCTTTCAGCCCCCTACACCCAAAAGGGCCTTGTAACTACTTCAATGAATCTATGTACTTCAGGAATTTAAGTTATTCGAAGTAAAACTTGTCTACAATTTAAGCTGAACATTAAAATGAATCTTTGGACATAACATCAATTGTTGACTTTTTCAAGAACATCTGTTATTAGACCTGTGTGAAAAAAATGTGGAATTTAACTTCTAATCTTTTGACCAGACCTGACCACCTGTGATGATGTTAGCTCCAAAAACAAGTGTTTGAGACAATGTAACTACAGAAAATACTACACTAAATACTAAAGGGGCGCTTACTTATGACTATTTTCAAATGACACCACCATTAACTGAAGAACCTAAGCAATAAATCTTTGTTTAAAATTATTGTTATGTAGATTAACTTCCAGCTGGTTAACAACAGATAAGGGATAGTATCAAGAAACTTACTGGGTATGCAGTACACCTTTAGGAACAGCCATTCTGTATTTTACAGAACAGAGAATTTAGATATTAACCAGCTAAACTATTAATCTTCTTAGGGCGCTTAATAAAATTACTAAATTCCGTCTAGATCTAAAAAAGTTATCCTGTAAGCACTCAAAAGGAAATAAACTGGTCTTAAAAAGAGCTGAGATAGGACTGCAAAATGGTGCAACCGCTATGGAAACCAGTATGGAAGTTCCTCAAAAAATTAAAAATAGAATTACCATACGATCCAGCAATCCCACTTCTGGGTATATATTCAAAAGAATTAAAAAGCAGGGTCGCCAGTAGATATCTGCACACTAATGTTCATAGCAGCACTGTTTACAAAAGCCAAGAGGTAGAGGCGATCCACATGTCCATCCCGAGATGAATGGATAAAGAAAATGTGGATATATACACGTATATGACTGCTTAGTCTTAAAAAGGAAGGAAATTCTGATGCACGCTATAATGCAGATGAACCTTGAGGACATTATGCTAAGTAAAATAACCAGTCACAAAAAGACAAATACTGCATGATTCCACTTACAAGAGGTTATCTAACATAGTCAAATTCATAGAAACAGAAGGTAGAATGGTGGTTACCAGGGGCTGAAGAGAGAAGGGAAAAGGAGAGTTGTTGTTTAATGGCTATATTTTCAGAAATGCAAAATGAAAGGCTCTGGAGATGTGTTTCACAAAAATGTGAATATATTTAACACTACTGAACTGTACAATTAAAAACAGTTACAATGGTAAATTTTGTTGTGTGCTTTTCACAATTAAAAAAAATAAAGCTGATTTGTTTCCCTCAGGATACATGTTACATTGATCACAGATGTCGGGCTGGATTCTAAAAATACCATGTCCTTTTCTGTCTAAATGTTAACACATAACTTACATTTATGTAACTCCCTGTAGTCTACAAAACACTGTAAATCAGAAGCCAACTGCTATCTAAGACTTGAATATCAATAAAAGTAAGTTATAGTGTTTAGTCTTAAATACCAGTGGGAATATGTAAATAATCCTTGATTAATCAGACTATTTAATACATGACTTTTCAAGTCCCCTGCTATTACTTCTTTATTCTATTTCTTTTTTTTTTTTCTGGCCATTTCTCTAATTATTAGGGTTTCAATTCAAGAACAAGAGTAGTGGGAAAAATTCTAATTGGTCTGATATGTCATCAAAAGAAGTTACCAGATTTGCTGGAACTGAAGATACCACTTATCCGTTTTCCTCTTTCCTTTCACTATGAGAAAGTCCTCCACAGTTCTCCCCTTTCATTTACAAGGCTAATCTAATTGTGAGCCTGGCATACTGCTAAAAAGATGGGCATATAAGAACTGGGAAGGCAAAGAGCTTGCTTTGATTCTATCATACAGGGTTAGAAGTATGCAAATAAGACCAGTGAGGTCAAAAAAGGTGTAAATGTATGTCATTTTATAGTCTTTTTAACATAATGATTTTAAGAATTAGGAGAGCCAAAAGAACGGCTCCAATTCAGTCTCTAGTTTTATCAAGGAAAAAATTAATCCTATCCCAGAACTAAGAAAGTTTAAATTAAAAAGATACATATCTGGATTCAGGTCCACATCAAAGATTCAGATAATATATTAGAATTTTAGACTCTTTTATTATAAGCTCTCAAAGTAAAACGCAGAAAGATGTCTTAAGTATTCTTAAGAGTCAGACCTTCCACAAGCAGGTTTTCAGTCTTAAAACAAAAATTTCAGGTTTATTTTAATCATTCGTTTAACTCCAGTCTCTCCTTGTAGATTCTGAGATGCATTATTATCACGGGCTGCCCTTTCAATTATAAATCAAATCACACTTTTATTACTGTACTAACAAAGCTTCTTGGGCTATAAAAGAGAGCAGATGGGATGATTAACAGCAGCAGCTGTTACATCAATGTCCGGGAAATTACATGCATACCATAAATGAGTTTTAAACTTTACATGCCTCACTTTCCCAATTCTTTAATGCTCCTCTTTTTGCCTCCAACATGCAACAAAAAATATGAAGATAAACTTAAATCAGTAAGATGCTATTGAAATCATGTGTCTATTTTGATGACATTTAGCTAATCAACTTTATTAGTTTGATTTAGACCAGTTTTAGGGTTAATTAATTTAAATTTTGTAATCCATTATTAGATTTTGTGGGGTTTTTGATTCTTTAAGTAATTTCAGTTTACAAAATGCTTAACTGTTCTAAGTGTTTTACAGGTAGGTATTCTAATTCGAGCCTCATAAATATGGAGGTAAATACCATTATTATTCACATTTTACAGGTGAAACTGTACATAGTAATTAAATACTTTGCCCAAGGTTAAACTAGCAAATAATAGAGTCTGGATTTAAATCAGACTTCAAAGCCCATGCCCTCAATTACTTTATTCTTCGGTGTTGTTCCTTAAGATACAGAAGCAAAGCAATCCCTTATCTTCTCACATAGACTCACAACTAAAGCATGCGGTAGAATATAATTTGTATTTAATGGCTATTTAACAAGAAATTCACAGCTTAACTCATGAGGGCTCTTTGGGTCTTGGCTTCCTGAGGATTAACAGCAAGACAGGCAGCTCTAAAAATGGCTCACAGGTGGCATTTTAGTTTCCTCAGCAACTCGTTTCTCCTGAATTAAAACCTAAAAAATAATTATGCTTCTGTGGTAGAACAAAGTCATTCTAAGCCCCTACTCCCCACCTTAGCTGGAAATTAGACAAATTATTTTACAATCTTACAAGAAAGAAGTATTGATGCATCTGTAATATGGTGAGTTCAATCAAATCATAGCCTCTTCAACTTTCTCAGGCTAACTCTAGAAAATAACTCCTCAAATAAGGACCTTTCAAGGTCCTTATTTGAAAATAAATCATCATTTGCCTATGTGACCAATCACTTTCAGCACCAGAGTTTCTATTTTCAGATATTCAGTGTGAATATCTACATCTTAGCAGTTATCAACAGTAGCTGTTCTCCATGGCTTATGAGAGAACTACTAAAGAGGCTCAAGATTTGTTTTAAATGAATACAGAGAGACTAAATTAGCAGCAAGAGTTATTTCTCAAAATAACAGATTTCACTAGGCAGTCTGAGATGTTACATTAGCATCAGTGAGTTTTTTGAGCTTGGATTATGGACTCCATGCCTGAATACTGTACAGGGAAATTCTAATGATTGTCATAGAAGATATTTCCTAGAATGTTAACCTTTTTCTGACATGAGACAACTCCCAACGTTTTCGGACATATTGTGTAAAGAATTTAAAGCTGTTTTATTTAGTCACTCATATACTGAGTAGCTACTATGAAGAGAAGCATTATCCAAGACAGATGCATAAATTCACAGACAAATCGCTGAAGAAGTTTTCAACCTGGAACGAACTGTACCAAGTGGTATGAGTCAGTATTCTTACAAAAGTCCCAAACATCTCCACTGGTTCCAGGACTGATTACTGATTTCCACATTCCACATGCAAAGATTAGTTTTCCCCAGCACCAAACTCTTATTAGAAACCTCGCTATTACTATGGAAAACACCATTTCTTCCACACATTTACAGATATGCTCCCACTAAGACACTTAGGACACATCTCTTTAAAAGGGACAAAGCTTTCGGTCTTTGTAGTGATTCATCTGGCAGGGCCTTTTTTCAACCGACCTCTGCCACAATTTTTCTAGCGATCAGAGCAGTCAACCTAGCTCTTATAAAATAAACTAAGATCCAGAAAGGGCCTTTGGTAATTACCATAAGCGTTGAGCTAACGAAAGCGTTTGTGGGCGGGTCACTATGCTGGGCCACTCCAGATAACATTATGCATCCCAGAAGCAGTAAGGCTAGAGAAAGTCTGCACTCCATCCCCTAATCTTGACCTATCAGGAGACAACCGGCAAAACAGCCCCGGGAGTCTGTGAGGTCACCACACCGCAGAGCCAAGTGCCGACCTCGGGGGCTCTTCGCAGTCAGGGATCTAGCGGAGAAGCCTCCATGCCACTCATCACCTTTCCCCCAGCGGCTGGGAAGCCAGACCCTACGTCTTGGCATTCATTCAGCGCCCTGAAGCCACGACTACTGTCACGAAAGCAAGGTCTCGCCAGGCCCACTCTGCCCAGCCTTTCTCTCCATTTGGGGCGCCCGTCCGCCCCCTGGTCGCCCCAAAGGGTGCGAACTCACAGCCGCCGCGGCGCCGGTGAAAATATCCTCCCCCTCGGTGTCGCTGTCCCCAGCCTCAGGTTCTGACCCCCCGGCCGCCCCCTCGGACTCCGGCTCCGGGCCGGGGAAGGGCGGAGGGAGTCTTTCCGAAGCGCTACAGCCACCACCACCCGACGCCATCTTCCTCCACCCGCGGCGGAAGCCGCAACAACAACTTTATAGAGAGATAGTGCCGCGAGCAAATCGTTCTAGCTAAACGAGGAGTGGGATGGCTCCGATCAACCCGGTGGGACGCGCGGGACTGGGGCTCAGGGGCGGGGCCTAGGCACTGGGGGCGGGGCGAGGACAGCTCGCGGCTCCTGCCCAGCAAATCCCGGCCCTGGATCGCAACTCAAAGGGGCAGGAAAGGAGGAGCCAGGGGCTGCTCAGGTTGCCAGGGCCCTTTGTGGTTTGTATAGCTTTATCTAACACGCTTTATAAGATGTCGTTTGAGTAAACGAGTCTGAAAACCTCTACTACGTACCCATGCCAAGCACAGTGCCTTCAAAGAGCCTCAATAAATATTTCTGATTGCGGTCTCTGAACATATTGCGATAAAGTTTCGCCATTTATTCTTTGTAAAACATTTAGTTAATTCATTCAAGAAGTATATATTGAGCATATACTGTGTGTCTGGCATCCTGCTATGCATTTGAGATATAGAAATAAATAAGCTCCTGACCCACTAGGCGCTCGAGGGAGACAGGTATGTAAATTAACAACTCAACACGTTCAGTGCTATAATATGCTGTGCGAGCCCAGTAAAAGAGATCATTGATTCTATTTGTTGATGTCGGGAGGCCTTACAGAGGTGAAACTTTAGTGTCCTAAATTTGGTTGCAAGAAAGTCACGATTATTTTCTCAACTGCTGTGGAGTAAGTGAAGTGGAACAGAAGATAGGGGAATTTTAAACTCTGAACAAAATTTTCCTGGGCCTACACTGTTCACTGGTTGTCTGGCGATCCTAGAGTGTAAATCAGCTAGATAAAATTATCTTTAAACATGAGTTTAAAAGATAAATGGGATATGTTATCATGGGATAATCTGCAAGATAATCTTGACTTTCTTCTCAATATAGAAATAAAACTTGGCATCAACTTTGACAAGGTTTAGTTAGTTTGTAACTGCAAATTCCTCAGTATCGGGTTGGCTCCCTCACAGGGCTGTGAGCTACTTGAGGGCAGGAGCTCTGTCCTTTGTATCCTTGGCAAAGGCAGGAGCTGTGTCCTTTCTTTGAATCCTTGGCGCCTATAGACCAAGTCTGGCAAATTAAGTACCCGATAAATGTTTGAGATTTGATTGGCGGGATGGATAGAGAAAACTAACATCAACCTTGTTACTGGCATGCATCAGAGCTACGAACACCACGGGACTCAAGGCATTCTTTTTAGGATCGCGATCTCCAATATGTCACTGTTAAATTCACTGGACACAGGGAAAAGTCTCTCGTTCTAAGTTGTCTTTGAAGGTGATTGGCAGAAATATTCAACCTGTATGGGAAGTTGTGCTGGCCTGAGTCCCTATGAGAAGAGAAAACCAAAAAGCTCTTCCACTTCCCCCGCC
>NW_006442109.1:11062264-11070852 GCF_000325575.1 Pteropus alecto
GCCATGCCTAATTATTCTTACTGGGCTCCTAAGACATCCCGTTTCACGGCAACGGAAACTCACTTCCGGCCTGACTAGGAAGTGAGAAAACTTTGGAAGCTGCTTTCTCCGAGTAATAACAGTGGAGAGACTCCGCGCACACGCTCCTCAGGGCTAGAAATCAAGGTCTCCTTTCCCCTACCTCTTCAAGATTCATCTATAGCTTATGGAGAGCGCTGAGTGAGGTAATCAGTGGCGGATGAATAGACCGTTATATTCCACTCCCCACTCCTGGCGGAGACTACACGCCCCAGAATACAGCTGTCTTCCGAAGAAAACGTCTCATACGTCCCAGCACGCAATGCGCCTCACGTGCCGCGAGGATTTTTTTCTCTAGTCCCGCCGAAACCGAGCAAAGCATGCTGGGGCTTGTGGTACTTTTGGCGCCCTTCCCTAAGTGCTCCGCGGTACTCGGTCCGGACCCGCCTATTTTCTGCTCTCCAGGACCTTTAGGCTCGTCTTGGCCCTTTGAAGACCGGAAAGTTGATAAATCGCGAGGCCAGCTGCTGAAAGACGGTGGCTCGGGTGGGACAGTCGCCAGGGATGGCGGAGCGTGAGAATGGAGCGGGTGTCGGGGCTGCTTTCCTGGACGCTGAGCAGAGCCGTGTGGCTCTCGGGCCTCTTTGAGCGGGGAGCTGCCCGGCAGCCCCGGATCATGGAAGAGAAAGCGCTAGAGGTTTATGGTAATTTTACCCATGGCAGTGTTTGGCGTTATTCGTAGAGGCGCGGGGTAACGAGGGTCTCACTTGAGAGCTGGGAGTGGCGACTCTGGTTGTTGCCGGATCTTTTCCGGAACGTGGGAAGCGTTTTCTTTGGGATCCTAAGTTTCTCGGTAATGTGGGTCTTTCTAGGACCCGGACTCTTCCAAAACCGGGGGCAAGTCAAGCTTGGAAGTCTTAAGCGCTTCCTTTCTCTTGCTTGCCCCGCGTCCTAGTGGCAGAGCTGGCGTGTAGGGTATTTGGTTGGGAAGCAAAACTGGCTTGGTTGCACCACTTGCCCCTGGACACGCACTCCTGCCACCTTTGAGGGCACTACTGTGTGACTGCCAAGTTGGAGACTGGGCCAAGGTCAGTCACTTTATTTCGCTGCAGAGGCAATAGGCAGAGGTCCCCGAGAAAAGAGAACGTGATAGACTCCTTGTAGCCAGTTCTCGGACTGATAGTTCCTTAACACAGCCAAGCTTGGAGTGCAAACACACACATACACACACACATTACACATAATATTCTCCTAAACCCTGGGACCATCTTCATTGTACAGATGAGGAAACAAAGGTTTAGAATAGTTACACAATTGCGTAGAGGTCATACTGCAAATAAGGAGAAAGCAAAAACTAAATGAAGCCCATGTCTTCTGATTCCAAACTTAGCGCATTTTTCTACCACTTCGCAATTGCCTTATGATTCCTTTTTTGGACTTAACGTAGTATTGTTTTTGAAAACTAAAAGGAATGGATCTAACTAGTGTTCAGATATTTCTGCTGACTGAGGGTAAAAGATACACCCATAAGAATACGAATATAATACGGGTATGGATTATAGGCCAGGAGAAGGAAGCTGGGATGGAAAAGACCTGTATAGCTGATCTAGTTTACCTGTCCCTTGCTAGAGGCAGGACTTACTCAACCCCAGCTATATTATGATAATTATGAGTGGAATGATCTCCATGAAAAAGCACGCATTCCTGTCCTGTTAGACTTCTGTCTACAGCATCTAGTGACAGCAGGGAACTGGGGATACAGCTTTTGAAGCGAGGTGATTCTTGACTTCAAACTTCTTTGAGGGGGACTTATATTGACAAATATATAATTTTCTTTATTGTATGCAATCGAAAGCCATAGACTTGAAAGACAAATTCAGAGGAAGGAGAGATGCTAATTCTGTTTGGGAGATCTGGAAAGACTATAAGGAGAAGGAATCACTTGAGTTGAGCCTTGAAGAATTAGTAGAATCTGGACATATGGAGAGGTAGAGGGCATACTAAACTGGAAACTAGAGCAAAAGTATGGAGGTGAGAAAATAGTATTTTTAAGGATGGCAGATAGGTGGGGCTGCAGGATAGGGTTGTAGTTAAAGGCGTATGGTCAAAAATTGTTTTAGGTCCCCATCTGTGCCTCTCAGAGGAGTCCATGCTCTGTGGAGTGGTGTTCCTTTTCTAATAAACTTTTCCTTTTGATTCAGAAAAAATCGTTTTAGATAGCAGGTTAGAATTGGATACTGAAGGTTTTAATATAAATGAAGAACTTATAATAAAGTGCAGAGCCATAGAAGAATTTTATTCAGAGTAGTAATGTGAGGAGAACAATATTTCTTTAAAGATATAAATCCATATCTCAAATCACTAGTAAACTAAGGAGGTTTAATAATTTCAGGGTTAAATAGCATATAAAGAATATAATGCAACTTTTATAAATGAGCCTTACAGGAAAAAGGCCTAGGATGAGGGACAGCAAATTACTTTTCAAAAAACTCTGAAAGAGAAGCTGTGTCCTTATTTCTGCCTCCATTTTCAAATTGTTTCTAATCAAGCGATGAGCCCAAGAGTTTCTGGGGAGAAGATAAATTTGATTGATTTGTTTTTCCCGGCTACATTTCGGATTGCAGGGGTGCTATAACTAATAGAACAAAATTTCAGGCTTGAGAACATCAAACCCATCCTATGCGAACTCCCTCTGCTTCTCAGCTATCTACTTCCACCATTGTCTTTATTATTCTCCTTTTGCATCTTTTTCTACAACTTCAGAGTAAAACAGAAATCTGTTATCACCAAGACCAACCCAAACTCTCACATCCTTGGTCTCATTTCCTTCTTTTACTGGTCTCCCCTTTTCCCCTCCTTAAATTTTCGGTCTCTCTTCCTCTATTTGATCCTTCCCCTCGGGGTATAAAACACTCGTTTCCCTTATCCTTGTCATCGTAGCTTTTTCTAAATCCACTGTCCTTTTTCTGCCTTTCCCTTCCCTGCCAAAGCCTGAGAACTGTATTTTAATTCCCACTTCCCCTTCTGCAAGCTGGTTTCTGCCTTCACCTCTCTACTGAAACTGCTTTCTGATAGATACCCTCCTGAGTGACAAATCAAAGATATGTTTTAGCTCTCGTCAACCTGAATTTTTCTGCAGCATTTGATGTTGTTAACCACCCCTGTCTTCCCTTCTCTGCTGCTTGCTTTTCTTCCTCCTTCTGATCCGTAAATTAGGTGCTTTCTATGGATCTATCCTTGGGTCTCTCCCTTTACATTAGTGATTCTCAAACTGGGCTACACATAAGAATAACCTGAGGAATTAAAGTCTCAATGCCCAGGCCATACTACAAATCAATTAAATCAGAATCTCTGGGGATAGGGCTCAAATACCAGTTTTTGTTTTTGTTTTTAAGGATTCCCGGTGATTCCATTGTTCAGCCAAGGTTGAAAACTACTGTTCTACTCATTCTTTATGAATCTCATGGATTAAGCAACCACTCTAGACCTGGTACTCTCTTAAACCTTATGCCACAGTGCAAAATTATTATGTATAAAATTGAACTCATTTGCCCCAGCCCCTGCTCAAATTTATTCCTGTGTTCTCTTTTTTTTTTCATTCTATAAGTGTTCTCTCAGACACTTAATTTAGGATCTGAGTCATCCTCCTTTTTCTCCCTTGTCTTCTGCATTTAAACAGTTGTCAGATTCTGTGTATTCTGCTTCTGAAATTATTCCTCTGTTCCCTCCTGTTACCATTGTCATGTTCTTGTTTTAGGCCCAGCTTTTTCTCTGCACTTTAGTTCTGAGTCTACCAGCTGGTGGTGAGTTACCAGCTGACAGAGTAGTGTTGTCCATGTCATTCCCTTTTCAAAACATCCGACTGCCTGTAGCTGACTATAAAAGACCCTTGGTGGTCTGACGCAAACTCATATTCTCTTCATTTATGCTGAGTTCCAGGCAAACTAAACTTCCGGGTCTTCACTTTCCTTTACTCTAAATAGTAAATATTGAAATATTGCTCATTTTAAAGATTTGATTTAGATTTTACTTGTATAAATCCTGATATCACATTCTCTTAAGTTAAAATTTATTTCTTCCACTTGAGCTGTTATGACACTTTCTCCATTCTTATATTCTCTCTGCAATGTTGGATCTGAGAAACTTGATGTAATCTAATCTAAGGAAATAGTTTTCTCAAAAGGAAACTGGTAGTGGAAATTTCTGTCAGAAATTTGAGGAGTTGCTGTAGTATTTGCTTAAACAAAAAGAATTTGGTGTTTGGATTAGGACTGGCAAAATCACCCATATTTTGAATATTTGTTTTAATATAATACCTTGTCTGTGATTCTTTAGATTTGATTCGAACTATCCGGGACCCAGAGAAGCCCAATACTTTGGAAGAACTGGAAGTGGTAACGGAAAGTTGCGTGGAGGTTCAGGAGATAAATGAAGAGGACTATTTGGTTATTATCAGGTTCACGCCAACAGTACCTCATTGCTCTTTGGCAACTCTTATTGGTGAGGTTTTATATATATATTTTATTTCTAAATTCTTCTAACTGGTTTAGACCCAAAATAATAATTAGCATTGTGTATTATATATCATGGTTTATAGAATATTTTGCATGCACACTCAGCCTGTTTTTTTTGAGGGTTCCACAGTGTGGATTTAATGAAATCAGGATTGAAGATATTTGGGGGAAAAAAAAGTTACATTGTTCTGAAGTGTACTGCATAGTTAGACCTAAAATGGTTGCCTCTGTACTGAACATGAACAGACATTTTTTCTTGTCATTATTCCCTAAACAATACAGTGTAACAACTATTTACAAGATAGCATTTACATTCTGTTAGATATTATAAGTAATCTAGAGGTGATTTAAAGTAAATGGGAGTATGTGTATAAGTTATATGCAAACACCATGCCATTTTATATAAGGAACTTGAGCATCCACGGAATTTGGTATACTGGGGGGTCCAGGATACTGAGAGACGACTGTATTCATCTTCTTTCTGTAGTCCTCACAATTAGACTGAGAGCGTTAATATTATCTTCACTTTACAAATGAAGAACCTGAAGTTCAGAGAGTTTAAAGCTCAGAATCACATAGCCAGGAAATGGTGAAGCTGACACTCAAACCCATATCTCCTGACTCCAAATATGTTTCTTCTGTAGTTATACCATGCTGCTTCTCTTAGGGGTACATGACAGCAATTAATGGAGAGTGGACCTGGACCATCTCCTCTTCTCAGTTCTGGAGATTGGAATGGATGCTGGCAGACTAGCACTGCCTCTATCACCATCTTCTTTTAGCTATTCTGTTGGCATCTATGTAGTATAGGCAGAAGTACTGGTGGGAGGGTATTTTTTAAGGGAGTTTTCTATTTGAGAGGCTGCATTCCCCATATTTGGATTGGTTCACAGTAAGATATACAATAGGTATCTACAGGTGTATATCTATTATATACTTTATTATAAAGAAGATAAAGGAAGTGTATTTCAAACCAAATGTTTATCAGTAGGAGATTAATTAAAGAATCAGTGTTGATGTGTATTAACAGTGGAATACTGTGCAGCTATAAAAAATGGAGAATCTCTCCATGTACTGATATGGAAAGATCTCTTTAACGTACTGTTAGGAAATAAAAGCAAGTATAATATTTCTATATTTGTATTTTAAAAAGGCAAAAATATACATTTGTATTTGATTGCATATACATAAAGAATACCTAAAAATGAATAGCTATGCTGAGGGGTGGGTAATAGTGGTGAAGTAGTCAGATGGGAGACAGGATAGGATGGAGACAATATCTTTTTATATTTTTAAGTTTTCAAACCATGGAAATATATTTCCTATTTAAAAATAGGAAAGTTTAAAAAAAATAGACAAGTTTATGAAAAGAATTGAAAAAGTAAATATTGTATTATTGTTCCTACTATCGTGATTTCTGTCTTCTCACTTGTTGACCTGCGATCCCTCTGTGGTTTCCAGCATATGGGCCATATCTTGAGGGCCCGTTAATTCATAGATACTATTGTGATTATTGAAATTCCAATGCTAGAAAAAGTATTGTTGAATTTATACTTTTTTTTTTGTCATTGGATACTTTCTGAATCAACTGCTATCAAAAATACTGCTACTGTCTTCATGTGAAGGAGATGTCTTAAAATATTTTGATATATAAGAATCCTTAAATAGGCAGTCCATTTCCCTACTCTAAGAGCCTGTAGCAAATTGATTTTTCAAAAAGTAAAATTTATTTTGTGTTTTTTCTATTAAGTAACATGTTTGTTGGCAATAATATTGAACCTCCATAAAAACATAAAGAAGAAAGTACAGATCAGCTGTCAAAATATTGTGTTCTCTGGGCTAAAATTCCAGCTCTGTCAGCCATTTTGTAGCCTTGGGCAAGTTACTTCACCTTCCTGAGCTTCAGTTTCCTTATCTATAAAATAGATATAATAGGGTATGTATTGTAACGGTTAAGTAATAAGCATGAAAGAGATGAGAAATGTTTTTTATTTCTTACTAAATATTATTCTTTATATAGGCATGTAGGTTATATGCTAATCACATCGCTATAGCATAATTTTTATAACCATTTAGATTACTTCTGGTTTTTCACAATTATAAATAATTCTGTGATGAACAATTTTATTTCTTATTTTTGCCTTAGGATAAATTCCTGTAAGTGGAATTATTGGGTCATGTGGTATAAATATTTTTAAGCCTTTAGGTACATATTAGTAAATCCTTATTAAAAAGTTTTTACTCTTTCACCCAGGAATTAAGGAAGTAATTTCACAGAAGAAAATAGTAGCATGTACAAAACATTTTTGGTAAATTTCTGTTAATAAGGAAATGGCACCAATATGAGTTTCATATTGCTACTGAAAATGATGAATTTAATCAAGGAATCATTATCTGTGTGAGAAATAGCTTGAATGTTAAGTTGGATTTAAATATTTAAATATTATGATTGCAGTTATTGAAAAACTTTATGTGGACATAAAGTTTGAATGTTAAGTTGGATTTAAATATTTAAATATTATGATTGCAGTTATTGAAAAACTTTATGTGGACAAAGATCGAGAGAGCACGTGAAATAAAAATAACTATATTACGGTGATCACTTCTTTAGGTCTCTAAATGTTGAATAACTATGGTGTACACCAGAAGCTAATATAATATTGTATGTTAGCTATATTTTAATAAAAATCTTTAAAAATAACTGTAAAGGTGCCAATATTAGATTATGGTTAATATTTCAGATCTTGAACAGAATTTCGTCTTTTTTTTTGGCCCTTTTGACATGGGTTTGGTTTTTTACATGATAGGATAATAATTTATCATAGTAATTGTGCTCAGTCAACACGATTAGAAAAATCAAAGATGAGAGCTCTTTTTCTGGGTGATGTGTTAGGAGACATTTCTTATGAGTAGGTTGTACTAAGCAAGGAAAGGCACTTGAGTAAGAGTTCCACCTGATTGCTTAGTTGTCACCTACTCAGAGTTACCCTGGTGAGTAGTTACAAAGACAAGGAGGACTCTAAGGGGATGAATGGGTGAGGCAGAGAAACTAGCTGGTAGTCATTTGTGTTGACTTAGTCCAGACAAGAATGGCTGAAGGCAGGTGTGGTCCAATGTGAAGGGTATAGGATTTGGAATGAGATGGTCTAGATTCAGCTTTCGGCTCTGCTACTTCTTAGCTGTGTGATATTGAACAAATCACTTATCTTGGTTCTTGGCTGTAAAGTGAAAATGATAAAATAGCAATAACATTTATTGGATACTTGTTATATGCCAAGCACTGTTTTAAATACATTGCATAATAGTTTATTTACTCCTCAAAACAACCTTATGTATAGTGGTTACTATTATAATACTTGTTTTACAGGTAGGAAACTGAAGCTAAGAAAAGTTAAGTAACTTGTCCAGGGTGAGGCAACTAGTGTGTAGTGGAGCCACTTTTTTTTTTTTTTTTTTACTTAATACCACAGCTATCCAGTCATCTATTGTAGGACACTTCGATTGCTTCCATGTCCTGGCCACTGTGAACAATGCTGCTATGAACATGAGTGTGCACATATCTTATCTTTTAAATGTTTTCAGGTTTTGGGGGGTAAATACCCAGAAGAGAGATTGCTGGATCCTATGGTAATTCTATTCTTATTTTTTTGAGAAAACTCCATACTGTTTCTCATAGTGGTTGTACTAGTTTGCAGTCCCATCAGCAGTGTATGAAGGTTTCTTTATCCCCACGAGCTCTCCAACACTCGTAATTACTTGTCTTGTTGATGACAGCCATTCCAACAGCTGTGAAGTGGTATCTCACTGTGGTTTTTGCATTTCCCTAACAGCTAGTGGAGTTGAGCATCTTTTCATATGTCTGTTGGCCATTTATATGTCTTCTTGAGAGAAGTGTCTGTTCAGGTCCTCTGCCCATTTTTAAATTGGATTGTTGTTTTATTTTTTGTTGTTGAGTTGCACATGTTCTTCATATATTTTGGATATTAAACCCTTATCAGAGGTGTTGTTTGCAAATATCTTCTCCCATTCGAATGGTTCCTTCTTTGCCTTGTTGCT
>NW_006442109.1:11071785-11101874 GCF_000325575.1 Pteropus alecto
TTTTATAGTCAGGTCTTTAATCCATTTTGAGTTAATTTTGGTGTGTGGTGATAGACAACAGTCTAGTTTCATTCTTTTGCAGGTGTCTTTCCAGTTTTCCCAGCACCATTTATTGAAGAGACTTTCCTTTCTCCACTGTATGTTTTTGGTTTTTTTGTCAAAAATTATTTGCCCATATAAATATGAGTTTACTTTTGGACTCTCGCTTCTGTTCCACTGGTCCGTGTGTCTGTTTTGCTGCCAGACCCATGCTGTTTTGATTACGGTCGCTTTGTAGTATAATTTGAAGTCGGGCAGAGTGCTGCCTCCAGCCTCATTCTTTTTTCTCAGGATGGCTTGGGCAATTCAGGGTCTTTGTGCTTCTATACAAATCTGATGATTTTTTGTTCTATTTCTTTTTAAAAAGCCGATGGGATTTTGATGGGGATTGCATTAAAGGTGTGTAATGCTTTAGGTAATGTGGTCGTTTTAACGATGTTGATTCTTCCAATCCAAGAACATGGAATAACTTTCCATTTCTGTGTATCTTCTTCGATTTCTTTTAATAGGGTCTTATAATTTTCGTTAAATAGGTCCTTCACATGTTTCATTAAATTTATTTCTAGGTTTGTTTTTTGTTGTTGCAATTGCAAAAGGAATTATTTTTCCACTTCTTTTTCTGACACTTCGTTATTAGAGTATAAGAATGCTATGGATTTTCGAACGTTGATTTTGTATCCAGAAACTACTGTATTTGCTTATTGTTTCTAGTCATGTTCTTGTGGAGTCTTTAGGTTTTTCTATATAGAGAATCATGTCATCCACAAATAGTGGCAGGTTGACTTCTTCATTTCCTATTTGGATGCCTTTTATACCTTTCTCTTGTCTCATTGCACTTGCTAGGACCTGTAGTGGAGCCACTTTTGAACCTAAAGTATCTATCTCAGTTATACTTCATTGCCTCTCTTGAGGATGTTGATGCTCAAGAAAGTGCTTTGTGAATTTTAAAAGTTACTATTTACTTAATGAGTAAAACACCTACCAACAATGACTAGAACACATGAGGGTGCTCAGATGGTCCACAGTAACATTAAGGAGACAATGTGGGGGCAGAGGGAAGAGAAGGGCTCTCCAGATATGCTTTAAGGCAGATCCTGCAATGGAAGACCCTTTTAAAGAGATTACATATTGTCTTTAGAGTTCCCTAATATGTATTATGGAATTACTATGTTCTAGATTCTTAGGCCCAGTCTCATTGTAGCTCATCTAATCCCTTTTCCTATTCTGGGATTTTTCAAACAATTCTGTTAGAAAACCTGATGGTACTTAGAAGACCAAAAGCAAATTAATTTCATACCTCCCCAAAAGATTGGTAGTCTAACAACTGTATTTTGCTATTATGTATGGTTTGGGGTTTTATTATTTTTTTAAATCAAAATACTAAGGAAATATTCCTTATAGTATAATAAGCCCTTAAGTATTAGTTGGGAGAGGAAATAAATTGCTTCAAATAAAAGCCTGCAAAGCCAAAACTTATTACTGAAATACTCTCTCTTTATAATATGAGGAGTTTGATTTATTTTCTATGTCTAGGGGTATAGATTTAGTTTAAAATTCATTCCTTATTTTGAGGCGGGAGGGAAGTGGAACATTGGTAATGAGGGTCTGTTCCAAGCCCAGTTTTAACTTCTCTTTCAAGTCTTAACTGGGAAAAGAATCATTGAACTATGACTTGGCATTGAACTGAACTTCAGAGGAACTTGTTTTAGTGAAACAGCTTTGGACCTTGCATACATAGAGTATTCTAGCTTCAAGAGGTTTCTTGTGGTCCTTTTTAAGTGGCTCTTGGCTTTAAATTTTTGCATGGCCTGGCCTGTTTGGGGCATTAGGTAAAGTTTAATGAGTTAATTGACCTTTGCCTGAAGGCAAATTGATGTAGTAGAAAGTACCTGGGCTTTGCAGTGGTTTTGGGTTCCAATTCTAGTTACTAGCTCAGTGATCTTGGACAAATTACCCTGTGACTTTGATTTCATAATTTGCAGAGTGGGGTTGATAATATGTAGCTCATTGGATTATCATGCGGAATATATAAGTTTATGTCTATATTAAAGTTGCTAGCATGCATGGTGTGAGGCTCAAAGGAGACCTAAAATGGCTTGAGCCAAAGCTGTTTTTAGTTACTATACTATATGGAGATGCCTAGATACAGCTGTATACTTTTTCAAGAACCAGTAAGAAGGGATAATTGTGCCTTTTTTTCCTCTACAGGGCTGTGCTTAAGAGTAAAACTTCAACGGTGTTTACCGTTTAAACATAAGGTAAGGAAGATGTTTTTTGTTGTTTTATAACAGCTTTATTGAGATGTAATTCACCTATACAATTCACCTTTTTAAAGTGTACAATTTAATGGTTTTTACTTTATTCACCAAATTGTGCAAAGTCACTATTAATTTTGGAACATTTTCATTATCCCAATAATAGACCCCATACGGATAGCAGTTACTCCCCATTTCTCCCAAATCCTCCCCAATCCCTAAGCAACCACTAATCTACTTTTTGTCGCTAAAGATTTGCCTATTCTGGACGTTTTATTTAGATGGAATCATGCAATTTGTAGTCTTTTAAGACTGGCTACTTAGAATAATATTTTCAGAATTTATCCATGTTACAACATGTATCAGTATTTCATTCCTTTTTATAGCTTTACATACTATTCCATTGTGTGGATATACCTCATTCATTCATTTATCAGTCGATAGACATTTGGGTAGTTTCCGCTTTCTATGCTGTTGTGAACGTATGTGTACAAGTTTTTGTGTGGACATGTTTTCATTTCTCTTCCACCTGGGAGTGAAATTGCTGAATCATATGGTAACTCTACATTTAACTTTCTGAGGAGCTCCCAGACTGTTTTCCACAGCTTCTCCACCATTTCACATTCCCACCAGCAGTGTATAAGAGTTCTGATTTCTTCACGTCCTCGCCAACATTTATTATTATTTGTCTTTTTCATTATAGCCATCCTAGTGGATTTGCAGTGGTATGTCATTATGGTTTTGATTTGTAGTTCCCTAATGGCTCAAAACGTTGAGCATTTTTTCATGTGCAAAATCTTAAAACCAAGTACGACCCACTTAAAGAGGGCCACAAGGAACCTCTCAAATTTAGAATCTTTTATGCCTACAAGGTACCAAACCAGCTGTCTGTTTACCCAGAGATACAGTTTATATAGGAATAGCAGGGTAAGTGCTTGACTCTTGTCCTTTATTTGCTGTTTGCAGAATAATGCGTCATGCATAATTTTAAACCCAAGTAAATGGGTACATAGTGATTTTTTTTTAAAGATTGCAGCACCCGGTGTTCCTAGGTGGTCTCCCATCCAAATGCTAACCAGGCCCAACCCTGTTTAGCTTCCGAGATCAGACGAGATGGGCATGTTCAAGGTGGCATGGCTGTAGTGGAGTGATTTTATAACTGGTACTCTGTTGTCTAGAATAAGAGTTAGTATTATGCCACTAGGAATTTATATGGTGTTTTGTCTTTTAAAAAAGAATGGACTAGATAATATCTAAGGTCTCTTTTAGCCATAATAAGCTATGGTTTTTTTTCATTCATGAAAAAATCTCAGTAGTAAATAAGTATATAAGAATTAGCTCATATGCTCCAGGGTTCTCCAGAGAGTAAACATGTCTATATCATATAACATGATTTATTTGCCTTAGGATTTGCAACAATTTTGTGGATTTGTCTCAAAAGCCCTGTTTCTTAGAGGTTAGCTAATCTGAGGGAGTGAGTGCAGCAGGGTCAGGATGGGTAGCTTAACCAATATTGTACTTGAGAATAAATTTATCAAGATAAACGTGGATGAGAAAAAGGAGGATACTGAAAACTATATATTGTGATCCCATTTTTGTAAAATAAGCAATACAAATGAACATCTAACCTTGGGGTGTATGTATGTGTGAAATCTGTGTTAGATTATGGTGTATAGAGAAAAGGATGGAAGAAGCTACACTAGATTATTAATATAGCTTTCTTGGTGGGGGTGGGGCAGGGAGGAAGTTTAGATACTGGTTTGGGAGGAAGGAGAGATATCCATGTGTAAAATATGAGTGAGATCTCATTTGTATAAAATTGTATTCATTTGCATTCATAAAAAAAATAATAGACTTCCTCAGGTGACCAAAATTAAAAATCCTGCTTATTTTAGCACTTGTTTCAAAGAAGAATCTGAGAGATTTGTCCCTAAATCTTTGATGATGGAAACAGGATTTGGGCTTTAATCCCTAGACTTGAGTTCTTTGTACATTCCACCTCACTTATCATCTTAAAGTGCTCTAAATGTTTTGCTTTTAATATTTTTCTTCCTAGTTGGAAATCTACATTTCTGAAGGAACTCACTCAACAGAAGAAGACAGTAAGTGAATCTCGAACTATTAAAAAATAACTTCAGATAGTACTTTATCTTGGATACTAGGTTATTCTGCCAGCCAAGTATCTGCAGGGTCATTCGCAAAAAAGTGCAAAATCAGTTATTAGCTCTTCTTTGATGTGGGGAAACCTAGGCATTTCAAGAAAGTAACTTTTTCAATAGGACTCTGGGTGAATTAGAATTAGACCCTGTCGATATTGACTGGTTTAGGCAAGTGGCTACACATCTGTAAAGAACATCTGGCTCTAGGAACCTTGATTTATAAGCTCTAAACAGGACTTGATTCTTTTCCTTGGTTGTAAGCTAGAGAGCTGTGTACTTGAAAGTGAAATCGGAGGTCTACCAAGTAAAGCTGTAGGGAATCTTGGAATAGGTGTTGTCTTTCTGAGTCAGTGTAAGCCACTTAAAAATAGCAGAGGTGAGGTTTGGAAAAAGCAGAAGACAAAATGTTGCACATCGCATATGTATTACATTAAATACAACAGAATTTTATCTACAAATTATAGAGTGAAAATAGAGGAATACATTTAAAGTGCATGTTGTGCTTAGCTTTCATCACTAGGTAAATTGAGAAGTTGGGAAAAGACAGCAGATAAGAAAGGAACAGTAGTAGAGTAAGAGCCTCAATAAGACAGACATACAGAGGAAGACGGTGACTTAGAAAAGCACACATAGGAAGAGATGTACAAAAACACAAACACAGAAGAGAATTACAAAGAGGGAAGCCCACTGCTTTCAGAGGAACAGCCCATCCAGGAAACATTTTAGGTGCTGTCATGAAAACTACTAAAACCGTGTCCTATTTTCGCAGTTCTCAGTATGTAGATTTTACTCCTTGTGGGTTAAATTTATTCAGATCCCATAAACTGATAGCTCATACCTGTTAATATAAAAAATAAAAGAGTTTAGGTATGCTAAATCCACCTTTGTTATGTTTTTGAAACTCCTCTTGATTATGGGATTTTATAATACCATAGTACTAAACTTTATCATTCTGGGCTTTTCATACTTAGTATTTATTGAGTGCTTTCTACGTGTAGGCACAGTTTGACCTTTGAGATACATTGTAGTCCTTGTGGAGCCTACATTGTAGTAGGAAGAAATACAGAATTAAAATTGTTTATGTAGGAATATATGTATGTTTTCTACATGTGACATTTTAGCAGGATCCCAAAAAAGTTAGCCTGCTTTAAGAATATGGACATCCCTCTCTTGAACTCTTCCATCAAGAGTGCTTTTAGCAAATTAACGACAAGAGGTATGAGCCAATACATTTATCATGTGAAGATCAATGCAAACTGTTAAAAAAAAAAAAAAACCTAGTAGATAAATAGAAAGAGACATGAATAGAAAATCCACACAAGAAGAACTAATAAATAAACATGGGAAAATATTATCTCACTATTAATCAAGAAATTACAACAACAATTGGAGCCATTTTTTACCTCCTGTTTTATGTGTGTGTATGTGAATTTGTTTTTATTAATACCAGATAATTCTGGCAAACTGATAGTTCAGGTACTGCTGTTGCAAATATAAGTTGCTAAAAAAATATTGAGAAGTAATTCAATGATATGAATCAAATTATGAAGATACTTATATACTCTGATCTAATAAACCCACGTTTAGAATCTTTTCAGAAAGAAGGCTGTATGTTTAAAGGTGTTTATTGTAACATAGTCTTCATAATTAATATAGAACTTATAATTTTTTCTGTGTTAAATAACCCTGTAGTTTAAAAAATAGGCTCAAGGGGAAAAAAGAGCAATTTTAAAAATTGTGTTTACTGAAGTACATTACTTCAGTAACATAAATAGTTACTGAATATAACTATATATGAACAAAGATTAGGAAGAAAGAAATGAAAAGTTGTAGTAGAGTAGTAGGATTATAACAGATATTTTTCTAAGTCTTCTTTCCAGAACTTATGAATAATTAACCAAAACCAACTGTAAGTTCTCAAGGAGTTAAATTTTCTGTTTTAACAGGCTAATAAAAATAGTGTCTGTTGCCATATATTGACACAGTTTTTTTTGCTAACTTCTGTCTGTGTGTTTTGCAGTCAACAAGCAGATAAATGACAAAGAGCGAGTAGCAGCTGCAATGGAGAACCCCAGTTTACGGGAAATTGTGGAACAGTGTGTCCTTGAACCTGACTAATAGCTGTTTTAAAAGCCACTGAACTGTAATTATTTGATATATTTGTTTAAACTCTGTAAAATGTAAAAGACTCATGTTTAATACATAGGTGATTTGTACCTCAAAGCATTTTTTTAAAGGATGATTTCCAAGCAAGATTTAATTATAAGGTAGTACCTAGTTTGTTCAGTGTATAACATTCTCAGGATTTGTAACACTTAAATGATCAGACAGAAAAATATTTTCTAGTTGTGATGTGTAAGATGAGTTGCTATTTTTCTGATGCCCATTCTTATACAACTGCTTTTCATGTCAAATACTTACCGTGCCCAAATATATTCAAGTTAAATCATTACTCTGTAAAATAAATAAAACAGAGATGATTCTTGTAATGACATACCTTAGAATGTCTTTATTGAACTGTAAATTTCAGTGTAAATGTCATCTCTAAAAAATATTTCCAAAGCTTTATTTTTGGATTATTATGTAGAATCAGAGATCTGAGAACCAAAAATAATCCTTAAGATCAGCTCTAGGCCCTGCTTTCCTTCAAGGAAGGTCCTGGACCCATTTATAGATGAGGAATAAATGTGAAGTGCGCCAAATGACATATGTAATTTTGAAGATCAAGAAGTCTCCAAAGAAGTTTTGATTAAAACAATCTAAATTTATGGTCTCTTCTTTACTTGTACTTTGTTCAGTTTGTTTTGGGGGATAATATCATTTGAAGTGTAACAGGGTGTGGTAGGCAGCCTCCAAGATGGCCCCCGATGATCCTTGATTCCTGGTATTCATGCCTTTATATAGTTTTCTTCCATATTGAGTCAGAGCTGGCTGGTGTGACTAATAAAGGATCAGAGGTGACAGTGTGTGACTTCTGAGGCTAAAACATAAAAGGTATTGCTTCTTTCATTTTGGTCTGGATTGCTCATTCTGTGGAAATCTGGTTGCCATGTCATGAGAACCCTTGAGCAGCCCTAAGGAGAATTCCACATGGAGAGGAACTGAGGCCTTCCACAAACAACCAGCACCAGCTTGCAAACTGTGAGGGTGAACCATGTCAGAAGTCAGAACCATGTCCAGTTCCACTCAGGCTGATATCTTGACTGGAATCTCACAAGACCCTGAGCCAGAACTGCCTAGCTAAGCCACGCCTGAATTCTTGACCCAGAGAAGCTGTGAGCAATAATAAATGTTTATTGTTTACACCACTAAGTTTTGGCGTTGTTTGTTATGCAACAATAAGTAACAGACAAGTTATTAGAATGGAATTCTTTTGCCTCAAATTTGATTGAAGATACTAAGGGGAAGGCAGGAGAACATGAACCCCTTTATCTAGTTTAAGAATATAACTTGAGAGAACAGAGGAGTTAGAAGATTGATGAAAAGATTTTTTTGGGAAAAACTGTTGCAGTGCTGAGTTCCAACCCCCATTTTGGAAGAAGAGTAGGGAAGTGACACCGTCTACCACTATCCACTGAGGAGAATTTCAAGTGGACAACTCAGTTTGGAAATGTGTTCTCTGCTTTGGAAGACCCAGAAAACTGGTGCCTGACTCAGGCCTGAGAATGCAAGCAGAACTGGGCTGAAGGTTGGTCTCTGACTCCTGCTTAGGAAATCTAGAGGGTAAAAGGCAAAGCTAACTGCCTTGCTGATGGCATTGTCATGGCTAGGGATGAATGAATTTTCTTACGGCCGTGCTGTGGGGTCATATTTGACGTTTCCAACAGGCCATCAGCAGAGCCAAGGAGACCTCAGCCAAAAGGGTCTGCACACATACTGCCTGGTGCCCAAGTACTGAGAAGAGGACAGCAAGTGAACAGCCAGGATGGAAATGCATCTGCCAGGGTCAAGGGGCACAACAGGAACCTCTGGTTAAGTCATAAAGATGTCAACCCAAGAGAAAGCTCTTAACACCAGCCACGCCCAGAGAGCACAGAGCCAGCCAGGTAAGTAAGAACTGCTCTATTTCTAGTGCTTCTCCCTCAGCTTCCGAGGCTGTGGTAGAATAGGTAGCATAGAGAGGAGTTGAAGAGGAAAGAAGAGGGAGTGAAGGACTCCATCCCACTGTTCTGCTATAGGTTTCAGGCCCAAAGCTCAGATTAGCAAAAGTTAATGCCAAGTTTGTAGTTTTGACCAGATACTTTAATGCAATGAGACTATATGATTAAAAATGACAGGAAGATTTATCTGACAAATATGTCTGCCTAAATCTTTACCCATGAACAGAGGAAGATCATGTCTTCTCAACAAAGTTTCAAATGATAGTAGGGGACAAAAATAAACCTAACTCTTATATACCACATACTGGTTATAGAAATCCTGTTAAGCCATCTGGGCTTCTGCTAAAGTTCTGCACTGTGAATAACGGCGTGTTCTCCCTCTCGCTTCAGATGATCAAAAATGCCACTGTTAGAGAAACCACAAATATTGTGGCATTGGAGCACTAGCTTTGTGGAAATACCACTGTTGATTCTGGATTTTTTGCTATAAAAGTTCTCATTGGCTCCTTTCTTCCAGATCTTTAAAAATCTGTCACCCACCATATATAAATAGATCTAGAAGTAATGCGATGTTGCTGATTTTTGGTTATCACTGTAATCACTTCTTTCTAAATTACAAACCCACCAGAAAAGGTCCTTAGCACCAACACCAAGTTTCTTGCTTTATGGCAGTCTCTGATCCAGGTCCAGGGCAAGAGCTAGTGCACCTGGTGTGCACACTGTTCCATATTCTCCTACCTAGTGCACACATGTGCATACACACATGCTTTTTGACCAGCCACCTTCTAAGATGAGAAAGCATTATCTGAGGGAGCTCTGGGGTTCATAGCCCAGGGTCAAATTTACACGAATCCCCAAGTTCTGACCATTTCTCATCACCGGAGCTCTGATAATCTGGGAAACCCAGGAAGCCGCATATAGAGCTTGAGGAGCAGGGCTGTCTTTACATCCCCTTCTCATGAGACCTTGATACATAAAACTCTCACTGCCAGTTTCAGGTGGCCGGAGTCTGAAGTCAGATCCCTAGTGTATACTTTCCTCAATTCATGTACTTAACTCACTGGTTCACTTATCAGCAGATATTTAGTGAGCACTTTACGAGTAACAGGTACTATCTTAGGAGCCGAGGATAGAAAGACGAATCAGCCACTGTCTGTCCTCCTGGCGTTCATACATACTGACCTCTGCTTTCAGCCCTCTGCCCCAAGCAATGAGTGATGCAGGCTCAGTCTCATGGAGTGCCTGACCTTGTCCTGGCCAGGTAGACATGGAGGCCAGACAGCCAGACTCAAAGACAAAACTATACCTTACAAACTGTCTGGTAAGGAGACCACTGATGTGCAACCAGAAACAGGTTACTGCTGCAGGCACGCCCATCCTGCTGACCCTGCTGCTCTTGGAAGTTAGTAATGTCTACGTCTCCACTACTGCCAGTGTGATCGCTCCTCTATCCCTAATCTCTACTGTTTTGTGTGACTCACTTTAGCTTCTAAGTCCTAGATGGGCTGATCCCAAGTCACATCTCCATGTCTTGGCTGTCAGGGAGGTGGGACAAGGAAGAATCTGTATGGGGAGGCCGACTTTTTCCCAGCAAGACACATGGCGGGAATTTCCCACATACAGTTAATAGAGTTTCTATGACTAATGTTCACTATATTAATAATATATTTAAATGAATTTGTACTTAATCGTAATAGCATCTACATGCACGTGAGAAATAGATGCATACAAGACATATTATCTAGTCCCATCTAGTCAGCAAACTTTTTCAGAAAGGGGCCAGATATTTTAGGCTTTGCATCTCTGTTGCACATATTCAGCTCTGCTTTTGTAGTGCAAAAGCAGCCATGACAATATACAAATGAATGAGAGTGCCTGTGTTCCAATAAAACTTTATTTTTGGACACAAATTTGAATTTTATATACTTTTCACGTGTCATGAAATATTCTTTTGATTTTTTTTTAGCCATTTAAAAATATAGAAATTCTATTCTTAGCTTGTGGGTTGTACAAAAGCAAGTATTATACTAGATTTGGCCTATGCCATTTGCCAACTTCTCTTCTATAGAAATGATTCTTAATCTTTTTGGAAGGTCTCAGACCTCTGAGACTCTGACAAAAGATATGGAATGGAACCCCTCCCTAAAGGAAAAAGGCACTCATACAAAGTATGTGATTCCAGGACTTTCATAGATTTGCTAAGAAGTCAGTGGATCCCAGGTTAATAACTCTGGTAGACAAATAGTGCTAGCTCAGCACTTGGGTTTCTCATTCCTTCAGTAACTCCTAGGAGCCTGGAGGTTCACAATCTTGGTTAGGAGCCACTATTTTCTTAGTCTATAACAAATAATCGAGACGCTTTGTAGCTCCACTGTAAAGCAACTGCTTTGTTACTCAAACAGCAGATAACTCCAGCAGGATACAATTAACTAATTAGGGGAGGATTGTTTATTAGGAAAGATGAGAATTGCTATAAAAGTCATATTGCATTCATAGTCTACTTGGTGTCCCCCATGTGTTAATACAATGGAAGAAAACCAGCCATTGAACTGTGAGCGTTGAAACTCATCACTGATGCGCCGTTCCTGGAAACACTCTATTTCTAAAGCTGCTAGTGGGTACTGAGTATTTATTATATTACTCCTTATATCTTTGTGTATGTGGTATGAAATACTTTACAAATAAAATTTGTATAAAGCCCACTGGATCTAGCCTGGGCCAGTATTTGTCCCTGACTCAGGTCGAACTGCCTATGAGACAGAGGTGAACTCAGTCCCTGTGTGAAATTATTTGGGGCAGATATGCTGGGAGAATGGGGGTAGCAGCTGTTGTGTGGGCTGTGAGGTTCTCTCTGAGTACTGTTAGGATCACACAGACCTTTGACCCTCACAAAGGAGGTGGTTCAGAGCACAGAGCCTGGTGCCAATCTGCCACTTGTTCTAACCCTAGACTTAGCCACATGGTAGCTGTATGATCTCGTGTAATGTCCAAAGTCTCTTTACCTTAGTTCCCTCATTTGTAAAATGAGGATGATAAAAGTACCTATTTCATAAGGCTGTTAAAAGGATTAAGAGGGAATACTAGTGAATGCTGAGCTCAATGTCTGGAACATAGTAAATGCTTTATTAGTGTTAAATAAAGATAGAAGAGAGCCCTTTGGTGCTAAGTTTCTTAATGGAGGCAATGATCTTCCTGCCTGGCTGGGTGCAATTACCTAGGGAGCACTAGATGGCAGCAAAGCATGATTCCTTGGTGCCAGCTCTCACGCCTCCCTAAGAGGTTTCATGGTTAATTGTTTCTTATTAGTCCAGAGAGTTTTTATGCCTGTAAAATCCAATACAAAAAAATATATATATACACTTTTTGCACAAATTTTAAGCATATATCGTGCCAGATTGGGCTGTTCTATGCTTTACTTTATTCATTTATTTTTTTACTTAACAATGTATTTTTGAGAGATTCCCACATCAAGCTACAAAGAGCTTCCTCATTACTTTTTGCAGTGTGAGTGTTTTGTTGTATGTATCATTTTATTTAACAAGCCTCCTTTTGATGTACATTTAGGTTTTTGCCACTATTTTGCTATTATAAACCATGTTATAATGAGCAACTTTTTATGTAGCTCATATTATACATGTACAAGTAGAACTCTAGGGTAAATTCCTGAAAATAGGATTGTTGGGTAAAATATCTATGCATTTATAATTAGGTAGATATTGACCAATTGTCTTTTAAAAAGATTGTGCCATTTTATACCCCTACCGTCCAGGTTTGGAAGCTCCATTTCAATGCAGCCAAATAAGGCTTTATCAAACTTTTAGATTTTTGTCAAACTCCACCTCAGTAGAGTTTTAATTTTTATTTCTCTCATTATGAACAAGGTTAAGCAACTATTTGTATATGTATATGTATTTCTTTTTCTGTGAACTATCTGTTCATATCATTTGTCCATTTTTCTTGTTAGTCTGTTTTAATAATTTGCAGGAAGTCTTTATGTATTGGGGAGAGAGTAGCCCTTTGTGATGTGTGTTGCAAGTATTTTTTTTCCAGTTCGTCACTTGTTTTTGACTTTTTTTTATTGCCATGAATAATTTTTCTGTGACTTAATTTATCAATCTTTAATTTTATATACCCTGGAGTATGTGTCTTATGTTTCCATTTAACTTTTGTTATTTAACATTTTAACATTTTAATCTTTGATCCATTTGGAATTTATACTAGTATACAAGGAGAAATGAAGCCAACTCAGTTTTTATCCAGATGGCTAATTATTGTCTTAACACCATTTATTGAATTGTTTACTTTATCCATGACTATTATTTTGAAATCTTACTTTATGAACCACATGATCACAACAATATTTTTTTATGATAAAAAATGTACAATTTAATGTCCAATAATTGGTAAATTGTTAAATAATTTATACTACATTCATTTAATGGAATCTTAATGTTTTCAAAGACTAATTATGTGGGAGAATTCCCAAGATAAAATCAAGAAAGGAAAAGCAAAATACAAAACAATATATGCCAAGTGATCCCAATTAAAAACAAAAGAGTACATTTACATATAAAATGGATAAAAGGAAATTATATTTAAGAGTAGTTCTCTCTGCCTTAAAAGAAGTTTATTTGCAATGACTATATTTCCTTTTAATAACTTGATAACCCCTAATAATTGTTATTTAAAACACCAAAAAAAATCTTATGATATATGTATTTTTTATAAAACCATTTTTAAAAATATTTTTTTAAGGTGGGAGATAAATAAAATTTATTTTTCTCCCTTGGGAAAGCCTTGGGGAAATTTTCTTTTATCTAAACACCTAGAGTCTAATACTGTAGCACACTGCTCATATTTTTGGTTACCTTGAATGTTTTCTCTATTTCCTATCTTCTTAGATGCCTCCTCTATATCCCACAGTGCCTGGTACAGTGTTTTCTTGTTGAATTGTTTCAGGCTCACTTTAGTCATGATAAGGGGATTCGGCTACACCCATGGTTTCAGTCTTAGCATTTCATGTAAGGAATGTCTACTAAACGAAGGGTCAGGGGGCCTGACCTTTAATCCTGGCTTTGTTCCCAGAGTAATGGGAACTCTGATAAAAGTCACTTCCCTTCTTTGGGCCTCCTTCTTCCTGCTATAAAATGAAGGTGTTAGATAATCTCTAACATTCCTTCTGGTTTTTAAATTTCTACCTACTAAATGCAACAGTGGATTCTAGCTTTCTGGGGCTTCCAAAGATTCATTAACATCATTAACAACTATAGGAGTGATTAATATTGAGCTTGGTGTACAGTTGCTAATTCATTGATTCATGCAGAATTAAAAATGATTATGAGTCTATGGCCATGCTACCCTGAACAAGCCCAAACCCTTCTGATCTCAGAAGCTAAGCAGGGTTGGGACTGCTTAGTACTTAGATGGGAGACCACCTAGGAAGACCAGGTGCTGTAGGCGTAAAAAAATAAAAATATAAGGAAAAAAATGATTATGATCCTTTAGTGAAGCTTATTAGTTCTTCTTCTATTTTTTTTTTTTAAGGAATGTTATAGTTCTCAGGTTTTTTTGTTGTTATTTTTTGTTATTCTGGTTAAGCTAATTAAGCTAAATTGGGTCACATCAACTGACTTTCCTTGTTGCTGAATTCCTGAGGCTGTCATATCAGTGTTCTTAGGCTACATTAAGGTGAGGTGTGTTCAGATGAATCAGAATACAATAGGCCCCCATATATGGGGAATACGTTCCAAGACTCTCAGTGGATACCTGACACTGCAGATGGTACTGAACCCTATATACACTGTTTTTTCCTATATATACATACCTATAATAAAGTTTAATTTGCAAATTAGGCACAGTAAGAGACTAAGAATAATAACTAATAATAAAATAGAACCACTATAACAACATATTGTAATAAAAGTTATGTGACTGTTCTCTCTCAAAATGTCTTATTGTATGGTATTTACCCTTCTTCTTGTGATGATGTGAGATGATAAAATATCAGTGTGATGAGGTGTAGTGAGATCAATGACTTAGGCATTGTGATGCAGCATTAGGCTACTGTTGACCTGGCAAATTGTCAGCAGGAGGATCATATGTTTGGGTGATATTGGATCATTGAGCCAGTTGTACATAGTTTGTCTTATTAATTAATCTGGTTTTCTTTAATCATAGAAGTAATATAAAAACATAGCATAATCAAAAAAAGTTAAAAAAATAGAAAATGAAAACTAGAAGCCTTTTTTTCCACCCACCCCAGTATTATTCCCCAAAGACAACTGCGTTCAACTATTATTTGTATTTTTAGTTTTTCTGCTAATTACTACAATAAATGTTATAGTTTACTTTCTCCAACTTTTGATTTTGAACAATTTCAAACTTATAGAGAAGTTGTAAGAATTCGGCTAGGCTTATCAACTGTAACAGCTTGCCCTATTTAACTTTTACTCTACAATATACATATTCTCCATTTTTCTGAACGACTTGAGGAATAGTTATAAACATAACGCCACTGCTCCCCAAAATACTTCAACATGCCTGTCCCATGAATAAGGACATTCTCCATAACCACAATATAATTCTCCCACTCAAAAAATGTAGCATTGATAGGATTATGTATTCCATAATTCAAATTTTTACAATTGTCCAATAATGTCCCTTTTGATGTTTTTTTTCAATCTAGGATCCAATCATTTATTACATATTGCACTGAGTTGATCTATATCTTTAGTGTCCTTTAATTTAGAACAGTCATGTTTTTAGAGTACAGGTAAGTTGTTTTGTAGAATATCTCTCGATTTGGGTTTATATGATTGTTTTCTCATAATTGGATTCAGCTTCTATATTTTTGGCAAGAGTACTACATAAATAATGTTATATCTTTCTCAGTGCAACACATTAGGAGATGCATGATGTCTATTTGTCCCATTACCAGTGATGCTAAATTTGGACATTTTATTAAGGTGGTATCTGCTAGAATCCTCCACTGTAAAAGTATCCTTTTTTCTTTGTCATTAATGAGTAGTTGTGGGGTGATACTTAAAGACCACATGAATATACTGTTTTCCAACAACCTTTTACTCAATAGTTTTAACATCTGATGATGAGTCTTGCCTAAATCACTCATTACTATATGGTGGTAAAGTAGTGAGTTTTCTAATTCTATCATTTCTTCTATACTTATGACTTGGCATTTTTCTTCTAAAAATCTTTTTATTTTTCTCTCCTGTTAAAATTTTTATTTTAAAATATCAGATTAGAACTGATGGATTCTTTTAAAATTATTCAGTATATTATAATCTATTCTTTTCAATATTTCAATACTCAAATTATTCCAAATCTGGCCAGTGGGGGCCCCTCCAAGCTGGCTCCCTTAACCTCAACACATTAGTTACCATCCATTTTGAGCACTTCCTTACTTTCTGGCACAAGAAGTTCTAGGTTCACCTTGTACTTTTTCTGCCCCAACACTGATATTAGTCATTTTTCTTAGGAGCCTTCCATTGTAATTTAAAATTATATAAACCACAGCAAATTCCCTGCCTTCTACCTCTTATCCCCTTTCCACTTTCTAAATTTGATAGGTATATACTTTTTGAGTTGTCAATTAGGCTACATTAAGGTGAGGTGTGTTCAGATGAATCAGAATACAATAGGCCCCCATATATGGGGAATACGTTCCAAGACTCTCAGTGGATACCTGACACTGCAGATGGTACTGAACCCTATATACACTGTTTTTTCCTATATATACATACCTATAATAAAGTTTAATTTGCAAATTAGGCACAGTAAGAGACTAAGAATAATAACTAATAATAAAATAGAACCACTATAACAACATATTGTAATAAAAGTTATGTGACTGTTCTCTCTCAAAATGTCTTATTGTATGGTATTTACCCTTCTTCTTGTGATGATGTGAGATGATAAAATATCTGTGTGATGAGGTGTAGTGAGATCAATGACTTAGGCATTGTGATGCAGCATTAGGCTACTGTTGACCTGGCAAATTGTCAGCAGGAGGATCATATGTTTGGGTGATATTGGATCATTGAGCCAGTTGTACATAGTTTGTCTTATTAATTAATCTGGTTTTCTTTAATCATAGAAGTAATATAAAAACATAGCATAATCAAAAAAAGTTAAAAAAATAGAAAATGAAAACTAGAAGCCTTTTTTTCCACCCACCCCAGTATTATTCCCCAAAGACAACTGCGTTCAACTATTATTTGTATTTTTAGTTTTTCTGCTAATTACTACAATAAATGTTATAGTTTACTTTCTCCAACTTTTGATTTTGAACAATTTCAAACTTATAGAGAAGTTGTAAGAATTCGGCTAGGCTTATCAACTGTAACAGCTTGCCCTATTTAACTTTTACTCTACAATATACATATTCTCCATTTTTCTGAACGACTTGAGGAATAGTTATAAACATAATGCCACTGCTCCCCAAAATACTTCAACATGCCTGTCCCATGAATAAGGACATTCTCCATAACCAATACATAATCCTATCAATGCTACAATGTAGCATTGATAGGATTATGTATTCCATAATTCAAATTTTTACAATTGTCCAATAATGTCCCTTTTGATGTTTTTTTTTCAATCTAGGATCCAATCATTTATTACATATTGCACTGAGTTGATCTATATCTTTAGTGTCCTTTAATTTAGAACAGTCATGTTTTTAGAGTACAGGTAAGTTGTTTTGTAGAATATCTCTCGATTTGGGTTTATATGATTGTTTTCTCATAATTGGATTCAGCTTCTATATTTTTGGCAAGAGTACTACATAAATAATGTTATATCTTTCTCAGTGCAACACATTAGGAGATGCATGATGTCTATTTGTCCCATTACCAGTGATGCTAAATTTGGACATTTTATTAAGGTGGTATCTGCTAGAATCCTCCACTGTAAAAGTATCCTTTTTTCTTTGTCATTAATGAGTAGTTGTGGGGTGATACTTAAAGACCACATGAATATACTGTTTTCCAACAACCTTTTACTCAATAGTTTTAACATCTGATGATGAGTCTTGCCTAAATCACTCATTACTATATGGTGGTAAAGTAGTGAGTTTTCTAATTCTATCATTTCTTCTATACTTATGACTTGGCATTTTTCTTCTAAAAATCTTTTTATTTTTCTCTCCTGTTAAAATTTTTATTTTAAAATATCAGATTAGAACTGATGGATTCTTTTAAAATTATTCAGTATATTATAATCTATTCTTTTCAATATTTCAATACTCAAATTATTCCAAATCTGGCCAGTGGGGGCCCCTCCAAGCTGGCTCCCTTAACCTCAACACATTAGTTACCATCCATTTTGAGCACTTCCTTACTTTCTGGCACAAGAAGTTCTAGGTTCACCTTGTACTTTTTCTGCCCCAACACTGATATTAGTCATTTTTCTTAGGAGCCTTCCATTGTAATTTAAAATTATATAAACCACAGCAAATTCCCTGCCTTCTACCTCTTATCCCCTTTCCACTTTCTAAATTTGATAGGTATATACTTTTTGAGTTGTCAATATTTATAGTATTACATTTTGATCCGTACGTATTGTTAAACTAGTTTACTCTTTGCATATAGGTTGTTTCTCAGAAATAAAAACCAATAAATGAGATGTCTTTTGTGATTATATATAATTGCCTTTAAAAACAAATATACATTGGATTATTACATTTTAGTGCAGATATGAATTTTCTAAGGAGCTTGTTAAAGGTTTGCATTCC
Organism: Pteropus alecto; assembly: GCF_000325575.1. Taxonomy (NCBI): domain Eukaryota; kingdom Metazoa; phylum Chordata; class Mammalia; order Chiroptera; family Pteropodidae; genus Pteropus; species Pteropus alecto. Next base: position 11,090,090 of record NW_006442109.1, read on the forward strand.
TCAGCCCCAACCCCAGAAGTTCTGAATCAATAAATTTAAGGTGTCTGGTGATTCTGACATTCAGAAGAAGTAGTATTGGGTACATAAAGAAAGAAATAATCCCATATCATTAAAATTTGGCAGCTTAATTGAGAATCCTTCAAGTGTCCACCCCTAAAGAATTCTTTTCTTTCCAGCTGTATTTTATTTTGGGGTAGTCATACTCAGCTCAGACTATTTCTTATACCCCATATCATTCTTTCTTATGAGGATTCTCTAAACATTTTTACACTTTCTAGAGTAATTTTTTTCATGTTCAATGTGTGTGGCAAGATTTATGAGACATTTTGTTCTCATATTTAGTGGACAGTTTGGTTTGGTAAGTGAGAAGTCTGTTGGTCTGATCTGTATTCTTCTTAAGGCAAGATGCTTTTCCTCCTCTGAATTCTTTTAGGATTTTTTTATTCTTTATTCTTAGGGTTCTGAAGTTTCACCATGATGTGCCTTGGTATAGATATTTTTTTCATTGACCCAACTTGGTAGTTGGTGGGTTTCTTTAATCTAAAGATTTTTATCTTTTTTTTTTTTTTAGCCAAAGATAATTTTTTTAGTATATCTTTTACTATTTCTTCCTTTTAATTTTCTCTCTTCTCTCCTAATACTCATTTTAAACAAATGTTAGATTTTCTAAATCTATTCTCTATGCCTCTGAACATTTCTCCATATTTCCCATCTTTTGGTTCTGTTCTGGAAGACTTCTATATTTTCTAGTTTACAAACTGTAAGTGGGATGGTGTATTGTTAGTCTAGCTTTCCTGTTGGGGACAAACTGACAAAATAGAGTTTTAATATGAGCATGGCACACTGTGGTGTGTTTCACTTCTAGATAGAGCCATCTTTTCTTTTTCACCCTGTGTTCCTCGTGAAGGACCAGAGTTACTTCTGCTCTGCTTCTCCCAAGGGCCCCGGCTACTCTAACTAGGAGGCTTCCCTAGGCAGATTATTCTGTTCTTTACAGAGGTATTCTTAGGCTTTATCCCAAATCCAAAGCTGTATCCTCTAGCCAATGCTGGGCGGAAGAGTAGCGGGAGGAGCCCAGCGGCCCTGCTGTGCCTGATGTGGCCCTTTGTGAATGATTCTGGACATACTGAACACCCCTGCCTGCCTAACTTCTGTTTATCTTAATGGTCAATGCAAAGCTTGGAGCTTTGGGGTATGGCATAAATGGGGCTCTGGAGTCAGACTGTCTGGGTTTAAATCCTGCCTCTGCTACATGTTAACTACGTGAGTCTCACTAAGTCTCATTGGTAAAATGGGGATTATAATAATACAGTGATTGGTGTACAGTAAGTGGTCAGTTATTTTTAGTGACTGTGAAGACTGAACTCAGCTATGTTGAGCTGTGATTTTATCTGCTTTTTTTCTATCAATCTGATCTCACTTATTTTCTTTTTTTATTTTAATGTTTATCAAAATAACATTATTTTAAAGAGTAAATACTTTATAAGTCTTATAACTGAAAACCAACATCCCCTGTCCTATCCTGCCCCACGCTTGAGCCCCACTCCCTAGAAGCTCCCAGTTTCAACCCTTGAAATTGTTCTTTTGTTCTTCAACACCATATTTCCAAAAAATATTATTATAATGCTATTTCATGACTTTTCAGTTTTATTTATCCACTGATTTCCTACTATGAAAGATGGTCTAATGCTTATACTTTCCCCTGTCCCTCATCATTCTTTTGACTGAGATAAGATAAAAATTTATTCACATTATTATGACATGTAAATATTATTCACAGCTCAAAGCTGAGCTCTAGTGTATTGTGATGAACATTTCCTTACTTATGCATCCTTTTTGCCTGAGATTAATGATCACTTTGTCATTCATTCATTTAATTTTTCTAGATATATATATTAAATCCATCCCAAAACTTTCCTCTCTAAGAGCACCACTCAGTAGGTTTAAACACATTACCTGTTGTATCGGATTCACTTTTTTTTTCGGAGACATCACTCCTGGAGCCCTCTGTTCCTCTGCAGATTCCCCTGCTCCAATATGGACTAGTTGCTCTCTAGGCCTGCTGCATGCTGTCATCCTTGGGCTTCCCTTTCCCATCATCCTGATATTTTACCCACCTTCTCTCCTGTGTTGGAAGCTCTGTGACAAAGTGGAAAACTCTGGGTGTGAAAGAAGATGCCTTCATTTGATTCCTGGCCCTTTAGCGTTGAGCACATTCCTGGTTCTCCCAGTATCAGTCAGGTTCTTGCCAACTCAGCACAAAGGGATTTGCTGGATGGCTAGAGTGACTTGGACTCAATGGGAAGCTGAAACAGCAGGAACCAAAGAGGCTCTAGAGACTGGAACACTCTGTCGAGAATATCTCCTTTACTTCTGAAGACCACTGTGAATAGCTTGGCATTACTCATTTGGGATTCAGAATGCTGGGAAGAAGTATCTGATTGGCCAGCTAATGTTCTCATGGATACTGAGGTTGGGGGGAAAAGGACTTTCTCTCTTCAGTTTTTATGGTGGGAGATGGTTCATCACATCCACTTCACCCTAATACTGCCCCTGTAGTTGCTTCCTCTCAAATAGGAAAGGTGCATTGGAAATTGGAGAGCCAAAACAAATATACATGTCTACTACACTCTTTGAGTCTCAGTTTTTCCATCTATATTATGTGTGAGTGTGCGTGTGTGTATCTTATATAACGGTATTCAACTTAGAGATTGAGATAATTGGAAAACAGTACAATGCCTGGCTCATGATAGGGTCTCTATAAATGTTGATTTGATCTTGTAGAAGGATAAAAATATTCTATGTGGATGGAGTGATAGAAGACAAGACTGAGAATCTCCTGAAAGGAATGAGCTGAGGCAGCTTGGGGTCCCTTATCCTGGAGAGCAGTTCTGGAGAGGAAGGAGCAGGGCTAAGTCCTGTTTGGGGCAGAGGCTACTGTATATGACTGGATTTGGCCTTTTGTATCTTTGTTTTCCAGGATATAGCTGCTCATTACTGGGTCAGGAACTGGGCTTAGCTTAGATGGAGTCAGCGTACAGACCAGGGAGGGCAGAACAGGACCCTGAGTGGGAAGGCCAGCTACATAGACGTCAGGGATCAGTCAGGGGTGTGGAAGGATTTGCCTGCAGAGTGACCAGATCTGGCCCTGAAGTTTCTTTTCAGAGGAAGATGAGGAGGAAATGCTGTCCTACCCATCCTTCCTTCATAGGTTCACCAAAGACCTCTGATAAGTCCAACCACATTATCAACAAAATGTGGAAAAGAAAGACAGGAGTCACTCAAAGGGCACATTAACAAACACAGAAAAGTGAAATCATAGCTTCAGCTCAGCGGGCATGATTGTGACGTCTGGGAAGCAGTCTCTCCTCAGGGGAGCCTCTCTGCCTCTGCCCCCAGTCACCCAGGGACCATCCTTCCTCCTCTGGGCTCCCTTGGGACTCTTCCCAGGCTCTGACCTGGCCCTAGAACATGAGATTCTGGGCATTTGTTCCCAAGATATCTCCTCCGCTTGTCTTTGGGCTCCCGAAGGGCAGGGCTGGTGCCTCACTTCTCTCAGGGTCTGGCCAAGGGTGGGCACCAGGAAATGTTTGAAAAATGAATGAGCTTGGAAATTGAGCTGAGCCTTAGATAAATGAAGGGCAAAGAAATAAAGTATCTCAGGTGCAGTGGCGGGACCAACATGGCTGGAGAGATATGGCACAAGTGACAGTCTTGAGAGAGGGAAACATTTATTTTGGAAGAGAAACTGACATTTGTGCCAGTTTCAAATATTTTGTCTGGTTCTCACATCAGTCCTGAGAGAGCGAGGTGTAATTATTCCCATTTTACAGATGAGGCAACTGCAGCTCAGACAGGGGAAGTGACTTGTCCAGAAAGTGGCTGAAAATAGAAATACAAATAGTCCTATCTGATTCCTGAGCCTAGAGAAGTACTTTAGTAGAATTTGTAGCCCTAAAGGTGGGCATAGTTTAGGGGCCCTGGCCAAGCATCCCGTGCCTGTGTCACCAACCTCTGCTCCACATAGAAGGTGACAGCATATGCCTGGGTCCTGATCCCAGAGTGTGACTCCAATCCTGGCTCAAGTGGGAGTCAAGGCAATAAATGGCAAGTGGTTTCACACCCCCAGGCTTTTGTACACACAGCTGCTTCCACCTATTGTGTTCTCCTTCCCTCTCCCCATCTCCTACTCTCCTGGTCCTTTTCTTTCAAGTTTGAATCAAGCCTCTTCTTCCCCACATGCCCACATGATGCCTGATGGAGTAGACCTGACACTTCCAGGCACTGAGCCAGCATCTGGCTCCAGGAAGTACCCAGGAGAGTGCACATAGTTCCAGGAATCCCCACTCTCCAGAGCTTCCAGGGAAAGGCAAGGCCTCCCATGCCCCAGCCCCTTTCTTTTTTCCTCCCCTTCCCTGCCCCATCCCTGTGGTAGGGTAAAGGCCTTGCTGAGTCTAGCAGGCTAGAGGGCTAGAGATTAGAGCTGCTGACCTCTTCAGGGAGGAAGCAGGAAGGGCGCCAGGCCTGCTCCACACCCCTGATCCCGCCTGGCTGGGTGTGGGAGATCAGAGGGCACAAGGTAGGGTGGGCAGGGCCAGGAATGGCTGAGAAGACAGGCCACCAGGCCACCTTTGGGAGGAGGAGGCTTCTTGCTTGCCTTCCTCCGAAGGGGTGAGTCAGCTAGGAAGGATCCACCAATCTCCTCTCCTGGCCTGCCCTGATAGCCTAAGAAAGAATTCAGCACTGGACCCATTAACAAGAAGCCTGCATTCCAGGCTTCATTTGATACTTGCTAAGAACCTGCTCTGGGCCAGGCTGGAGATGGGTGGGATACAAAGATGGGTGAGATCCATTTCCTCCTCTAGAGGAGCTCACACCAGACATTTAAGGAATAATAAACATAACTAATATTCATTGAGCACTTTATCATGTGCCAGACACTAAGTCCTTTACACATATCCAGAACTAATTGAATGTTTATAATAACTTATGAGATAAATGCTATTTTTAGTTCCATTTAACCAATGGGGATAATGAGGCACAGAGAGATCAAGAAGCTTGCCCTAGATCATACAGTAAGTTGTGTGCTTGGATCCATACTCAAGCACCTGGCATCCGAGTCCCCACATTTAGCCCTCACACTATGCATCCTTTAGGCCAACCCTAGTGCCAGCTGCCTGGGCCGACACATGCAGCAGCTTCATCCAGGCCCTCCCTCCTTGTCAACAGGTTGTTGAGCTCTGTAAACTTCCCAGGCACCAAAGTACGCTTTAGGATATCACCACTTTCGATGAAATTTAGTGCCTGCCATGGTTACATCTTTCCCGTGGGCTTGTCTTCTCATCCTGTGGAAGCTTCTAGTTCCTGTAACTTACCTATCTCACAGTCCCTTGGAGTGTCTTGCACAAAGCAGGTGCTCAGATGTGTTTGCACATTGGTGGGTTGATGGAGGATGCCTTCGTTTCCTCAGGTCTCCGTGACATGAACAAACTGGTTCCAATCCTGTATATTGAAATTACCCAGGAGTTTTAACCATTACTGCTGCCCAGACCCCATTCCCAGAGATTCTGATGTAATTGGTGTGAGGTGCAGTCTGAGCATAGGGATTTTTAAACACTCCCAGGGCAATTCTGTTGGACAGCCAGAGCTGAGAATCCTTATACTCATATCATTTTAGAACACTTGTAAGTTTCAATTGAGGGCAGGCACTGGGGGGAAACAGAAAGAGCTTGAGCTTTGGAGATGGGTAGGCAAGATTCACATCATGATTCAGCCACTTACAGGTTGGGTGAGCTTGGGCAAGTCAACTTCCTAAGCCTCAGTTACCTCTTCTGTAAAAGAGGATAACAATATTGACCTTGAAGTAAAGCTCCTGGCTTTGAGATGGCATGTGCTAGGTGAAATGTAATATGTGGCGGCTATTAAAATTAATTATATATCTCTCCATTCAACACGAGATTACTAAGTGCCAGGCACTTGGGCACCCTTGGAGAACAATAGGAAATAAGACAATTATGGTCCCTTACCTTGTGGAGTTTACATTCTAGTAATTCAATTTAACAAACTTTATTAGGTTTGGGATATCAGGCACTGCATGGGTACAAAGAAGAATAACACATTGTTCTTGTCCTTGAGGAAAACGGAAGTGGACACTAATCATAACTAGAATAGAAAAAGAATGCCAATTAGGTACAAACCAAGAGTGGTAGTCCTCAGGGGAGAAAGCCATCTAGAGGGCAGATCAGGGAAGTTTCCATGGAAGATATGATACTTTGAAGGCCCTTTGATAGGATTTTGTGGGATGGGTTGAGAGATGTGATGGTAGAATGGCTTTATCAAAGGCATAGAGGCAGATACAGCCAATAATCCAACCTGGCAAAAGAGCTAGATGTGCATGCACAAGAGGGCAGAGGATGTGCTTGTGTAGCGGGGACATGCAGGTTGGAGCCTTAACTGCGAGGGTGAGGCATTTAGGCTCTATTTGGTCAACTGTGGAAATCAGGCAGGAACTAGAAGAGTTACATAATTCTTAGCTCTTAATAACTGGACCTTCTCCTGGCTTTGTTCTGGAGTAGGCGTCCTTGTCGCCACCACACTCAGGGCCTCTCCTTCTCTGCCCACAGCTGCCTTGGTCTCCTGTTCAGTGCTCAGTGTCCTGTCACTGCTCTTAGGTAATAAACTCATTCAATCTTAAGCATAAATGCATTTCCAGATGGTACTTCTATAGGCAATTGCATTTGGCAGATACAGTGGAAGGAGCACCAAATTGTGAATCTGGAGGAGGCCTGGTTCTATTCCTAGCTCTGCCTCTCACTAGCTATGTGACCTTGAACAAGTAATTTCTCTTCTTTGAGCTTCAGTTTCCTCATCTGAAAAATAACCAGGCTGGATGGGATGATTGACAATGACCTTTTCAATTGCAATGTTCTCTATATTTTTCCAAGTACCAACTCCAAAAATATCTGTTTTGCTTCATGCAAGGTGATATTGTTGCTGCAAGTTATGTATTCATCTTGAGGCTCAGAGGGGAATGGAGAGAGTGGCTACATGTAGGTGCTCCAGCAGTGTCCGCTGAGCCTGGCCTTGGCTTCATCACATCCTAGGCACTGACCATTGCATGAAGAAGCCTCCAGAATATTTCATCCTCCAGCCACTCAAGTCTTCCCAGTCGAAGCCCCAGAAATTGTGGAGCAGAGATAAGCCACATGTGCTGTGTATTATCTGAATTTCTGACCTCAGAATTTGTGAGCCTAACAAGAATGTTGTTTCAAGATACCAAGGGTGGTTTGTTACACATTAATAGATAACTGGAAATGGGTGTGAGGGGATTGAGGGTGGTCTGAGGGTGAAAGGCCTTCCTGCACTGGTGAAGCCTCAGCAGATGTTCCCCTCTACCTGCTGACTTCGGAAGCCACCTCTGGTCTTGGATAGTTACTCCAAGTAGCACAGTGCTCTTGGGACAGGAAGCTTAGAGCCTGCACTGTCCTGAGATATTGTAGTTTATAAACAGGGAAGTTCTGGGACCTTTCCCTAGGCTGTCCCAGGCCCTGACATACTGGTTAGCTGGAAGGCAAGGTTCATCTGTACTTGTCAGTACTCGTGTGGGAAAGGCTAAAGGGCTTACTCTGGAATTGGTCCTCTAGGTGCATCTTACACACTCTCTCATTTTAGCCTCATAATAGCTCCATTAGATGCTGTCTGAAGGCGTGTTTCCCCCACTTTATTAATGAAGGAAAAGCTCAAGTGCCATGCCCAAGACCATACACAAGGAATGGCAGAGCAGGGCTGTGACCCCAACGGCAGGACTCTAAATCTAATGCTCTTTCCTCTAGGACTGTCTTGAGAAGCTCGCTGGGTGACTTGGGAATGGAAGCTCTGGGAAGAGGCTTCCATTTTCTTTCACTAAACAGCCTCTTGCCTTGAAGTAAGAAAACTGAACTTGGCTGAAGTTCTGTTTCTGCTTCCTTCCTCCCCCACCCTCTCATTCCTTTTTTCCTCCTGAGATTTTGGGGTAAGGAGGAGAGGGGGAATCCACTCTCACTCAAGTCCTTTGTTAGGGAAGGCTTGATGGTGATGCGGGACTTCACTCACCAACCATGCCAAGGCCGAGGGCACAGAGGCCAAGCGAAGCCAGGCCGCTCCCAAGCTGAGGGGTGGTGGTGAGGCAGATAGTGTCTGTCCCCGTCACACTCCCCACCGCGCCGTAAAATGTGGGTGGTGAGGTTCCCAGAAGAGTCTGTGCGGTGAGCATGCTGAGTGACAAGGAGGAAAGGGCCTTTTCCCTAGTGGGGTTTCCTATCTTACGGTGTGTGATGGGACTGGGGTGGGGCAAGGAAATACCATTTTCCGAGTGATTGTACCCGGCTATGTCACATATTTTAGCTCATTTAAATCAATTTCCAGACAAAGCTTGGAGAGGTTAGCTGACTTGCCCAAGGCCACCCAACACACGAGTGGCAGAGAGGGTAAGGACGCTGGGGGAGTCTTGCCAGGTCTCTGGAGGTAAACGCCGGGACCTGGCAAGGAGGCTCCGGGCCCTCCTCCCAGGGCTGTCCCGGGGGTTCCCAGCAGGGGGCGCCCCGAGCCCTGTCCCGGGTAGCCGGGCGCGCCTCCAGCCGGCGCCTGGGACAGGGCTGGCCGCTCCGCCCCCTCGGCTCCTCCGTGGCTCCGCGGGCGAGTGGGAGGGCACCCGGCGCGCAGGGAGGAGAGCCGAGCGGATCGCCGCGCGCCCCGCTGCGCCCCCGTGACTCCCGTGTCCCCCACGCCAGCCGCAGCGCAGCCTTCCGCCGTGAGTAGCGCCGGTGTGCGAGCTCGACGGGCGGGACGCAGCACGCGGCCCGACCGCAGCGGCCTCCCAGGGGTGAGGCTGGCGGCGGCAAATTGCCCCGGGGCGCACTCTCGTGTTCTCAAATGCAGCCACCTCGGTCCCTGACGCCGCCCCCGGGTATGGCCCGCCATGGCCTTGAGCGCTGTGGCCGGCACTGGACCGTCAGGACCTGCCCGCCGCGTCCCCAGGGCGCGCTCTGAAGCCTGGCACTTTGACCGGAGGGAAGGGGCGGCGGGCAGAGGCCTGGTACCATGGGAGGAGATGGGAGACAGTCTTCCATCGAGTTAGGGTCCCTTGGCGGAGGAGAGCGCCCTAGATTTCTGGGAGGAGGGGAGCTAGGTCTTGGCATCAGTCGTCTCGTATACCTCCGTCTCCCCGCTTGCTGCAAGAGGTGATAATAGGAGGCTGTTCCCGTGCACAGGCAGCTTCCTACATGGCAGAATGAAGCCGTGAACCTCATCATCAGGAGTGTAGCCTGGGGCAGAGCTAGTGTGGGCATGGGGGCAGCCAGTAGGTCTGTGTAGGCTACGGTAGAAAGGCATAGAAGAGTATTGGTGATTCCAACTCTGGGCTGGGTATTGTGGTTGTCTTATGGTATGTATGGTCTGGCAAATCCTCGCTGTAATTCCACGAGGTGGAAATTAGGATTCCCACTTTATGAAGGAGTCAATGAGGCCCAGAGAGATGAGCATGGAGGTCACACAGGTAGCGGTAGATTAGGGGTGTACACTGGAAGAAGGGGGCCATCACTGGCTGCCTAGAGGCAGGTGGGAAGGTCACTGGGGACGGGTAGAGTGAGAGCACAGCCCCTGATACCTTGTACTTTAGAATCCAATGGAGGGCAACTGGGGGCTGCTGTAGTTTCTGACGCTTATTTCCCAAGTGCTTCTGTGTAAGATATTCCTGGGAGAGTCTTGGTGACTGAGGGGTGCTGGTGCCTTGGCTCCTTCACAAAAACTTTCGGAGTCCTATTCTTAAACCACTCATCTTCCAGGATATGTTTTTAACACCTAAAGTGGCCCCACTAATAATTCAGCAGCTTTGTGAGAGGCTTGGGCAGGGGGCACAAGAGTGGGTGGATGTGGTGTGTGCTGGTCTGGGGCAAGTTCCAGCTGGCAAGAATGAGACCTGAACTGACCCTGATACCTCCTTGAAGTCTCCCTAGTTGTTAGATGTCGGGGTGAACAATCAGGCTGCCCAGTGGAGCTGGCCCATCCCCAGAAAGATGGAGTTTTCTCATGTCAATTTAGGCAAGTGGCTAATCTTTTCTGAGCCCCAGCTTCCTTATCAGAGATTGGAGTGGGTCAAAACTTCAAATGCCTGGAGGGGCTCTGTAATGCCAGGGCCCCCTCCCTTCTGCTGGCAGCCTCCTCATCCTGTGATGATTCCAAATTGCAGGGGTGGGGTGGAAGGTGTAAGGGGACAATCATACCTGCTCCTTTGCAATGGTCCCATTTCACTGACTTACACTAGGTGAGGTGTGATGAGGGTCTCCAAGCATTCAGCAGAGTGAGCTGGGGCCAGTGGGAGAGAGGGCCTAGTAGGGTTGAGATTCCCCTGTGGGGTTATCCTCCAGCCCTGGAGGCCTCCTCCTAGGTTGTCCCTCAGGAGGCCACTGACTTCCTCAACCCTGGTGCCACCATTGGAGGGTTGGGGGTGCTGTCAACAGAAGCCTGGGAAGAACAGCTGGAGTGGGCTAGATATGTGACTTTTAGTAAGTCCCTTCCACTGTCTGGACCTCAATTTCCTTGTTTTGTAAAACAAGTGAATTATACAAGATGGCAGTGATTTCAGACACCCTTCCCAATGAATTCTTATACGGAACCCTAACATAGAGTATGGATAAAGGAAAACTGCTCTGGCTCCCCTTCCTCACACTGGTGGCTCTTGAAACAGAATCTAAAAATCCCCTACATGGTCTTTGGGGCTCCTTTCTGTGAGGTTCTAGGAAATATGTTAACCCTCAGAAGTGTTGCCTACTGTTGGGGCAGGGGCAGGAACGTGAATTCTAGAGAGCCCATTAAGAAAATGTGGGCGTTAAGAGGGGCATCATCCTGGGATGTCTGCAGCTGGTGGCCTGTGCCTCTGGCTAAAAGTTGTAGCTGTGATTTCATCTTTTCAGGACCAGAAAGGTGCCTCTACCTCTGGGTCCTTCTATGGGGCCTAATTGGTGACTCTAATTCTACCTCAGTATTTTTTCCCTTTAGTTTCATGTCTCTAAACTGGTAAAATACAAATTCATCTTGGGGAGAGATGTAAGGAAAGGGCTTTAAGTTGTTATCAGTTGTTTTTACCTGATGAGGTATCATCATTTATGGAGTGTCTGCTGTATACAAGCTACTACAAGGGGACAGAGGTGAGAATGTCACAACTCCTGCCCTTATGGGATTCTATGACAATAATAGGCAGGAGGTAAGGAACTTGCATTTGTTGGGACCATCCAAATGTTATTGAAAACATTTTTCATGTGACATCTCATTTCTCTCATAAAGTAGATATAAGATTCACTTTTTCTTATGTAAAACTTTGCATACAAAATAAGTATATATTCTGTATACCCATCTAACCACCACCCGGATCAAGAAATAGCATTGTCAGCACCTAGAACCTCCCCCTTTTTTTTTTACTTCCAGGCACAATCTCCCACCTAATTTTTAGTTATTACTAATAGTGCTACTGTGAGCATTCTAACATGGACCATCTGGAAAACATCTGCATGCATTTCTCTTAGGTATGTCCATAGAAACTGTCCAACAGTTTTCCAAAGTGGTTGTCTCAGTGTTTGAGAGTTCTAGTTACCCCACATACTCATTCACCAATACTAGTCTTTGTCTAAACTCATTTTCCATGTAAGCAGTTTGAAACTCAGCAAAGTTGTCCTGTGCTCAGTGCTTGCTAGTAAGTGGTAGAGCCGGGATTTGAACCTTGGCCCTTATGACTATGGAATCTGTGCTCTTT
>NW_006442109.1:11102801-11117642 GCF_000325575.1 Pteropus alecto
TATGGGGAACCAAGCGAGGTTCAGGGAGGGTGCCAACTGGCTGTGAGTCACCCATATGCCCAGACTAGCCTAGAACCAGGGCTCTTAGAGCCTGCTGTTTTTAGTATCCCATGCTCACCTGGCCCTGGCCTACCACAGAGTGAAGACCAAGTAGGGAGGAGGATGTGTGACGGACCATGAGTGCTGACATGCAGGAGGTCGGCAGGTGACCCTGAGAGTCAGGGTGTGTGTGCTTCAGTGGAAGGGAGGAAGGCTGGTGGCATCCTGGTAACAGAGCTCTGGTTTTCAGAGGGCAAAGGTGAAGGAAAGAGGGTGAAACATACACATTGCCTGAGAGTCCAGCCATTTGGCATTGACAAGATGCATCTTTATGTAATAGTGCCTCTACCCAGCCTGGTGAAAACAGTCTTTTGGGGTTCATGGTGCCTGGGCGTGGTTGGTATCTGATTGGCAGGCAGAAGAAAAACTGTCATCACTTGCCAAAATGAGCTCTGAGAGGCCTGTGTTCATGACTCTTATAAGACACATCCACAGGCAGCTGGTATTATCTTTGTGATTTGCAGGCTGTCTCCTGGGCCCTGCCCTTGGGGTGCTGTCCAGGGTGGCATGTGGTTGTCCCAGGAATGTATGAGCTCCTTGGGGCAGGGTGATGATCCCACGGCAAGATGAAAACAGTCTCTCCTAGTAGAGTGGTGAGTGCTCTCCGTGGCTCAGGGTTGTCCCATGGTTCTCACTGAGGTGCCCTGGGCAGGCAGAGTTAGCTCTATCTTACAAATGAGGAAACTGAGGCTTCTCTGATAACAGATGAGGTCATAGAGCTAGCTGTGGACAAAACTGAAACTAGAACCTCAGGCTCCTGACTCTTGATGCCTGTTGTAATTTGTCACTCCATTCCCGCCCACCTTTCCCTTGAGGTGATGAGTGAGAGTTTACGAATAAATTGGTTCAGACTCGCATTCGGTGGCACAGCCCCTGAGGGAGCTGAGGTCATGACAATCCCTTACCTTTCAATTATATTTTATAGGTTACAAAATAATTTCATTATTTGTGGCTGGTTTTTTTATAGCGTTGGCCTCTTTTACAGACAAGGAAGCTTAGTCTTCCACAGTTTAAATAACTTACCCAAGCAAAACTGGGACTCGAACCCAGATCTTTTGACTCAGAAACGAGTGCTTTACCTCCTACATCACGGCTGCTTCTTTTCTCAGTGGACCTGAATTTCCTGAGAACAAATTTCGAAGTTGGGATAGCTCTGTTTCTCTGAACTAGTTCAGAACAGATCTGAAGAAGTAAGGACTCTTTATGTCTCCTTAACAAATCTGAATTAATCTAAATCAAATAAGAATTATACAGTGTCAGTAGGTCATAGGAGAGGGCATTTCTTGAGGAACTAGGGCTGTGGATTATTGTAAAATTATTAAGTCCCTTCAGCCGATTACTTTTAGGGCAGACTCTTAGGCTTGTGCCAGTTTACACATCTGTCCTAATCTCAGGTGTCTTCAGTTTCAGGCCTCTATGCTCCAGGCCTCAATGAGGAGCCCAAACATGGAGACTTTCAAGCAGCAAAAGGTGGAAGACTTTTACGACATTGGAGAGGAGCTGGGAAGGTAAGAGGCTGTGAGAGGTGGAGGGGATGCAAGATGGAGCCAAGAATACGCTTCTCTTGGTACACCTGCCAGTTGATCTCATAGGGCACGAGCTTGTGGGAAGCTTTAAAAACAATCCTGAGGTTTATTCATCTTCACAGGTGGGTTTACAGATAGTCATCTCTGGAAATAAAACCTCGCCAGAGGGGCTAGAATTGTCGAGTTCTGGGTTTTCAGTAAGAGTTATGGTGGATCCAAATGATTTTTAGTTTATCTGTTACTTTTCTCAGAAAGCCCTCTTTAGGCTCTGGACTGAGACCTGACCCGTTGGTTTTCTTCTCTGAGCCCCACTTGGCATTCTCCATGGCTCCCAGGATTTTGTTTCATAAGCTCAGAGCCTGAATGGGAGGTGAAGTAATCCTCCTGAAAGTGGATTTGCATTGAGTAACAAACCACGCGAACCTAGTCATGAAGATGCCCAGGATCTGAGTTATTGGGTGCGTTTTCAGGTTTGCTAAACCCAGGATGCAGCCAGAGTTAACCTCTGAGATTTGAAAGTAGCTACTGTTTGGGGAGAAACGAAGAATTTCCAAAGCACTCTTTTCGCCTTCCATTTCTAACAACTGCTAATATTTAGATGGTGTTTTACTGAAGTTTAATTCTCACAACAATGCATGAAATGGGGATTATTTTACTCATGTTTTTCAGATGAGGAAACTGTGGTCCAAAGCATTTAAGCAAGTTGCCCAAAGTTGCTCAGCCAGCAAATGACATAGCCACGGCCTGGCCAGTCCAGTTTGTAACTGCACACCTGTTGTGCTGTCCCCTATGACCACAGCACTTGCACACTCACACTTGCTCACCAGTACACCAGCCTCACTCTTTCATACACCCAGCAGAGTAAAAACCTGGGAGTTTAGGGTCTCCACTGTATCCAAAAAACAAAACTCAATGCCTTTCCCCTTTATAGAGCTCTCGAGTCAGGACTAATTCTTTACTTTCTTTTAAAGACAAAGCAGAAATTGCTTCAAAGCTAAAGCCTTACTCTGAGAAGAATGAAAGAAAAAGTTGCTTCAAGTTTAGGCATTGCTAGTCCTGGGTGACCGGTCGGCTGGCTGGATTGGGGCAGAAGTGATGCAGAGATCCCAGAGAGGGATGACTCCTGCGCCTTATGTCAGAGACCATCTGACACTGGCAATCTGGGGCCTGGTGAAGGGGTAGAAGGAGGACAGGCGGGGGGTGGTCAGTTGGAGTCTGCCTCTGAATGGGAAGCCAGGTTCTCTTTATCTCAGGCGCTTCTCCTGACTTCGGTGACACCAGGGAGAAAGTTGGATCCTCAGCAGCAGATCCTGCCAATGGCATTTGATTTGGTGGCCTCACCTCAGCCATGTCCTGTGTGTGTGTGTGTGTGTGTGTGTGTGTGTGTGTGTGTGTGTGTGTGTGTGTGTGTATATGGGGTGTCTCTGCTAAGTGCTATGGGTACAAAGATAAGAAGGACATAGTTTCTGCCCTCTTGGAGCTCTAGCTGGCAGTGGGAGCAGCTGTGCAGATGACAAGGGCAGAGTTGGATGGGACTAGTGTTTCAGTGGGCTGAGAACTGAGAAGCTGGGTGGGGGAGACTCTGAAGAAGGAAGTAGAAGCAGTGTCTGGGGGAATTCATCTATTATTCCTTCCTAGTCTTGTCTCTCCCCCATTCCGTGCATCAAGGCTATTAAAACTGAAAGAGATCTCATGTTTTCTGGTCCTCCCTGTTACAGGGTGTGAAGGCCCCATGTACCTCACAGCCTGGGGAGCCTTAAAGGCACCCTGCCTACTTTTCTAAAATAGTAACTGGACATAGGGTGGTTAAGAGGTAGCAGAGGTCTGAGGCCTTTGGAATGGTTTGATATCCTAGGTTTTGTGGTCTAGCAGTCATATGAGCTAGAAGGCCATTAGAGGTTCTTTCTAAGTGACCCTCCATCTGATAAATAAGGAACTGAGGCTTAGAGGGGGAAGGTCTTACCTGGGGCCATAAACTGGCTGGAACTAGAGCTACCTCCGGATGACCGCTTAGCTTCTGAAGGGACAGTTCTATCTTTCTCTCTTCCCCTTCTTTTCTTCACTTAACATACTATTGAGGACCTACCGTGAGCCAGGCACTGTCCAAGGCAACGGTAAACCAACAGACACATTCTTGCCCTCATGCAGCTTATGATCCGTTGGTGGAGAAAGGCACTAAACAAGTGAATAAGGGAACATGAAAGGATAAATCATTATAGTACGGCTTAAGGGCTATGAAAGGAGAGAGCAGGATGCTCTGAGAGAATAAGGGGTGTGGGTTAGACTGGGTGGTGAGGGCAGACCGCTCTGAGAAGTGACTATTAATTTGAGAACTCAGGGGTTAGTATGCAAATAGAGGCAACAGTGTGGATATAAACCCTGAGGGGAAGGGCTTGAGCTGCTGGCAGGAGGCCAGTGTGGCCTCAGAATGGGAGCTGCCGGTGCTAGATAAGGTTGGAGACATAGGTGGGGGCCAGATGCAGCTGGCAAGTTCCCTGTCAACACAGAGTAGAGAAGAGGTTTGGCCTTAGGGGCCACACAGATTGGGGTTGCAGCCCCTTTCCTAGCTGTGCAACCTTAGGACAACTTATTCAACCTGCCTGGGCCTCAGTTTTCTTACTGTAAGATAGGAATAATAATAGTCCCCACCTCACAGTTGTGGGGATTAAGAGAGATACTGAGTCTGTGATGTCCCTCACAGAGCTGGGCACAAGGTAAGTGCTCAATGAACAAGAGCTTCTGGCCTTTGAAGTAAGTTTGGGGCATCAAAGCCCTGCCTCCCATTTACGGAGCCCCCAGGAGGAAGGTGTGGGATTCTGCAGGAAGAAAGCTGGGACAGGGGTCATTCTTATTTTGGGGAGAGCTGTATGTAAATCTGCTTCCTTGACTATCAGCGACTATCTTAGCCTGCTCTCAGGGCTGTCTCGTTGATTTTAGGTCCTCATTAAGTCCTTCGTTTGCAAAAATAAAAAATGAATAGCAGTCATTTTTCATTCTTACTTGTACTGATGGAAGAAGCTCACAATTATAATGTTGGGCAAAGGAAGCCAGATTTAAATAGACCATACTGTATAATTCCATTTGTTTAAAGTTCAAAACAGGCAAAATGAATCAGATGTGCTAGAAGTCAGAATAGTGATTATCCGGGGAACTAGTGACTGGAAGGCGGCACGAGTGGGATTTCTGGGGCATAAGCATTGTTCTGTTTCTTGACCTGGGTGCATATTTCACTCATTTCATGAAAATATATAAAGCTGTTCATGTACATGTGCATTTTCCTGTAGGTATGTTATACCTTAGCTAATACCATGTGTTAACAAACAAGGAATCTTTAACTCCAACCCCTGCTCTGGTCTGGTCCCTCAAGCACATGTTTCTGATTCCTTTGGAGGGCCTTGTCTGTCCTTGTCCTACAAGTAAGAGCACATCTGGGAGAAAAGCTGCAGAATCCAGCTTTGGGTGGGAACAGCGTGCCCTGGCTGGAGAGGCCTGAGCTCGGCAGGGGCTACCCCTGACCCTGTGCGTCTTGCCTGATTTCTGGCTCCCAGAACTGAATGCAGACACTTGGCTGCACTCATATTTTGACACTAGCTTGCTGGGGATGCTGGAGCAGTTGGAGAAATGCTGGCCTGCAGGTTCTGGACTCTCCCAGCCTTGGTAGCCACCATAGGGATGAGCAGGGGGATATTAGAATAGGGCTCATAAAGGGAAACCCATCCAACCCCTCATTTTATAGACGAGGCTAAGACCAGAGAGGGGAAGTGGCTTGTCTAAGGTCACATAGTGAACTGATGATAAACCAGGGTGGGGACTGGCCTGACTCTTAGTCTAGGTCTCTGGCCACCGCACCGTAAAGACCCCCAAAGCACAAACTCAGTTTATACTTTAATTTGAATGCTCTGGGGAGTGAGAGAGAATATATGGTAGGGTCGTCTTTTCTGTTTGACCTTGAGGGTAGAGTAGCAGGGTCAGAGTCAGAAGGTGAACATTGGGAAGGAGTGATGTTCCCCAGGGGAAGGGCACCGGTAGACAGGCCCAGTGATGGGTACTGTATGCCCAAGGAAACAAGGTAATTTAACGTAAGCAGCATGTAATAATCGGTGGTTTCTTCTTTCCTGTACTTCTGTTACTTTACTTAGATTATCAGATTATTATATTAACATAAAATCATAAAATGTTACTGGCCAACTAGATCTCAACAAGAATTTAGTCCAAATCTCCATTTTATAGACAAAGAAAGTGAGACCTAGAGATGCGGAAGTGATTTGTCCAAGGTCACAGAGCAAGCAATATTGGAGGTGGAACTTAAAAGAGCTTTTCAGCTACAATGTGCTAGTTTAAACAAACAGACAAAAGTATTTATATGCATATTCAACTTTTATCCGTGGCCTCCAGCTCTCTGGGGAAGCTTACCTCACCATTACCATACATATCCCATCATCCTCCTTCTCCTTCCTTGGCGAAGATAGTGGCCATAAGCCCAGCTACTTACAGGAGGCTCACACGTGCAAGGCACCCTGCTAGGTACTTAGCCCACAGAATCTCCTTTTGTAGGGACAGAAGCCTTGGGCCAGGGAGAGATCCACTGCTCTCAAGCTTCATTCTTTCTGTGAGCTGAAGAATTCCTTAGGATGGCCATATTGATAGGGCCGCCTGCCAGACCTGTCTCCCAGTGGGGTCCTCTGTGGTTAAGATTACCTGCTACACATTCTGCTTAGCCAGGGCAACCTCTTTTGGGAGAGAAACAAAAACCTACAGGAATTGTGTAGAGCTTAGATTTATCCAGGTTGGGTGCTATAGGCCAGATAGCCACAAAGCACTATAGAATAGTAATAGGTGTTTGGGTTTGTCTGTCTCAGTCCTTGGGAAAAGGGTTTCCAAGATGAACCCTGAAGCAAAGGGACTTTTACTATTTCTTTTTAAATTAAAAAAAAAAAAAAAGTATAGAAGCTGCGCATGGCAAATAGTATAAAGTTATGAAGGGTTAAAGTAAAAAACAGAATCTCTTTGCTTTTCTTCCACATCTCACACTCACAGGTAGACTTTGATCAATTTTCTTCTGTTGCTTTTTAGAACTTTTCTAAGCAAGTGTGTACATGGTGGACCCAGATGGGATCACGCGACCATAACAATCTACAACTTGCTTTTTTCACTTAATGAAATACATTGAATATCTTTTTACAGCCATGCACATAGATCTATGAGACTTATTTTGGGTGTGTGTGTTTTTTTTAATAAAAAATTTAAGAAGATGGATTAGCAGCCTTAACACAGGAGCTATTTTTATTTCTGTCTTACCTTCTAATCTTTCCATGGCTATTTCTCACATCCACACATCCCCTCCGCTTTTGTGTCTACTTGAGGTACACATATGCTCAGAGTTAACATTTTCCCAAGTGCTAAGCTGCCGGAGCAGGTCAGGGAGGCCAAGGGGAGCAGGAGCAGCGTTCAGGGCCCTGGGTTGCCCAGGGACAAGATTAGACCTATCCTGTCTCACATTTGTTTATACTGGGCTGTCAACTCTTTGAAGGTTGGTCCACATCTGTTCTCCTATTTTGAGCATCACTACAGCTCTGAGACAGAGTTCTGAGATCCTCAAAACTTCTGTCATTTCTCTCTGCTCTTGCCGTTCCCTCACTCTCAGAAAAATTAAACATTTCCTTCAAGGTCGAGACCAAATGCCGTCTCCCTGGCTAAGCCAGTCATGACCAACCCCATCCTACCCCACCTGCTTTTGTTGATTTAATTACCTCTTATTCTGGTCTCACATCTCTATTAAGTGCTAATGTCATCATACCTCATGTTACACAAAAGGGTTTACCTGTTCATCTTCCCTGCTAGACTGAAGGTTCCTCTAGGCTGGGCTCCAGCGTACTTCATCTTTTATCCATCCATTCCCTCTCCCCACCCTCATAGTGTCCAGTCCAGGCCTTTTCTACTTGATAAGTGCCTAGCTCCCACAGAAACCCATCAGTTAAGTGCAGAGCTGCCTGGAACTGGCCTTGAGTTAAATCTGAGGCAGAAAACCTCAGCCAAGCCCCCGGTCACCTTGGAACCCATGAACATCTAGGATTTCTCAAACACACGGTGGGAAACAAAACACAAAAGTTATCTCCATTTCCTGGACACACATTCTTGTATTTAATTCTTGTAACACCCCATAAAGCAGTTATTATTTCTATTTTTAAGATGAGGAAACTCAATATCTAAAATGTTAAGTAACTGGCTCAAGAAATATAGATCTACTTTATGAAGAAGAAGCCATGTGGGCAATTCCATTTTGTGCAACATAGCAAATCTCAGAGAAAGTCAGAAATAAAAGGCAGAAACTTCTCTGGTCAGAGCCCTGCCTATGCCTAGGCTGGGATTTTGTGCTTCTCTGACACACACACGTTTAAAAAAAAAAAAGGAAAGACATATGTGAAGTATCTTTCACCCTCATGTCAGTGTCCGTGTCGAGTACTTCCCATCCTTCTAGAACAATGTGAGCTGGACCACATTCCCACTTCATAGATGAGGAAGCTGAGGCTCAGAGAAGTTATATAGTGGCCTCTTGACACTCACACCGAAAGCCTTCCTTGTCACCAGCACCAAGTTTGTCTGTGCTAGACCCAGGGAACTCTCAAGGTTAGTGGCAAGGGAGACTTTTGGAGCATAGCCGCGCCCTAAATAAGTCCGTGGTTTCCAAAAGGTGAGTGTGTGCGGATGAGTATGTGCATGTCTGTACTCTATGTCATTATCACACTCCGATGACTCTTCCCAGGCACCCATTGTGTGATGGCCATCATGAGGGGTACAGGAGATTTAGGGGTCAGGCCTTGCCCCAGAAGAGCTTAAGGCTCAGTTGGAGCACCAGGGGTACTCTCCTCAAAAGCTAATGATATGAGAAGATGGAACAAGTCATGAGCTACTAGGAGGACCCCCAAAACATGTGCTCTTTGTTCAGAGGAGGAAGCTATCACTTTGGGTGGGGCAACTCCCACAGGCTAATCTGGGAAATGGCAGGTAACCACCTTAAGGTAAGAAAGGGCTTTGCCAGCACTGAGGAGCAGCAGGCCTGGACT
Source organism: Pteropus alecto (assembly GCF_000325575.1). NCBI lineage: Eukaryota > Metazoa > Chordata > Mammalia > Chiroptera > Pteropodidae > Pteropus > Pteropus alecto. The sequence goes on from NW_006442109.1 coordinate 11,111,491, forward strand.
TGGATAAGAGGTCATGTGGAGAGGGTCGAAGGGATGGGGCTGCTGGAGGACAGGTGACTGCAGAGGGCCCTGGATAACAGAAGCCATGGATAAGGGAGAGAGGCACTTTTCTTACCCTTTGTTAGGAAAACAAAGCACAAAGCCACTCAAACAAAGTGGCTGCATTGCACATGCTTCAGTCAGAAGCTGGCACATAGAGCAAATCGCTTGCCCTGAGGGGTATGTCTCATTGAGCTCAGTTTGCATTATGAAAACTCTTAAGAGCTGGAGGGAGGTATTGTGTGGGATTATTGAAACCATTGTATACCTATTTCTATGGTATACACTTTCTTCTCTATCCCCAGCACGTACATTTTGTGGTGTTTTTTTGACTCAGCATTGTTTTACTTATATCTTTTATGTGTTCAGTGTCCATATAATTTAAAACATTTTTTGTTTCAAAATAATTTCAAATTTAATTGACAAGTTTTCAGAATAACAGAACTTTGATACACACTTTACTCCGATATGCCATTTTTAACATTTTGTCACTTTTTCTCTCTCTCCTTCGCTCCCCCATCTCTCTTCCTGCTCCTCTCTCACCTTCCTCCCTTCCTCCCTGCCTCCTTTCCTCCTTCTTTCCTTCCTTTCTCTCTGTCTATCTGACTATCTGATAGTGTTTCCGAACCATTTGAGAGTCAGTTGCCCACATTATGCCTCTTTATCCTTAAATACTTCATTATATATATCTCCTAAGGACATGGATATTCTCTTTCATAACCACAGTACAGGTTTTCAAATTCAAGACATTTAATTCTGATAACATTTCCATCTAAACTCTCATCCTTGTTCTAATTTTGTCGATTTTCCCCTTAGTGTGCTTTACAGTAGTTTTTCTTCCTGAAGACCCAGTGCAGATCATACGTTGCATTTGTTTGTCATATCTCTTTAGTCTCATTCTATCTGGACAGTTCCTTCGCCTTCCTTTGGCTTTCATGACACTGATATTTTTGAAGGATACTGGCCTTTTAAAAAAATAAATAGATATAGTCCATATGCTTTTGTTAACTTGATAATACATAGACATTCCTGATTTACTTAACTTTCCCCTAGTGTTAACTTTCCCCTTTAGTGTTTCTCACCACTAAAAATAAGTGTTTCTTCAAATATATTTGTCTAATTTCCTCTTTCTGCCTTATTTCCCAGAGGTGGAAAACCAGGTCAAAGGTTATGAATGATTTGTGTAATGGTGGAAACTGAAAATACTGAACCAGTTTACCAGATCACCAGCATGCACTTATTTCCTTATGGTTTTGCCAGTAGTCTTCCTTTGTTTTTGTGTATTTTTGGTAGTTTAACAGTTTTATAAAGATACAGTACTGTTTTTGCTTTGTGGAAATTTAAAGTGGTTGAAGTTCTCTGTTTCTTTTTAAATTCCAATCCTTATTTTTTCTGCTACTTTACATATTTTTCATGGTGTTTACATCTCATTTTCAGTCATTTTCATGGATAATTTGAAGTTCCAATAGCAATGCAAGGTGAACATAATACTTCCTATTTTATAAGTGATGGAAATGAAGTCCAGGAAACTTACCTGACCAGGACCAGAGACATAGCTCTTCCCTGTAGACAGATGGTGTTGTCTCCTTCTCCCCACAGGCAGAGGGGATTCAAGGTCTTTTAGGAACTCCTGAACTCCAGCAAAGGGTTCCACTTCTTTGTTTCTACCTTCAGACGCTGGCGGGAAGAGCTCATAAGAAAGCTTTCTGAGACTGCTGTTGGGAGAGGGGCTGTTTGGGGAGGGGGTTGCTTTGTAGGCAAAGGAGAGAGCTGTTTCCCTCCCTGGGGAGAACAAAGTGTGGAGGATAAGAGCTGAGGGCAGTGGTAGGAGTTAGGCTCTGAGGTACCCATCACCTCAGCTGTAGTCAAGCACCCCAGGTCTCTGGCAGTGCTGAAGGGAGGTGTAGGAGACCCTGCAGCTTCCAAGGCTTCTCACAGAGGTGATAACTGCAGCCTTCAGAGACTCTCTTCCGCGAAATTGTCCCAGACCCCAAAGCAGCCTTCAACAGGCTTTAGAGCCAGAGAACTTTAACACGCAAGGGCTCCTACAATGTCTTGTCTAGGGGATGAAAAACTATAGCCCTGTGGCCATATCTGTCTGCCACCTGCCACTTGTTTGTGAATGTCCCTGGAGCTAAGAATGAGTTTTACAGAGGAGCAGGTCAATAGATTCGATGATAGGGAACACAAACTTTGGATCCCAATTAAGCAAAATGTTTTCTCCCAACCAAAAAAAAAAAAAAAAAAATTTTCTTTCTTCTCATTGGGAGATCTGTATTACAAAAAATAGACAAAACAAAACAAAATAAAACTCAACTCTTATTATATTTTTAACTTTATCAATTAAAAATGTGTTGAAATTTGGTTTTCTCCTTTGTTATATAAGTACCTATATAATATACTTGATTTTGTTTCTTGGCTCGCAGTGCCTAAAATATTTACCATCTGGCCTTTGCCCATTCCTGGTCTACTTCAGTAGAGTTTACTATTAAGCAGAAAATCTTTTAAAAATTAGATTATTATAGAGTGGGGGACAGGATACAAACAGATCAAAGTGAAGATGTAGTTTTGGAAAATGAGGAAGAAAGGGTGACCACAGGCCCACCTGTCCCCTCCCCTCTCACATCCCATGAGGAACATCTGAGAAGCCCAGTTTCAGAGCCACTGCCCACTTAGGCCGATCCTGTTCTCTTCAGGGAGTGCCAGGGTGGGAAGAAGGGAAAGGAGCTTTCTGACCGAGGGATTAGGGATTGAGTATCTTGCATGGGGGACATTTGAGTATCTTGCACTAGGCACAGGGGACGTTTCCTGGTTTAATCTTTTTGCAGCCCTAAGGGATGGTAAGTATTTCTCCCATTTTGCGGATGAGGAAGCTGAAGCCTACAGAACTTAAGTAACTTGCCAATGTAAGTATCACAGCTGGACTTTAAACCCATGACTTTTGACTCCTGGTCCAGGGCAATCTTTAAGGTGCCAAGTTGCCTAGGATTTTCTTTCTGCCTGTGACCCTAGAGGCCCCTCCAACATTGTTGTTCAGTGCTCTTGGTGGTTTGCTGGACAATCTGCTGAGAACCAAGTTGTCCTGTGTCTAATCCACCTCCAAGGCCAGATCTGTTTCCCTGTCTACCCACACCCACCGGCATGTAGCCCTGAGGCCTGACTCAGGACCCTAATCTTGAATCCTGAGCTGCTGGCCCCTGGTAGCTTGGCCCCAAGGCCTGGAGGGTGATGAAATATCCTTCCCTTCTTGGGATGAGGTTTATTTGGCACCCTGGGGCAGGGCCCACCAGCTGGAGAGGAGAATTTAGCTGCCGAGGGGCTGCAGTGTGGCTCTAGGAGGCGAAGTGTTCCTACCAGTTTTTTGGAGGAGCCTGCCTACTGAGAGAGGAGACGGAGGAGAGAAAGGCAGTTGAGGGAGGAGGCAGGGAAGGGCACCTGAGCCATTTCTGGCAGGAAGAGGAGCTCCAGGGAGGAGGCTGCCGAGCCTTAGGCTGGCGGTGACTATGCCCTGGTTTGACCCTCGCTCTGTTACTGTGAGCTGTTGGACCTCAGGGGGCAGCTTTGCTCTCATAGGTTCTGTTTCTTCATTGTAATGATCCCTGTCTCACGGTGTTTTTGAAATACCACATGTTTTCCAGCCTTCTGGGGTCCCATCCGTTAATGTCCAAATAAGAATAATGAGCATTCCATTCGAGGGCAACAGGAAGTCCTGTTCCCGACCCAGCCTTTCTGATTCTCCCCGGGGAGTGCTCATATCCTCCTCTACGCCTCAGGTCCTTGAACTCAAGGACCCCTTCTTCCTTTGAGACAAAGCTGTGCTCCCTCTGTGATCCTGCCTCAGGTGTGAACTCAGGCCCATTTCTGAGTGCCTCTTTCACCACTGAGACCGGTTGCAGAGTAAACTGAGTTTCACGTAAGGCTTGGGGACAGTGAGAGGAATTTCTGCACAGAGAAGTAAATGACTTAAAGTGAGGCAACAGACACCTCTGCTTCTTTGACTCCTGACCTCTGCCATGATGCGGGACCATGCCCCAGGCCTCAAACCTGCTACCATCCTTCCTACTCACTGCCAAAGGGAGACCCCCATTTCTTTTACATATAGGCAGTTTATTGCTGTTGTGACCTCTCCCTCAGTGGACTCTGGTTCTCTCTTTTCCAGAATCAAAGGCTCTTTAAAGTTTCTCTCAAACAAAAAGCCATCACCGACCTCCCTTCCTTCTCCTTCAGTACTGCCACAGACATAAGTGGCATAGCCTGGCACGAGGGAAGCGCCCAGCAAGTGATCGTAGATATGGACATCATTGTGCTAAAAGTCGTTTTGAAGAGCTCGCAGGGTGGAGCTGGGTTGGGCAGCTTCTTCCCTTTTACCTTATTTAATCAGTGAGATTCCCCGTGTGGGATAGGCAGACAGGTGGGAAGCCACTGTCTCCATTTTACAGATAAGGAAACATAGGCACAAGGACTCAGTCCCAACTTTAGAGAGCAGGGAGGCCAGATGGGGTGAAGATAAGGCTGTGTGTCTAAAGGGGTTTGTAAACATGGGCTCAAGTTGCAATCTCGAAGAGATTTGTTAGAGAAAGATTTTATAAAGCATCTTCAGAGCCAGCCAACTCTGCAGTGTTTCCAGAGTTTGGGGTCATAAAATTATTTCTGATGTCTCACCCGAACTCTGACATAGGATCCTTTCTGGGGCCCACACATGTCTCTGAGAAAATGTCAGCTCCCTGCTGGTCAGGAAGCACTGCCAGACCCTGGCTAAGCTGGCCTGGCTCCACTGCAACCGCCCTCTTCCATGAGCCCTCTGGTTCCTAGTGTGTTACCCTCTAGGAAGGTTTGTGGCTGGACCATCTCTTTGGGCAGCTGAACCACTCCCCTCAGTACACAGACAAGAATTTGTCCCTCAGGCTCAGGAGTCAAACCTGGGTACAAATCCAGACTGCCTGTGTGGTCTTGGGCAAGTTACTTTACCTCTCTGAGCCTTGATTTTTCTCATTTGTGCAACAGGAGAACATACCACCTACCTTATCAGGCTAGGATTTAAACTTAGATCTCTCCTGACTCTAGGGTATTGAATGAGATTATTACTGAACCACGTAGCACCATGGTTGTCATCCTGAGCAGTACATCTGAGTCATGGAAGAGATTTAAAACACACACATATGCGTACATGGCAAGCATTCAGATATAGAAGGTCTGGGGTGGGGCTCTGGCATTCGTATTTTTTTAAAGTACCCCAATTTGTGTAGAATGTACAATAGGATCCCAGATCACTTCTTCAAAATGGTACTTGAGACTCATAGTAGACTCTCAGACATGTTGGTTTATTCATTCTTTCCTAATAACAAGACTCTTTATTATTGTTTCCAGTTATGTTTTTATTATCTTTATAATGCAAAACGGATTTATTTGTATGCACAGCAATGAGGATTAGGATATTGGATAAGAAGGAAAACATTCTGTCAAATGGAGAAGATAAGGATTCTAGGTAGCTGACTTTGGGACTTACTGCAGTGGGAAGAATTGCTGTGTTGCCTTCAGATGTTAAGTCTCTGACACTTCAGCAGGCTTTAAGTTGGGTCTTCCTGTGGGGCCTGCTTTTCTAATTCCTTATGACATACACACTGGTGTTCCAGATAGCCTGTGTTCTTCTTCTGTTTATCCAGATACTTTCTTTCCCATGAAGTATAAGAAATCAGTTTCACTGCGGAAGCCAAAGTCTTCAGGTCTTGCTGGAGCTTGGCTAACATGTTATCCGACTCTGAAGCAGCCTCTAGAGCTTGGGTGCCAGTTTCCCAGTTATCTATATTAGGCCTCTTAATCACTGGAAGGCGGATTTTACCTTCACATTTTCTTAGCTATCTTAGGAACTGCTTTGCATGTTCCCTCTTCACCTCAGCTTGGTCTTCGAAGAATGCAGCAAAAAGAGGTGCTCCCATGTCTTCATTGTAATAACAGTCTATAGATAAATAAGTATCACCAACATGCAGCTCATTAGATGACACCTGATCAGCAGCAATCTGCACTCTTCAGACTTGGGATGCCATCTCCGCTTTAGAGAAAACCAGACATAAAAAGTGTTACCCAGCCCATTTTGTTATTTTTACCTCTTTCCC
>NW_006442109.1:11117726-11182885 GCF_000325575.1 Pteropus alecto
TTTCCCTTACTGGACCCCTCACAGCCCCCTGTCCCATAGAGTGGAGCCAAGCTCGTCCTTGTGCAGGGTTGGCCCTTCATTGGAACAGGGTGGTTACATGATCCAAGAGTAACCTATTGGTATCCTATGAGATGGCTGGGCTGGAAAAGCTCTGCCCACTAGAAGCAGTGATAATTAGATAGAAGCCAATTAAAGGACCTCTCTGAGACGATGCAGAATGTGAGGAGGGAACGGAGCTGCCAGCAAAGATACAGCGACTCCACAAACTAATTCCTTCATGGCTTCTAGGTTCACTTCCTGTTTCTGTGTGTATCCTTCCAGTGGCTGCCTTTCCCTTGAAGAGCCTGGGTTGCACGCTTTCTCTGAGTTGCCTGTGTCTCACCCTTCTGTAGAGTCTCCAGTTCTACATGTGCTCAAGTTCTGCTTCCTCCCAGAAGCCTACCCTGACAACTGCAGGCATGTTGACTGCAGGCAGGGTTGGGTATACCTGAGCGTACCTGGGCATACTAATTCTTCATGGGAAAGGGCTGGAATATATAGATATTCCACAGTATGTGGTGGATTTCCTAGTTTTCATTATTCGCCTTCGAGTCTGCTCCCAACCTTTTGCACACCACCCCTAAAAAAAAGCTGTCCTAAAGCAGCTCACAGTCCAGTGAACTTTCTGATCACGGGATCTGGAGGTCATTCTGTTTCATCTCCCAGTATCTTACAGAGTGATAGGCACATAGTAGTTGCACAATAAATGTTCAAATGAGTTCTGGTTTCTGTTGGCTCCTATTCTGAAGTCTCAATTCTGGTTTTGCATTGTGACCTTTGTCAAATTTCTCCTCTTCTCTGGTTCTTGGTCCCTTTTATCCCCTCAGTTCTAAAATTTCATGAATCTATGAAATGCCCATCAAACATGTATTGGGTAGGAGATGGTTGGTTGGGCTCTAGGGTGGAGAAGGGAGTAGATGCAAAGATATAGTTTATATTTCTAGAAGCTTACAGAGAGGTTGCAGAGGTAAATAAGCAAGCAAGCAAACAAAAACAACCCATGAGAGTATCAAGCTCAGCAGCAGTTCAAAAGCTGTCAGAACACAGTGCAGCCAAACAATACATGTGATACTGGTTCAGAACATGGCTACCTCCATGGCCTGGCACAGCCAGAGAAGGTTTTGGGAGGTGGGTGTTGCTAAGTGGGGCCCTGAAGGATGGTTGGAATTTGGATAGGCTGAGCAGAGAGGGTAGGCATTCTAGGTATAGATGAACTCGAGCTGCCTAAATGGACAGGAAAATGCAAAGTATGTGTTTTTTGGGGGGTGATCCCCAGAAACTGGATGACAGGTTCTGGCAGGAAAGCAGTGGGCAAGCCCACAGTAGCAAGCAGAGGATGGACAAAAGCCTAAGCCAGCCATTAAAATTGGTAGTATCGTGCAAGGTTGGCACAATACTAGTAGTACAGTATTGGTCACAGGGGCAGGGAGAGTGGTAAGGGGGTTGGGATAATAGATGATTTAATTGTTCTTTACTTACACTTTTTTGTATCTTTTAAATATAAAAAGTTTAACATATATTTCTTATGTCATACAGAACAAATTGCTTTTTAAACATTTCATGCTCAGGAGTTTAGACTTCATACTGGTTTTGGCTAGAAGAAAGGTTAATGGGATTGGATGGAGAAAAGGCATGGGAGATGGGCCAGGGAGGAGTGATTCGATGTACAGAATGTGAGCTGATGAGGACCTGGAAGCTCCTCAAGGGAGGGATGGAGGCTTCACTGCCTTGTATCTTTCACACAGAAAGAAGAGACTCAGTGAACTCTCGCAGAAGGATTAGTAAGTCAGGATGAGAGCAGCTAAAAGGGAAGGTAAAGAGATGGTAAGGATTCCATACTGGTACTAATAGTGAGTCTCTCACCTCTTTTTTGAGAAGAATTTTGGCAGAGATACCCCAAGGGATTTGGAAAGAGTCATTTATCATCATAGCATTAGAATTTAGACTGGAAAGGCCCCACGCTACTATCTCTCTAACCCTTTCATTGCACTGTGAGTTCTTTAGAGTAATTTTTAAGTGTTAATAGTCTTCTCTTCACAAAAGTATTTACCATGCCCAAGTTGTTTTTTTTTTTTTTTTCCCTTGGGCAGTAAAAAAGTAACTTGACTTTCAAAAAGTCTTCAGGGAACTTGTCTGTTGGGTGACGTGTAAAGCTCAAGTACGTAAAGCTCAAGTCCTAATTCCAGTTAATGCTGGTTTTAGGGATTGCTTCCTAAATAAGAACTTCCTAAAATAGATCTGAGGTTGCCTAATGCTTTTAAGAAAATGACCATTAAGTTCTGAGAACAGAACTTAAATTATTTAAATGTTAATATTACAGGTGCTCATTTCATAATGAACAGTGTTGTACATTTTCTTTTCTCTCTGCGAGGTTGCCTAACAGCCAGCACCAAGAGCATTGCCAAGATTAGCTGATTCTTGCTGATATTAACCAGGATTTGGATGGTTATTCTTGTGCTCACAGATATATATCTCTAATGTGTTTACCTTCCCTTTTTGTTGCCACCTTAGTTTCCCCTTTGCAGGATAAGTGCTTCCAGGCCAATGTCTAAGCCATGTCTTCCCTATATTCTATCTGATACAGTGACAGGAATAAGTGGCTGGCAGATTGAATTAAAAGGAGTGGCTAACTAGTCCCATTATTTTGTCCACTCTGCCTGTCCAGACTTATCTCTCCATACTTCCTAACCTCTCTCCACTCTAATCGCTCTGCTCAAGCCTTTTAATGAAATATTTTTTTCCTTCTTCTGAGCCTTTCCTCTCTCATCTCCCTTTCTCTCTTCCACTAGTTCTACTTAGCCTTCAAGTCCAGTGAAAATACCTCCTTTCCCTTTGAAGCCTTTCCATGGGTACTTCTGCCAGCCTCCTCCATCTCTCAAGCTTCAAACATCCATAGCTCTGAGAGTCTGCACCTCATACATAATTCTTCTGAAGTAGGTTTTCTGGAGGTTCATTCTGTATTCCAAGCTAGGCTGCAAGACCCTTAAGAACAAGGGCTAAGGTTCATCTTTCTTTGTGTTTCTACCACCTCTAGCATAGGGCAGGATGCACAGTGGGCATTCAGCAAACAGAGGGGCCAAAACAACCATAAACTGCTTGGCTAGCTAAGCCTCCAAGGCTTAAGTTTACATCTACAAGCCCAGGAGATGGTAGAAATGCAGCCCTGCTCACACGACCTTCTTTGTTTTCTTGCCTGGAGGGGAGGAGCAGAGAAACAGGCCAAGTGTGCAGAGCTCTTTGACACTCCAGCAGCTGTACAGAATGCTCACTTGTTCTTCCTTTCATGTGCTAGAATTGCCCCACATCACAGCTTCTTCCTGTGCTGGGTTAGCCTAGTGGCCTCCTCTGTCTTGCTCCTGCTTCTCCAGGAAGTAGCTGCGAATCCAAGTGGAATATCTAGTCCCAGGGAGAGAAGGTGCCAGGACTACCCCTTGTGGGAAGGGCCTGATCTCAACTGAAGGGATGAAGGGAAGTCTGATTGCCATGGAAGATCCAGATCGGGGTTGTGGCTTTCTTGGGGCTGAGAAGTAAAAAGACTTATCTGATGTCTGAGCCATCAGCCATGGACTTGGAGTAAAGAACTTGATTAAGTCCTACTTTAGCCACCAATATGTTGTGTGGCCTTGGGCAAGACACTTTCCCTCTTTGGGCCATGCAACGTTTTGGTGGTGCAAGTGGGATGCGAATGCAGGTTTCCTTACTCCAGGTCCTTTGCTCTTTCTACTATTCCGCAGAAGCACTACAGGCATCTGGCATTACACCAAGTCACCTATCCTTTCCCTTTGATGTGTTCCTTATTAGTTCCTGAGGTGCTATTAGGAATAGAGACTTTCTTCCAGAAGCCTGCTATCAGAGTTCTACGCTTAAATCATAATTCTCCTGTATTTCCTTCCTGTAGATATTTTCCTTTAGGTGTTAGACTTCCTTAGGGATACCTGATGGGTCTGTCTCTTGACAACTGCAAAGCGATCCTTCCTAGAAGAGGTGGGCAACGTGGTACTGCTTTGGTGAAGCAAGTAATGCCTTCCCATGGCTGTGCTCAATAAAAATTTCTCACACAAAGAGGTGAATGAATGAATGAATGAATGAATGATTTCCAGCAAGAGGCATGATAATTGATGATGCTATGATATCACCTTAATCATTACTGTAAGAGACCAGGCCTATCTTGGGGAGACTCCTCTGTGAAATTGACCATCTCAGAGCAGCACTTGTCCAATTTCCAGGCCTGATGAAATGGGTTCTGTCCCTAATTGCCATCTTAGTTGTTTCTCCATATTAATGTATTCGACAAGCCGGTAAAATGAGAGGGTGCTGGTGTGGGAGTGCAGGAGTTCAGGCTTTGATTCTGGAGCTACACGTGCTTAGGCAAGTCCTAAGCCCCCACAGGGCTTCAGTGTTCCCATCTATTAACATTTAAGTGTCTTCCAGCACTAGCTTCCTGGACTTTGTGATTATGCGAAGCATCCTTGCTGGGCCAGAGCCTACCTGCTCAGTCGGGGCAGGAATCACTCACCTGGTGCTGTGGCCCATGGCACAGTAAAGCCTCTGGTGCCACTGAGACTGTGTTTTGACATTAGGCAGGGACACTTAGCACCGAGTTTGTGCCCAGGGCCTGTTTTAGCAACACAGCTAGTAAATATTGACTCTGTGGCATAAAAATGGAAAGCAGAGATGACTATGTTAATTCACTCAAAGGGTAGAAGTTCACCAGGCCCTGATAAAACAAGATGTCGTTATGCAATGTGTAGGTGTGTCACCAACAAATAAGTTGTTTGGGGGTGGGGAGAATGGAAAACAGGACAAGGAAGCTTTCATAGGCAATCCACAACTGCTGCCCTATCAGCACTGGCTGGCAAGCTTAGTCTTCTGTTGGTTTTTAAACAAATGGATTTTTATACCCTGAAGGTACCTAGAAAAAAAGACTGGAAGGAAATACACCGAAACATTATCTAGAGATGGTGAAATTGCCACTAATTTGATTTTTTCATATGCTTTTTCTATTTCTACACTGTCTATAGTTATCACATATTACATTTGTAATCAATGTATTAGAAATACATATTTTTCTTCGAAGAGTCTGAACTTTCAGAATTTTTCAGGTCCCTCAGCTCGTTGCGTTTTTCCTAGTGGACATTGTATAGTAACATAGCTATTAAAAGAAAAATTTATAGGAGAGAAGTTACTCTTCTAAATAAACCCTAATTTAAGTGTTTACTTATTGATTTGTACTCATGAAAGAAAAAAATGTGGTGGGAAAAATTCAAATTGCTTGAGATTTCAGGATTTTTTTCTAAGTAAACAAATACTTACTGCTTTGAGTGCTTTCTGTTTTCCAGCCCTGTACTCCAGTTCACAGTGGCCAGGCCTGGCTTGGCCCAGAAATGGGCAGGTCTGAGAACAAGTCACTCTGATAAGTGGTTACATGTGAGCCAAAGGTATGGAGGCAGGGCTAGGCCTTAGAATTTGGAGCATGAGCATGGGGTGGGAGTGCCATTATAATAATAATTACCACTGATTTAGTGCCAACCATATATCAGGAGCCTTCCATATACTACTACTAATCTTTATAAAACTTCAGGTGCTTGGGATTAGCTATGTTTTAGGGATGAAGAAACCAGGGCCAGGAGAGTCACCTCTCCAAAGCTCCAGAGCCAGTCAGCAGCAGGTCCTGAGTTCGAACCCCTGTTGGCCAGACTGCAAAGCATTTGTTCATCCCACCACATTGGGCTATCTCTCAAGCGATTTAGGGTTTTACACTAGAGACAGAAACCTCTGAGGGAGTCTGAACTAACAAACAAGATGCGTGCAGCCTCCATCCAGGACCGATGGTCTTTAAAGGAAGAAGCAGCCCCAAGTGTGAAACATGGATGAGTAGCTGCAGGTGGGATCCTGGTGGATCAGCCCTGAACTCAGGACTGGGTGTGTCTGATCTTCTGGGGCAACCCAGCAGGCACAGGGAGGCCATGAGAACCGTAGGACAAGTGGGCCTCCTTTGAGGCTCCTTCTGTCCATCCTGGAGGGCCCTTCATCTTCGGACTCCTTGTGCAATGGGGAGGGCATTTGTTGGGCAGCGGGGATTTGGAGCCTGAGGTTGCTGCATCAAAGCCTGTGGGTGAAGAGAAAATGGTCTGTAGGCCTTCTTTGTACTTGATTAATTAAAACAACCAGTGTTTAGCTGGATTAGTAGAGCAAATTTCTGAGTCTGAGGCAGCGATTGCCTCTTTGGGCTGACAGATCTAGTCCTCACAGCCCTTGGCACCAGCCAGGAGCCTCACTTCCTCGCCCACCTCCACTGAAACTCTCTCTACTTGCAAAATAACTGGAGAATGCTGTGTCTGCCCCTATCACTGGGGAAGGCCTGGCTTTTGAAAATGAATGCCTCAGAATTGGATTTCATCAGTTAAAGTTGGTTTCCACTATTTTCTTAGGAGAAAAGATGTGTGATTTGGGGGAGTGGCTGAATTGTGGTCTGTGGTGTTTTTAAAAAAACTATATTTTTGGCCCAAGCAGCTGAGTTGATTGAAGCCCAGCAATACCCGTTATGGAAATGGCTTATCTTGTGGTTCTCCTGAGTTGTGGCTAGAATATTTTTGGTTTCCTGGCAAACACATATAGGATTTTGAAATTTGATGGAGAAGTTTTCAAAATTACCAAAATTGAAAGGAGCAGTGGCATTTGTATACTCTCCTTCTGGCCCAGGAGTCTGTGTTCCTACGTTTGTATAGAACTTAGGTTACAAAGCACATTCAGATACATTATTTCATTCAATTTTCACAGCTGCATTTCTAGGTAGATAGGGGCAATTAACCCCCTTTTACAGAAGAAAACCGAGGCTCACAGAGATTAGCTAGGAAGAGAGTGTCAGAAGTTGAGACAATTTTTCTGACTCCGGACTAAGAAAGGCAGGGAAGTTTGCAACCAGTTTAAGATGAGGACCTACCCATGTCCTGGAATGCAGGCTGTATGGACGCAAGGCTTCACTGCGACTGTCCTGGACCCAGCAGGGCTAACCTCTGTAGAAGACGGGACAACCTTCAAGGTACAGTTTGGGGCTTTGTGTGGGGCTTTGCCTCTCTGGCCTTCTAAGGCTGCTGTCTCTATTTGCTGTGAGGCAGCAGGGTAGGTAGATGCTATTAGCCCCATTTTACAGGTTAGAAAACTGACATTTCAAGAGTTTTGATGACTCACTCAACGTCATTTATTCTTTATTCACAAAACAAATATTTATTGGGTGCCCATTGGAGGTATATAGGGGACTGAGGTCACAGCTAGTGTCCAGGAAGAAGGGACTTAAAGGCGAATAAGAAGAGGGCACACAGTAGGTGCTCACCACCTCTCTGCTGAATCAGAACCCTTGAGGACAGCCTCGGGTTGTGGATCTCTTTATATCTACCACAGCAATGAAAACAAGGTGGGCTCAGGCCAGTGTTCCAGAAAGACTTTATTATTCATGTAAATAATGGTGGTGATAATTGCTACTATTTATTGCCTTCCTGTTGTATACCAGGCCATAAGTTGAGCATTTCACATGTGCTATTTCTAATTACCATAGTAACCCTATGACAGCAATTATTGACCCCACTTTACAGATGAGAAAACTGAAGCTCAGAGAGGTAGGGCAAATCACTCATATTCCAAGTCACCCTGGGATTAAAGTATAGGTCTGCTTGACTTCAAAGCCAGAACACTTTCCACTGAATCACACTGCTTTTCTATGATAATGGGCTCTGAGGAGCTTGCTGGAGAAAGATTGTCCAGTCACTTTGGGAAGCTCATGGATAAAGAGGGTCAGATGTAGAAGGGGCTGAGGTGGGTGGACAGGACCGTAGCTCTCGACAGATAATCTTTAAGAGCCTGTGGACCCTGCTGGTGGCAGCTGATGTCTGATGAGAGAGCAGGGTGGACAGGGGTGGGCTTCTGTTCAAAGGCCCTGCATCCAGATGGCCTGAAGTCCTCAGGAGCCAGAGGCTGCTTTGTCCTCTTGGACACCCTCCTGGGAGGGTTCTGCTACCACAAGCCTCATGACTCCTGTTATACAAAGATGAGTGACACCTCTTAGAACTCCTGAAAGCCCCAGACCTGCTTTTCCATCTCCTATCTCTGCTGCATTAGTTACTGGGGTTGCCGTCACAAATTGTCACAAACTAGGTGGTTTAAAATAACACATATTCCCTCACAGTTGTGAAGACTAGAAGTCTGAAATCAAGGTGTCAGCAGAGTTGGTTTCTTCTGGAGGCTTCAAGGGAGAATCAGTTTCATGCCTCTAACCTAGTTCGTGGTGGCTGTGGTAATCCATGGCATTCCTTGGCTGGTAGAAGCATCCCTCCAATACCTGCTTCTGTCTTCATATCACCTTCTCCCTCGTGTGTCTCTGTGTGTCTTCTTTTTCTGTCAGATCTTCCTCTGCCTCTCTCTTATGATAGCTGCCCACCCAGGTAATTCAGGATGATCCCATCTCAAGATCCTTAAATTAGGTACATCCTGAAAGACCCCTTTTTCAAGTAAGGTCACATTCACAGGTTCTGGAGGTTAAGACATGGACATATCTTACTGGGGGCCACTATTCAACCCACTATACCTGCCACTCCTTTTTCTTCCTGGAGTTGCCTGAGACTTTTGGGGTCAATGCCCTCGCTGCAGCCTGGGTCCTGTGCTAAAGCCTCCCCAAATAGCCAGTGAGCCTTATAGTTAAGTGGGTCTTGCCCCGCTGCCCCATAGACTTGCAAGGGAGGCTTTTGTATAAAGAGCTTGGAGAGCCCAAGGATTAGCTGTTTGTGAGCTTCAGAGTAGTAATTCCTACCTGGAACATGCTGGTTTTGTCCCACATGGCATAGGCAGGAGAGAGTGTGTCCTTGTTATGGCAGGGCCCCGTGGGTCAGCCAGACTGTTTGTCTCCTGCCAGACTGTAGCTGGCACAGGTCCCTGACCATGCAGTACCCTCTCCTGCCACCTCTCCCTGACTTACCACCCTGCAGAGATCTGCTCTGTCACTCTGGTCAGATCTCCCCATCCTTCCCTGCCTGCCACCTCTTATGATTCTCCCTTACTCTATGCCTCTTGCTTCTTTGGTAATTGCTCTCTCCTCCCTCAACTGTGGCATGTCTTATTTTTATTTAATAGTAATTACTTTTCTTCAGGATCAGGTCTGTTTTTTTCAATTAGATGTAAGGTCCCCTGTGGTACTTGCATGTGGTCTTTGATAAATACCTGTTGGTGCCACATTGGCTGCTCACCTGGCATAGGAAAATGTTTCTGGATACCTGGTCTCATCTAGGAACTGCGATCTCCTTCAGAGACTCAAGAGCTGTTGGGACACAACGTTCAACCTGAAATGGACGCTTGAAAGTATCTAATAGTCCAATGTTATGGTTTTCCAAAGGAAAAATAAAAACCCAGGAATTGGGAGACTTATTCCTAAATTATCAGCTGTCTTTGAACAAGTCACTCGCTTTCACTTTCCGGGTTCTCATTTCTTCCTCTAGAAAACCGGAATGTTGGACTATTAGATATTCTTCGTTGAATGAAAATAAATGATAAAGAAATAAATGAATCTATGGCCATGCCACCCTGAACACGCCCAATCCCATCTGATCTTGGAATCTAAGCAGGGTCGGGCCTGGTTAGTACTTGGATGGGAGACCATCTAGGAAGACTGGGTGCTGTAGAATGAATGAAAAAAGAATGAAAAAAGAATGAAAGAAATGATAATAAAAGAAATGATAAAGATTTATTCAAGGGAACACAACTAGAAAAAAAGCCAACAGTGTTCTAAAGAAGAAAGAGAAGTTAAGAGTTCTTATAGTGAAAAGTGCATTCTTGAATAATCCATCCTGCATTCTTAGCCCTAGGATTGGTCCAGAACAGTTACCAGTCAGATGTCAGGCAGTCTAGATAATGGATGTCAGGTGGTCTGGATATGTAAGTCCTTCAGTAGGTAATCAGAAGGTGATCTGGAGGTCCAATGTATTTCTAGGCATTGAGACAGGACCAAGAAGTTCAAAAAGTTTAAGTTCCCAGGCTAGTTGGAACAAGAATAGTCTTTCCTCATGTCTCAACCTTCATGATATTAATAATTTTAGCAGCATAGTTAAAGTGACACCATATACATATTTCCTGTCTTCACTCTTTCTTCATCTCAAAGCTCCCTTTCAGGTTGAACGTTGCGTGATTGTCCCAACAGCTCTCAGGTCTCTGAAGGATGGCGTCTGATAAGGGCAGGGCCTGGACCAACATGAAGGTTCTCCTTGTGCCTGAAGTAGGTCAGCGTTACCCACTCCTTCACCTCTGCCTTCAGCACTGCTGCCTCCTCAGGTAGTATTCTTCCAAAAACACAGACTGCACGGTGGCCCACATTTTTCTCTGTTAGCAGTATAAGGGATAACCCCACTTCCTGAGGGTCAGGTTCTATGGAATGGAGGAAGGTCATCTTAGAGCCTTGTTAGAGGAAAACGACATGAATAAACACTTGATCCATGTCCAGCAACCTCAGGGAGGACTCAGGCAGCCGCACCTTCAGGCCCAGCACCCTAGCGGGAAGGTGTTTCTGTCTGGCAATGCTGCCAGCCACACCCAAAGAAGGTCGAGGATTTGCTAAGTGAAATGACTAATTAGTCCTGAAGCAGAGATTTCTATCTGCTCACAATGGCATCATGATTTATTCATGTGAGGCTGGAACACTTACAGGGACTGGGCCCTTGTTTCCTGTGGCTTCTATGTGATGGGCAGCCAACTGTATTTTGCCAGAATGAGTAATTTCTCAAATCTAGCCTGCTTTCCCAGTCACGGCTAGTAAACCTATAACTCTGGTCACTTAATAGCACCCTCCTTCCCGGGTCTGCAGTCATTTTAGAAGGAATGCATTCTTATCTGGGCCTCAGTTCCTTCTCTGGCAATGTAGGAGCTGAGCGCGATGGTATCTCAGCACCTTCTAGCTCTCCGGTTCTTTACTTTTAAATTCTTGCCCCTTCTCCCAGCCAATCCTTCTGTTTTCTTAAGGTATTTGTTTCCATAGGGCTGCTGCAAGGTAATCAGAGACATCTCAGCTCCTTGGAAGCCTCCCTCCTGGTTTCATTTTTCTGACCAATTACCAAGTCTTAAAGGCACCTAGTGTAGTTTAAGCTGTTAGTTTCTGGCCTTTTAAGATTGCACAGATTCACCTAATGTCTTCCAACTTGTGGCTCCCAGCTTCAGATCTCAGTAAACAAGAACAAGGTGTCAGCCCTCAGGTGGAGTTAAGCAGGCTTATTTAATCTTGGAACTCCCTCAGGTTGAGGGAGCAGGACCTGTCTCTCTTTACAGGACATCTGCAATGTTACTGTGACTGCTTCCTGCACTCTGGCTTTGGAATGATTAGGTCCTTAAGGATGTGGTTGCCATCTTGTGGATTGTCTGGCGGTGGGGGGTGGCAGGGGCCTCAGGCCTCCTTAGAGGGACTAGACTGTTAGGGGCTGTGTCATGGTCTTGCTTCTGTGCGTTGTCCTGTTTTGTCTGTTTGACATTATGATCACACCGAAGATACCAATTACATCTTGGTTTCCCCAATTATATTACAGTGTGAACATTTTTCTCTGTCATTCCCTCTGTAAATATATTTATCTCTCATGTGATGTTCCAGATTGATTTTTAACCTGATCATGTTTAACATTTATAGTTGGAAAAGAAAACTAATAAAAAGACAAATAGTGCATTAAAAAGTTCCCTCCCATCTTCCTGAACCTCTCTAGGCCCAATCCTGAGAAGTGACTATTGACAAGTTTCTGTGTATTTCCTTCCAGAAATTGTTTATGTATATTCAACCACATATGCATATTCTGTATTTTTTAAAATGTAGGTGAGATCAGACTATACACGTAGATGGGTTCAGAATGTTGTTCTGCAATTTGATTTTTTAATCTTGTGCTTTTTCCCATATCAGTGTGTGTGTGTGTGTGTGTATGATGTTCTTTTTAACAGCTGCATAGACCACCTATTATGGATGCACCATAAAGAACTTAAGCAGCGTCCTTGATAGACATTTAAGTTGTTATTGCAATGAGCATTCTTGTACATTCAGTCTGATGGGGTCAGGACAAGCATCTACAGTTTATAAACAAGGTTAAGGGAAACTGGGCTGTTGCTCCTCATACAAACCCAGCCCACCCAGTGATCCGCAGATGGGGACAGGTGCTAAAGAATGAAAGAACGTGAAGCTTGTCCTCAGGGACAGGATAAAACTGGAGATGCCAGCAGACCTAACCGATATTTTCAGAGGTGGGGCGGATACACAAATTAGAGACTAAAACCTCCTATAGGGGCTTAGAGTGATTAAAGTCCAAACCAAGAAATAAGATGATTGAGAAGGCAGATGGAGCCTTTGCCTGAAGTTGTCCTCTGAGGTTAGGGAGTGGTGAGAAATCACTGGCTTAAGACTGAGTGAGAGACAAATAGGGAACATTGCCGTGTTGAAAGGGTCAAAAATGCCTCTACTCTATGCCACATAGATTTTGTTTTCCACTCAAACTCTTTGTCCTGAAATCTATAGTTAGGAAAATAGGCAGAGAGTCAATAATTGTTGTTATTACTACTGCTGCTAGTACTACTACTCAGTTCCTTCTTGTAATAGTAGTAGTACTAGTCGTTCTAACAATACTTCTACTACTAGTATGAATAATAATTATCAATTGCTTAGTATTCTTTGTCTATTTCCCTAACTACAGTTTCAGTAGTAATAGTAATAGTAATAGTAATAGTAATAGTAATAGTAATAGTAATAGTAATAATAGCAGCAGTAGTGGTAGTAGTAATAGTAATAGGAAATAGGAAGACATGAGTTAAAAATTATATCCACAGGCAGTCTTTGGAGGTGGAAGGAACTGCTCTTTCTGGTATATGAGGCTATTCCTCTTGTGTTTACACTAGTGGTTCTCAAACATTAGTGGACATTGGAATAACCTGGAGGGCTCGTTAAACCACAGATGCTGAGCCCCATCCCCAGAGTTTGATTCAGTAGGTCTAGAGTGGGGCCTGAGAATTTGCATCTCTAACAAGCTCCAAGGTGATGCTGGTGCTACTGGTCTGGGGGGCACACTGTGAGAAGCACTGGTTGATACCTTCGGATGCTAGAGAGAGCTAGCCCAAATTTCAGTGGCATAGATTTAAATGTCTAAGCCCCTTTTACGAACCCCTCTACCTGTGCCCCAACTGTGTCAGCTGCCTAGAACAAGCCTCTCTTCCACCCGAAAAATACTTCTATCATTACTAACTGTGGCTCTTTTTCAGATTTTCAGACCTAACCACCAGTAAGTCTCGAGCTTCTCCAGAGTGCCTGTCTTATAGTGGGTGCGGTGGGTCACAATGATGGCACGTAAGACATCGCCCTGCCCTTAAGAAGATTAATCTAGTTTTGGGGTGGGTAAAAGACAAACACAGGGGAAAAAACATATGTAAGTGTATTCAATTTTGGAAGCTGACATATTCAGAGGCAAGGATCCCTGGGGGCTGGCATGGTCAGGGAAAGCTTTCAGGAGGAGTTGGAACTTGAATGTAAGCAGAGGTAGGATTTGAGTAGGCAGAAGGTATCTCAGGATAGGCAAACAGGACTGGTAGAAGCCCGGAGGTGGGAGTGAGTGTGTTGGGCTGTGCCTGCTGGGAAGCCAGAGTATTGGGCAAGTAGCATGGGGCCAGGTGATGAAAGGGCCCAGGGGCCTGGCTGAGGCACTCAGCCTTGATGGGAAGGGGAAAACATGTCTTGAGCAGAGGAGAACGTAATGACATCAGATGTGTGGCGTGGACTGGAGTATGGGTGGCAGACTTTGGTCAGGAATGCTGATCAGGAGATGGTGCTAAGTGTATTATTCATCTGTAAAAGTCTAGCTCAAGAGTGTGGAAGGTATGATGAGAGTCTAGACAATTCCATTCAGAAAACATATATTCAGGCCTACTGTGTCAAGCAATGTATTAGATGCCTGAGGGTACAAGGATGGGTGATTATAGGCTCTGCCTGAGGACCTCACAGTCTAGTGAGGAAGAGGGATATATAAAGAGAGAATTTCAGTAAAATGTGCATCAGAGGTGGAAATAAGAGGGCCTCGTGTCCAGGACATAATGAACATTTCAGAGGAAAAGATCAGAAGTGACAATAAATTCTGGCCGACTTTCTAGAGCTCCTTTTGACAAAGAGGAGGTCTTATATTTGCAGATTAAAAAAGAAGTCCTGTCTTTGCTCCTCATTGACACTAAGGCCCTTGGTGACCCTGCAGCCCAGTGGCCTGTGTTATGGAGACTGCCGACCCCCACTTTGAGTTCACCGCTGATTGGATAATTATAGTGCTTTGTTGTGCTGGTTGGTGGTATCCATTCAAGTGTTTTACTCTCTCTCTCAAAATAGCACAGGAGATTTTAAAAGAAAAGCTTTCACTCAGCTATTCGTTATCCTAACACATTTTTGCATCTGCGTTCTCTACTACTTTTTTGGCCACATGAATATACTTAAAAGAAAACAAAAATTGTAATCAAACTGTATGTACCATTTGCACATGTTCACTTAGCATTATTTTATAACACATGGTGCTCTTGTTTATCATTTTAATGTTTGTAATCTTCTATTGCATCTAGAACAACTAATGGTCATCACAGTTGCTTAGTGGAGGATGTTTAGTTTGTTTTCAGTTTTTCCTTGTCTATGGAGCTATGTTCTTTCTTTCAAAGTCTCTCCATAGGTTACATTTCCAGAGAACCCTGCACTTAGACTCAGATCATCTGATTTTAAGTTCCAGATCTGTGGCTGGTTGGCTATGTGACCTTAATTCTCTGAGCCTCAACTTCCTAGTCTATATTATGGTGATCATATTGATTGTGCAGGGTGTTGAGATATGACCTAGGGCCAATATATGTAGAAGTGTTTTCTAAAGGACCTATCCATTAAGGCACAGTTGACATCACCAAGGAAAAGCATGTATGAGCATTTTTATGGTTATTCTTTTTTTATATTGTTTATAGTGTACAAGTCAATGGTTTTAGTATATTCAGAGTGTGTCATTGCTGAAATTGATTTTAGAACATTTTATCACCCCCAGAAAGAAACCTCATACCCATTAACAGTTACTCCCCATTTCCCTCAATCCCTCTAGCTCTAGGTAACCACAATCTACCTTTATATTCATGGATTTGCTTAGTCTGGTCACTTTATATAAATAGAATCATACAATATATGGTGCTTTATGGCTGGCATCTTTCACTTAGCACAATGTTTCCAAGGCTCATCCACATTGTAGCATGTACCAGTACTTCATTCCTTATAATCACCAAATAATATTTCATTATATGGATATAACACATTTTATTTATCCATGCATCAGTTGGTGGACATTCGGGTTGTATGGTCCTTAATATGTAGGGCTAAATGACATCTATCAAACACTGTTGCGTGCTCCAAGCTGTTTCATGTGCCAAAAAATAGGACTCTTGGTCCCTTTTTTCAGTAACAAATTGCAGAAATTAGGTAACTATAGGAGGCCATCAGAGATCCGTCTCAGTGAGTTGTGAGGAATCTCTGCTGAGTAAGCGGATGCTCTCCAGCAGGGGAACTCTGCCTTTCTTCCCAGCACTAACTCCTCCAGGGCTAGCAGATCAGAGTAGAAGTTTGAGGAGGCTAAGAAGACTTCCTGGAGGAGGGGGGCTTCCAACTGGCCCATTTAGGAAGGAAAGCTCTCATTGGAGGTGAGAAGAGGTAGACATCTTGGGCAGTGTGAGAAGGCGACAGGTTGCCATGATAGGAGAGGGAGGAAAGATTTGGGGCACTGAAATTTGGGGCCAGATTACAAGGTGAGGGGATCTTATACATTCCCATCTTTGTGGGGGTGGGGGGCGGTTATGTGAGAAGGAGTTGTCTGGTGATGATCATGATGATGTGAGGAAGGGGCCACCACTGTCTTTTGGCTTTCTCCCCTCCCTGTTGCTAATAGAGATTTTTCCGAGCGAAGTTAGCCTCCTTGCATTTTCAGTGGCTTCCTGGAGCAGGACTGCCTGTGAGTGGGAGAGTAGAATAGTCTTCACTTCCTTCTTGGCTACCTGTGAGACTGATGTAATCTGGACTTGGCTTTCTTCTCTCCTAGCTGCCAGGCCTTCCCCGAGTAGGCGCCAAGTCTGAGCTGTCTGAAACATGAGACTGGGTGGAGAGGAAAGAGGACTGGGTTGGCTCTCAGGAGACTTGTCTGGTCCAGGATCTGTCACTGCCTGGGAGAATAGGGGACTTGGGCAAGTTCATTTGCTTTGCTGGGCCCAAGTATCTTCATCTGTAAATTGAGGGTGTTGGTGAGAAGTTCCCTTTATTTGCATGGTTCAATGAGATTTGCTAAATTGTATTATGTACTGGTGGATCTTGGACAACTTGCCTTGGTTGGTTCTGCCCTGTTAGGGAAAGTTTGTGGCTTCTCTTCAGAGTCCTGGTATAACGCTAGGACTGCATATTCTTATCTGGAGGTGGCAGGGGCTGACATATATTATATAGACCCTGACATAATATGAGGAGAGATGTTTTTGGTGTCTTCTGCTCCCTGGTTCTGATGGCAAAGGTAGATTTTCTGCCTTTGGCCTGTTTTTAGTAAACTGGCAAAAGATACATGTGTCACACTATTCAGGTTGGTACAGATCTCAGTGGCAGGTGCTGCTATGTCAGCAGAGGGATCAGGGCTAGCCAGGGGAAGCTGGGTGGATCAGTGTGGTGGACTGGGACCACTCAGTGGAGGTTGGTCCTAAAGCCTTCTTGGGAATGATGGGATGCCAAGAGATGGCCTGGCCAGTGTGACACTGGTGAGTCTGGTTCTATTCCTGGATCTAGTCCTTGTGTTCACCTTCCCTCCTTTGTGGACAACATAGTTCCTTGTTTCTTTTCCCTCCTGTCTCCTAGTGTTTGCTGTTGACTTCAAGCTTGAGGGACTCTGGGAAGATTGGTACAAGCATATTCACCTCTTGGGAGGGCACATGACTGTCCTCCCACCTTCTAGGTCGTTCCAGGCATCCCTTTCCACATCTTCTTCAGCACCTGAACTGCAAGCGGTATTCCTGGACCAGTTAGGATTTAGGTCAAGAGAAGATACTGTTTCGCTCGCAGTATTCCTGGACCATCCAGTTAGGATTTAGGTCAAGAGAAGATACTGTTTCTTCTCTTGTTTCAATATCTGTGGTGACTGTATCTACTGAACCCCTAATGAGAACACATGGCCTCACACACAAAGCCTAAGAATGCAACAAAATATTTGAAATTGCTGCTCTTTGGGAAAATCAAGGCAGGATGATTTGCTGTGAGCTGAGTGGACATTCCTCCTGCTGAGAGCTTCCTGGCTTCCCCAACACTACTGGTAGGAAGATTCCTCAGGGGTGGATATTGGATTTACTCAGAAGGCATATCTTTGTCTTGTTAAAGGCAAGATCTTGCACCTTTAAGTGCCTGCTTTAGGCCAGAGCAGGACAGCAGGTTGACCAACCGAATTCTTTAGGCACAGTCTCCCTGCTTGGGGAGTGGGACTCTCTGTTAGTCACCTTCTTTACTTAAGCACTAAGAGGATTAGGTAAGAGTGTTTTGAAAGCTCATGGAAACCCTAATCTAAAAGGAGCTATGGGAGTAGAAGGAATTAATGTTTCAAGAGAAGTCATCACTGATTTTGGCCCTGAAGCCAAGAATGTGAGGTCAAAGGACAACTGTGGCTGCTAAAAGGGAGGGTGTGGCTCTCAGAGTTATAGGATCCTTGGGTTGTGTTCCTAGATGACTCAGGAGGCAGTTTTCACATGCTCAGTGTGTTTTTGTGTGTGCCCCAGAATCTGTGAATAAGCCCACTGCCAAACTTTGGTGCCCCCAACCTGATTGTTGTGATGAAAGCTGAGGGGGATACCCCACCAAGCCAGCCAGCGGATTCTGTTGAAGCCTAGAAGAGACACCCGCCTCAACCCCATGGGCGCTAACAGCTTCGAAAGTCTATATCTCACTAAGGAGCTCAAAATCCTCAACATTCTACTGGTCTAAGCAAAGCTGTCCCATTCAGACAAAGGTATTAATCAGCATGAGGCAAGTCAAGGATGATGATGATGACTTTTAAAAAAATGAACCACCCTGTCGAATGAATGAATCTAAGCATTGATCATTAAAGCTGCTATTACTTGTATGTACCTCCTGATAGAAGCACATAGCACCACCTATGGAGTTTTGCCACAAACTCAGACCTGAAACTGATCAGCCTCTATATCCAACTACCAATTTACAAGAAATATAGGGGACAAGGGAAGATGTTAAATAACACGATGGGGGTACAATCAGCAAAATCCAGACTGCGAGAAACTCTATAGGTCAAAAGATCTAGTATTTTCAGTAAATGAATTGCAGGGGGTGGGGAGAGAAGGGAGCAAAAGCTGTGAATTAAAAGAGACCTATACAATGTATGGACTTTATTTGGATTTTGATTTGACAAACTGTAAAAAAACCTTTATGACACAATAAGAAAAATATTGGCACCTACTGTATATTGATAATATTAAGGAATTATTGTTATTCTTTAAAGTATGATAGATAATGTGGTTATGGTTTTAAAAAGAGATCTTCTCTTTTAGATATATATATTGAAATATTTACAGATGATTTGTTTCAAAATAACCCAGTGGGGGGTGGGGAGTAGATGGGAGTGAAATGAAACAAGATGGCTATGAGTCAATTTTTTGACAAAAATTTAACGGGTCTGCTTGATCCCAGATTGATTCAGAAACCTATTGTGTGGACATGTCTCTCAATTTCAATGTCACAGCCATTTTTGAAATATTTGTAAAGCAAATGAGTTTCAATACATTAAAACATAGAATAGGGCTATTTTCTGGTTTGGCACAAAGTAGTAGTAATAATAATAGTAATTAGTATCTATGGATAATCTATCGTGCATTGGATGCTGTTCTCAGCGCTTTTTATCAGTTCATTTAATCTTTATAACGCCTCTGTAAGGTAGATGCTATTAGCAACCTTAGTTTTTATAATGCACTTTTATTTTGAAGTTATTTTGGATTTAAGAAAAAGTTGCAAAGATAGTCCAGAGAGTTCCTGCGTACCCTTCCCTCGGTTTCCCTAAATGTTAATAACATCTAAATGTTCCCTAAATGTTAATAATACCCATGGTACACTTTTCAAAACTAAGGAACCAACATTAGTACATTACTATTAATGGAACTTCAGACTTTACATGGATTTCCCTGTTTTCCATTAATGTCCTTTTTTCTGTTCTAGGATCCCATCTAGGATATCACATTGCATTCAGTGGTCATGTCTCCTTAGTCTCTTCTCGTCTGTGACTGTTTCTCAGGCTTTGTTTTTCCTGATCTTCAGGAGTTTGAGGAGTACGGGTTGTGTATTTTGTAGACTGTCGTTCAAGTTGGTTTTGTCTGATGTTTTTCTCATGAGGTTATGGATTTGGGGGAAGAGTATTGCAGAGTTGAAGTGCTTTTCTCACTGCGTCATAACAGGGGGTACCCGACATCAACGTGACTTGTCGCTGGAGATGTTAAAGTGCTGTCGGCCAGTTTTCTCTACCGTAAAGTTACTGTTTTTTCTTTTTTATATGGTTTATTAGAAGTGAGTCACTAAGTCTAGCCCACACTCAAGGAGAGGGGGTGTAAGCTCCACCCCTTGGAGGTGAGTATCTACATATATTATTTGGGGTGCTTCTATAAGGAAAACTTAATAACCTCATTTTAAAGATTAAGAAGCTGAGGCACAGCAGTAAACTAACTTATCCAAAGGAGGAATTTTCCATGGGCAACTGCAAGCTGTGTCTCCTTAACTTTGTGTCTCCAAACTTGATCAACTTCCTGTGTGTTGCCTGGTACCTTGACTTGGCTTTAAGAATTATTTTGACTCCCAATTCACTCTGATATTCTTCACCAGCTCCCAGCACGAATAATGGAATCCCGTTGGCTAGAGACAGAAGGGAACATAGAATGCATTTGACCCAGTGATTTACAAGCTGTATTCCTTAGGATCCAGGGTCCCCCTCAGGACCCCGACAAGGGGAAGGGGAAAAGGAAGTTGAGCACATGGCTCTCCCACCCCTAGCATTTCTGTTTTCATTTTAAAAAATTAATCAAAGCTTATATACAGAATATTGTCCATTACTAGGGCAGGTAAAGCCGATTTGTATTCCCAACAAGAAAGCCCAAATAAAAAAGGAATTTCTGATGAATTTTTTTCATTCCACACATTTAAAAAAACCAAATCATATTATCCTTTTTTCCAAACACTGTGTTTAATCCATGCTGAGCCGCAACATTCCTACCAGATGTGGTTCCAGATGTGGATCCAAATGTGGAGGCTGTTTGTGCCTCTCTTTCTAAGGCCCCTGGGCTTGGCTCCTCCTTAGTCATAGGAGTCAGTGATATTGTCCCCAAGGGCCTCCCAGGGATTTGGTGAGTATGGAGCAAGAGAACTCATGTGAAACCATTTTGTAAATCATAAAGCTCCTCTTCAAGAGTTATTATTCCTGGAAAGAGTCATTCAATAGATATTTATTAAGTTGTGTTTGCTCATTATACTGCCTATGTATGAAAACAGTCAGATGGGTCTAGATTTTCAGTAAGAAGGGCCAGCACCAAAGAGAATTTGGAGTGAATTTTTGGGTAATCAGCTTTGAGGGGTTGCTGTATGTCATATTTTCCAAAACGGCACTTTAAAAAACTTTAATATGTACACGAATTATCTGGGCATCCTGTTGATGTGCAGGTTCTGACTCAGTAGTGCTGGGTGGTGGTGGGGAGTCTGAGATTCTGCTTTTTGAACAAGCTCCTAGGTGAAGTCAATGCCACTATTCCAAGGGTCACACTTGGAGGAGCAGTGCCATGTCCAGTGGCGAGGAGAGGAAAGGAAGAGCAGCACCGGGCCCCGGAGGAAGGGAGAATTCTAGGAAGGTCGTGTTGGGAGCCGTGATCGCAACTCAATGCCCCCACTTCCTTCCCATCACCATCTGATGGGAAGAGGCTGCTGTCTTCCTGGGCTGTGCATTTGCTCTGAAATTTTGAGGGAAAAAAGTGCATTGTGAGTGCTTGGGGGAAAGAGGAGGAAGGAAGGAGATTGCACCATCATGCATGGTAACTGTCCTTTCTAGGTGGCAAGCTGCATTTCCCCATGGCTGGACGATGATCTAGAGATAGTAGAATGAGCCAGTTCCTGCCTTCAGTATCCGATGGGGCAGCACAGCAGAATCCATTACAGACCAGAGCTTTTTTTCCCCAGTCGTGGAGGTGGTTGAAGAGTGCTTTCTTAAGTGTTTTGAAGAGGAGAAGGACTGAGGAGTAAGCAATCAGAGGATGCCCTCATCCATTTCTTTTTTTGCATTCCTGTGACACCTTTGTCATCCACTGTTCCCAGCTTGCCACTGCGAGGTGCCCTCATGCTGTCTGCTAGCACCCGTACAGGGTCCTACTGCAGGGTCCATCTTGGTCTGCTTTCTTCCAGAGTACCTCAGTTCTCCCTACACCCAACAGTATCCCTTCTTCTCTTCTTACATCAAAATTGCATTTTTTCTCCAGCATGGCTGAATTTTGCCAGTTGGTAGGAAAGCAATCTAAGTCAACTAATTCATATTAAGGTCCATATGACTGCCAATCCAATTAGCTATTAATTATTTGTGTTTTTATGAGCTGTGACATACATGGATTCCTCCCTACTTTTCCCCTCTAGTCAGAACCTTAAACTTAGGGAAACCTGAGGCTTCGTAGAGGTCTCTTTGCTGTGAATGGTGATACCTCAGGAGTCTGGGTGTGGTGACAAAAATCCAGGTATATACCTGGTGCAGGTGTGTCTGTTCAGGGAGAAAGGTTCCTCCTGCCTCCACAGCGGGCCCCCAGTAAAAGCCGGAGGTTGTGGTGTAAGGGGAAGTTTGCTGTGGTAGTGTGGTTTTCATGTTGAGTCCTATGGTACAGACTTAAGTAGGTACTGGTGTGTAGTGTGTGTGTGTGTGTGTGTGTGTGTGTGTGTGTGTGTGTGTGTGTGTGTGTGTGTGTGTGTGTGTGTGTGTGTGTGTGTGTGTGTGTGTGTGTGTGTGTGTGTGTGTGTGTGTGTGTGTGTGTGTGTGTGTGTGTGTGTGTGTGTGTGTGTGTGTGTGTGTGTGTGTGTGTACGTGTAGTAATCAGACAAGTGTTTTGTGTTGCTCCCCTTTTAACCAAAGCACCTTTGCTTTGATATATTTTGTGCATTATACTTCGGTGTAAGATTTATTTGAAACAAGCATTCTCAAAGGAGGTTTAAAAGTGGTTGCCATTGGTAAACAGAGACAGGGTGGGGAACCTTTCTCTGCCAAAAGGACTTCTGTGCAATTTCATTTTTATTTAGCCATGTTGGTGTCTACTACTTTGCTAAAAATGTAAAAAAATAAATAATGTAAACAAAAAGAGCTCTACTGCTAGAAAAAGTTTGGAAATCCTTGCCATTGCTGAAAGACACAGAACAGATGTTGAATGACTTGGAGTCTCTAGCGGCTCTGCTGTAAACTGCCCTGTGACCTTGGGCAAGCTACTCTGAGTGTTTCTTCAGCTGTGAAAAAGGTCCTTCCTCTTGCCTGCGGTTTGACACTGCAATTCTGTGAGAAGCAGCTTTTGATAGCTGTGGTGGCAAGCCTGTCCCTCCCACTTCCCACTGTGCCTGGAAAGGCTTGGGTCTGACACCTAGCCTATGGATCATCCTGACCCCCAGCCCCAGTGTGGTCAGATAATTCCTGGGCTGGAGGGAAGGGGGATTTTGACCAAATTATTTTGTGTCTTACTCACTATTGGAATCCATGGGAAAAATTCCTTCTGGAACAGTGAGGAAGTGGGTTGGTCTTCAGAAGAGTATACGTGCAGTGCTCCTGAGTTGAGTTTAGTCTGTGTCAAAGTGCCTACTGTGCGCCCTGTGTGAGCTCAGGTGTCCTGGGAATAAAGAGAAGTTCCACGAAATAGCTCTGTCCTCAAAGAACACGGGCGAGAAGGTATATAGGATGTCTCGTTTAGAAAAGAGATTTGCGAGAGTGCCCTCTTCACATGCTTGGTGGTTCTTATTTGAATGAGGAACTGCCTCTTGTGCATCTCTGTTCCCAGTGCCTACACTCAAGATTCATTTATTCAGTTCATATTCACTGAGCACTCAGATGCCAAAAGCACAGTGCTAACCCTGCCTTTCGGGAGTTTACAGCCCAGGATGGGAGACTTGGGCAAGTAGACAGTCAGAATAGTCCAGTGTGGTGAGAACTGTGAAGGATGTTGAGCTGTGTGCACAGAGGGCACCTGTTGTTATGGTCCTGGCAATCTCAGTCGCTCTTGGCTGGGCTCCCTGGCAATTCTCCTAGCTCTGCTCTGGGGGCAGGCCCACCTAGCAGAGACCCAGGCAGGGATCGCTGCTTATCTGGGGACACTTCTCTGTGTGTTTCTGTGCCTTGCCAGCCAGACCCAGCCTCTGTCTGGAGACCCTGCAGAGTCCCTGACCTGGAGGAAACGATGTGGTGGCAGGGAGGCCCGAGGGGACAGTCTGTCCCTTGGCTGTCCTGGTCCCTGACATGTTGAGACACAGCCTGGCTTCTCACTCTGCTCTGGAAGGAAACCTGGGAACTGCCAGCTCTCAAGATAAGGCAAGAATGTGTGGGGGCCAGTGACTGCTCTGTGGGCCTGTTTCTCTGAGGGTGGAGGTGATGTTTTTGGTTATTGAGGGGCAGGAAAGGGCAGCCATAGGTGAAATGCCTACTCTGAGCCATGATGTTGTTCAGTGTATAATTTTATTCATCATTCAGAAACCATTCACTAAACACCAAGGATATGCCAGGCTGTATGCTAAGTGTTCTCACATTTCTCTAACTCAAATTTCTTCATGGTCCTTTGCGTTAAGTATATTATTTTCATTTCACAGATTAGGAAACTGAAGCCCAGGGAGCTAAAACTAAAATCATATTTATCGGTGTTTATCATGTGTCAGATGCTGTTCTGGGCACTTACATACGTCAATGCATTTAATTCTCATCACAGCCTCTGAGGTGGTTGTCATCCCATCTTACTGATGAGGAAACAGGCTCAGAAAAATTAAGAAACTCATCTAAGGTCCTGTAACTAGCCAGTAACAGAACTGGGCTGAGGTAATCCTGGAGTCTTGCCCAGATCTGAGACCCTAGGACCCCCAGAGCACTGTTGATTAATCTCTGCCCTCTGATTCCGATCTGCACCATGGGGGCAATGACAGGCCACCCTGAGGCAGCTAGCAAAGGAGGCCTGGCGGGAGGGCTTCTAGAGGGAAGAGGCCATGTTAGAGGCCAGGGTCCTTTCTAGATTACAGTTTGTACAGACTGAGGAAAAATAAGTCATGTTAGATAGGACACGTACCTTTCCTGTGTCCTGACATTTAGGCTTGAAGGAAACATGTCAGGCAGTGCCAAATCCCATAATGACTTGGAGCAGAGTTGGAGGAACCAGGAAGGAGTGGTAGCCCTGAGGGCGCCTGGTAGCTGCTAATTGGAGCTTGGTGATGACAGAGAAGGTGGCACAGCCGCCACTCTGAGCTGCTTGCCCGACAGAAGTTCTGGCTTCTGCTGGAGAGATGGGGCTGGGCGGGAGGAGAGTTGGGAGGGAAATCTGCTTCTAAGAGCGCTTGGACCTGTTCTCTCAGGCTTGTGGACATCAGGAGGCTGGACATGGATCTGACACCAAGTCCCTTTTAGGGTGGGGATGAGGGAGTGGGCCACCTCTGAGTGTGGGGGCAGGAAGGAGATGGGGAGGGGCACCATTTTATTCCTATGAGAAGTTCCTTCTGCTTTATAATCAATGAACTTGGCCATTGCGATGGACTGTAAATAGGCGTTTGGGTGATCCTGCCTTGGACAATAGTGCGGGGCCTCCTTTAGGAACCTATGAAATGGATCGAGTTCTGTCTTTACAGGCATGCTCTGCAGCTCGTTATCTTTCTTGGTGCTGCAGTGACAGCAACACAGACACACTTATAGTTAGTTCCTCCTGCTTGTGTATGTTAAGGATTTGAGGCAATATATAATGAGAAGAACAGGGAATTTGCAAATAAAAGTATAAGGTCAAAAGCCACATGCCATCCAAAAGATTACGATTTCTGAAATCCGTAGTAAGGCCTGGACACCTGTGTTTTTAATAAGCTCCTCAGATGATTTTATTACACCTCCAAGTCTGAGAACTCCTGGCATGAAGGAAAGAGGAAGGAAATACACCCGAGATCTAGGCCATCATAGTTGTTGTTGTTGACCACCAAGATGACAAAAAGGAAATAAGATAGATTATGTCATTTTCATTATCTGAAATGAAGAAGGATATCAGTTGTTCAGGGTAGACAAACATCTTCATGGTACTAATTTCTGAAAGGAAGCCATTAAGGGCGTCCTGTTACAAGGGACATTTACCACCGTAATGGATAATTTGGGGCAGCGGAGATGCTTTGCATCCCTAAAGGGGTCTGTTGTGCTCTTCACTCCGCCCCTCCACCACACAGCTGTGGCGCATCCTGGGGGCACCAGACTCACTCTGCAGCAGGACCTGCTCAATCCCTTCCTGCAATCAGCCAGCAGGAGGGACATTGTCAGGAGGAAGAGTGAGGTGGCTTCGAGGAAGGGATCAGGTGTGGGGGATGAGGGATGGTGGTTGTTCCTCTGGGGCCTGTGCAGTAAATTTGAAGATATAACCTGGATTGAGTGCCTAGATGACCAACAATGTCACGAAGCCACAAAGCACTCCCTTTCAGAATGCTCTTAAGGCACAGCAGTCAGGTGATTAAAGTGACAGGCAGGAGGAGAGAGAAGTAAAGGGAAAAAAATGGTTAATACCACTTAATGCTGAAAAGGCCTAAAGCTCCTTTACAAACAGTCAGAGCCAATATTTGCAACGTACATGGCAAAGGTTAATATAAATATGTAAGGAGCTTTTACGAATAGTAAGAAAAAGGCAAACAACCCAATAAAAAAATTAACAAAGCATATATGGGTAGGTAGTTCAAATTACCAATACATATAGGAAAAGATGTTCATTCTTACTAGTAATCAACTATGTTAATTTAATTCAAGTCAAATCAACAATGAGATATCCTCTTTCAAGTATCAGTATGATAAAGCTAAAAAAAGTAATGAGCCAGTATTTGGTGAAATATTCGTAGGATGGGGAGTAAGTGTACTGATAATATTTGTGTATTAATGGGGTAGTCTTTCTGGAGGATAATGTGTCAAGTATCAAAAATCTTAAAAACGTACATAATCTTTGACCCAGGGTCCTGTTTCCTGGAATTCAGTTTAAGGAAAGATAATCAGGGATATACACAAAGATTTATACATAAGGGTTTCTCTAACAGTGTTGCTAATTATATTAAAAATAGAAGTAATATAAATATAAATATAAATTAAGAATTTGCTTTAAAAATTGGTTTATCCATATGATGGGATATTATTTGAAATCAGGCAGTAAAAAAATTTTTAATTATGTGGGAAAACGTTCAGGATACATTGTTAAACAAAGAAGATTTTAAAAAGCAGTTTCCAAAATGGTATATATGGTATCATCCCAATTACTTTAAAAAAAAAAAGGACAGACAAAAAAGACTCTAGTATGCACTGAAAAAAATCCAAGAGAGCAGACACCAAAATGATAACAATGGTTATCTTAGGAAACTTTCTCTTTGTGCTTTTCTATGTTTCTTTCTTTTGTTCTTTTAAATAATGAACATGCTCCTTTTGCAATTAAAAAATGTCAAGAATGTGTTCTTTTTTAAGCAGGTCTGCCCGTGACATTGTCTTGATGCATTGAGGCTTGACTGTGGGTGACAGTCTCTTCACCACATTTCCTGCTGCATCAATTTAGATCTTTATTTCTACTGGCTGAATACTTGCTTAGTGCTCATTGTTGAGCAGGCCCTGTGAGAGTTATAAAGATGACTAGGACAGTGCTTACTCTCCAGATTCTTATGGGCTGTTTAGTGGTTAAGGGCTGAGGTGAACACCCAGGCCATTCGTTATAGGAATTCCTTTGGCATTTGGTATAGTCAACATTTTGCTGGACGTGAAGATGGTACAGGGGCATCTTGTTGAGAGTGCCTGAGGTCTGCTGTCCTTGCCTGGAGCCTTGATCCTCCTCTCTCTTTAGAAATTTACTTGGTTAACATGTGACTGATAAACCTCAGTAGCCTGAACCCATGGCTGGGCTCTTTGCATTCAGATCCCCAGAAATCACCCTGTATGTTTCATACTGATAAATACATGTGGCATGCTGACCTGCATCAGGGAATACTAAGAGGGTGAGTTGGGATGGGGGTGGGGACCTTAAAGAGATATCTTGGTATAGCCCTGAGGTCCCGAGAAAGAAGGGGACTTGGAAGTTGGTGACGGATCCAGGGCTCCTACCCCTGTGCTCTGCCCACAGTGTGCAGTCTTCTTCATTCACAGCCCTGAGTGTTCAAGAGAAGTGATCTGGGGCATTGTCAAGTAATGGCGAGGAAACCAACTTGAGATAAAAGAATTCACGGAAATTTGGAGAACAGAGGGCATCCACCCTAGGGGGCTCAGAGTTGAGTGTATCAATAAGAAGTTACAAGAATCCCTTGGAAATTAAGATCCAAGTGTGCAGATGAGAGTCAACAAGAAATAATAGGTTACAATGTGTACACACACTCTCATTCATGAACACGCCCACCTCAGTCCCACCTTTTTGGTGTGAATTTTAGGAAAGTGGAAAGACCTTTTTATCTCCAAGTAGTTCTTCCACTTGCCCAACGTGTGCCTAAACTTGCCACCATTAAAGTCTTTCTTGGTCAAGCATGCCGTTAAAATGTGAATATGTTACTTTGGAATGAGGTCAGGTTAACCGTTTAGAATCCTTGGTCACTTTATGTGAATTATGGAAAGGACCCCATAAGATGGAAAGGGGGATGTGGGCCAAGGGATGGTGCAAAGCTCGCAGGAGACAGGCTGGTACAGGAGAACACTGCACCGGAGGGGAGGGTCTGGCAGCTTGGAAGGGAGACATTACAGAAGAGAAACTGTTCACTCCCCATTTTATGAGAGATGACCCTATACCCCCACAGTAATGACAGACTCTCAACTACCTTGGACTTTTCTGTCTTCTCTCTGCAGTCCCTTTCTTGCTCTGCTGCACGATCTCATGTTTAAGGTCTCATCCATATGGTCTGGCCTCCTGGGCTTTGCCCAGGCCTTGAAGGTGAATTGGCTTCATAATCCGGGGTGGCAAGAAGGTTGTCTGACCCAACTGAGGGTCATTGGCCACGTGACCTCTTGCTCTCTGTTCCCTCAACCCCACAGAGAAGAGGGTTTGAGGGCAAGTTCAGCTTCCTGATGTATTCACTCAAGAAAGTGGCTACTTGACAGGGAGGTAGAGAGAGGCGACTTGGGGCCTCCACAGAGTAGAGCATTCCTGTATCACTCCCTGCCTTTCCAGCCATAGTGAGCTGTTTCCTTTTGCCTGTCTGAATCCAGCTTTTTCTTCCAGGCCTGGTTCAAGTCCCAGAAGGCTCCATAAGGCTTCCCTTGACTCCCCTCAGTCAGTACTTGCCCTTCCCTCTGCCAAACTGCTATAGCACTTACTGTTGGCCCACTCACTTGATTGACCCTGAGGCAGATATTTCTACACATCTAGGTCCTATTTTTTTTTCCTATTAGTGTTTATCCGATCTCCCCATTTGACTATAAGCCCTTCAAGTTTTGGGGTGGGTCCTGTTTATAGCACTTAGGATACTGATTGATAAATAAGGGCCAGAGGAAAAATTAGTGAATGAATGGATTGGCGAATGGAGAGTTAGGTGGGTGGTGGGTGGGTGGATGGTACCCTCCAAGCCCAGCACTGCCACAGTAACCTACATCATGTCGGTGTCTAGAATCCAGATTCTAGACCACGGGAAATACCAGAGGACTCTGAGCTATATTTTTAGTGAAAACCTTTCTTTATATAGCCAAGTCCAACTTAAATTGAGCCTAATTTATTTCAGGCCTTGGACTTGTAGGCTAATGTTCATTTGACAACAATATCAAAATGTGCTTATACTTAAAAATAGATTCCAAAAGTAATCATACCTCAGCCCAACTTGGCTCTGCCCAGTGATTCCTTCCGTTTTGTGCTTTAGGGGTTTTATTTTCTGACTGGAAAAAAAAAGTCAGGAAGGACGTTAGTCTGCAGGACCAGGGAATTAAATGAGCTAACTCGTGAAAGCAGCTGCCACAGGCCAGCACAGGCAGACACCTGTGACTTTGTGGACAGGGGCCATTTATAGGTCAGAGTTCAGCTCCCTGGAGACTGAATAAGCATCAGTTCCTGATGCTTATTCTCCATGTATTTCTTATTCTTGACCCTGAGCTTTGCTTGGTCAGAGTGACTTCTTGAAAGACTAATTTTGAGAAGCATCAGTGTTTTCTGTTTTTCCTTTTTTTCCCTTTTCATTTACAGTTTGAAGCTGCTTTGGGATCATCAAAGAGTATGCTTCCACACTATAGAGCATACTTCTCCAACCGTGTTCCCTAGAGCTCTTGGGGTTCCATGAAGCCTCTTTAGGCATCATTGGGGTGGACTCTGAGCAGGTGGGCTCTGAGTGCCTCTCTCCCGAAAGAAGTACCGCTTTTTATCCATTTTACATATTGGGCTTCTGTGCAAGATCTATTGGAGAGAGGGGGTTCCACACCTCAAATAAATTTAAAAAACTATTGTCAGGGGACTAAAAAGGCAATGGCAACATGGTCAGAGGAGAAACAGATTCATGAGGCAGAAGGTTTGGCTCACTAGCTGGGAGAAAAGACCATCCAAAGGTCTCTGGGTGTTCTTGTGTTTGTGGGTCTTCTGCTGATGTTTCTGTCTTGGCTGCTGCTCCTTTGTGCCTCTCCTTGTTTGCTCACCTGGTTTCTAGAGCTCTGTGCACCTGGCTTGTCATAAAGTTTAGCTCCTTACCCTGGAATCTGGCTTGGAATCTTGACCCACTTCCTGGTCTGACTTCTGATAACTTTACATTTCTTCACCCTATTTTGGCTTCTCCTGGATCTCTAGTCCCTTGTTTGCCTTGAGCTTGGGTAACTGTGTCCCAAAGTGTTTTCTGCCTTCCTGGGTCCTGGCAGCACCTGGGACCATGCTTTTCAGCTGTCATAGTCCTCTGAAGCACTATTTGTTTTTAGGCTGGGATCTGAGGATGGGGTTCATTGAGGCTGAATGAGGTTCAGGAATATGTTAGGACTGGAAAATGGAGACCAGGATCCAGATATGATCCCGTGGATGGATGGAAAGGAAGAATAATTCACATTCATGGAGAAATTATAGTTTACATAATGCTTTCACATACTTATTTCATTCTCGTTACAGTCCACTAAGACTGGAATCATCTTATGTATGTTTTACACACAAGGGAACTGAGACTCAGAGTTATGTGATTTGCTAAAAGTACGGAGCTGGAAATATAACCTGGGCCTTTTGACTCTAAATCCTGGCCTTGGGTATAGGAGATCAAAAACAGGTTGTTTGCTAAGGCAATGGAGGGGGAAGGATCTTGTTCATGGAAACTAGGAGTGGCCTGGCTAGAGGCTGGATGCATTGGAAAGGGGAGGTAGATAAGAGGCAGAGACAGTCACAGAGGCCCTACAGTCCAGCCTGGCCAGGAAGAGGAGTGAGGAGGGGGCTTGGTGATACCATCCCCAGATAGGCTGCTGCCTTGGGATCGGGGTGTGGGTCCTCTGGGGTCAGGCTGATCAAGTTCCTGCAGACCATAGATTCAGGCTTCTCTTGCTCATGATTTTGAAACATGTTAGCTACAGGTCCCATCCCCCTACCAGTTCAGCTGTACCTGGGGCAGCCTTGACTGGACGCTTGTAAGCATTATCCCTGCATATGGCCTTGAAAAATTGCAGGGTAATTCCAGAGGAATCATGGCTCATTGTTCTCCAGGGTGGGAAGGGGAACTGTAGTGACCGCTGGGGGGGAAGCAGGAGGAGGAACCTGGTGTCCACATCCTTCTGCCTTGGAACACTTCCCATTTGATACTTCTCCCCTCACGTGGTGTTTCGCCCCTGGGTTCTGCCTCATCTCCACCTTGATAAACTGGTGAACTGGGGGCAAGTTACTAAAGTCATGAACACTAGAGTTGACCAAGAAAGGGAATGAGCTAGGCCCACCCTACTACAAAACACCTGTAGTAGTCAGCCCCTGGGGGTTGCCAGAACACACCTTGTTGTCTGTGGCTTCCCATGGCAGGTGGAGGGTGGTTGTTCAGTATGAGTGGTCTTCTTGAGGCAGGCCACGGGGTGCATTGTCTTTTTGAGAATTCACAATCAATGATGAAATCGGTCTGCTTTGTATTATCACTGTGTACCAGCAAATCTAAACAATGTCAGTGATAAAATGTTCCTTCTTTTTGGGTGGGCCCCTCTCCTCACTGCTTGATGCACCATCACTGCTTAGTTATCTCAAGAGTCTCACTGGAGCTAGAGTCAGTCGACACAGGTTAGGTCTGAGCCCTGCTGTCAGGGCCTGCTACCTGGCACAACTACCAAGTCACTGACCCTCCCTAAACCTCAGTTTTCTGATCTGTAAAATGGAACTACCTACAAATATTAATAGAATAAATATGAAATTAGCTTGTAAAGAGGAAAGTTGGGTGCAAATATTGTATTGTTCATGTTGCTATACAAATTCGAAGTGGTGTGAGATTTGGGTCATGTCTGGGTTATTCTCCTTTACCAGTGAAGAATTTGAGGGCAATCGAATCAGGCTCTTTTATGAAACTTAGGACCTTGCGTTGGAGACAGCAACACCAGTTTTGGCACTGAGAAGCTGTTCTAGGTTAAGTCCTTTATCATATGGTTCCAGGGCAGACAACAGGAGACCCTCATGGGATGCCACCTTGGGCCCTGCCAGGTTCTAGAATGGGATCCATCTGTCTCATTCTCTACCAGCTGGCTCTGTCCTCCCAACATGCTGAATGAGTGAGGAGCTGAGCCTTCTGCCCGGGAAGAAGGGTGTGTTCCTGACATAATTGAGGGACAGCATGTTGACAGAAGCAGGGAAGGCCGTTTCTGTGACATGCGGATTTACTGTCCCTCACTAAACCTTCCTACGTGACTTTTGTAAGCTAGCCTCAGGCATAGAGTCCCACCTGCCCATACCTCCTGCCTTTGTACAGTGCTGGATGGTAAAGTTTTTTCATAGATATTATTTCCTGATTTCTCCACCAACCCTGTGAGGTAG
This sequence comes from Pteropus alecto, assembly GCF_000325575.1. Taxonomy (NCBI): domain Eukaryota; kingdom Metazoa; phylum Chordata; class Mammalia; order Chiroptera; family Pteropodidae; genus Pteropus; species Pteropus alecto. Next base: position 11,149,971 of record NW_006442109.1, read on the forward strand.
ACAGGCCAGGTTTTCTCATCCCCATTTGGCCAGGGTGGAAACTGAAGCCTGGGGAGTTGAACAGATTGCCCAGGGTCATTGCCGGTTAGTGATAGGGCTCTGACTAGAACACAAGTCTCTGGACACCAGCCCAGAGTTAGGAATTTGGAGAGTGAAGAGAAAGCCCTCATTTCTGTTCAGTTGTCTTAGGCTCTTTGGCACTTTCTAACAAGAAGCTTTCTGAAGTGAGACCTCAGGTGGCAGGCGGAGAAACACACCTGGCGAAGGCAGTCCTTGTCTAAGCCCATGAAACTCTGAAGCCAGGTCTGGACCAGGAATCAGGCATCCTGACCACCAGCCCTTTGCTGCATTAGGCCGTGGGTTAGGTATTGACTGTTGCTATGATTTGGGGAGGGAGGATTGGAATATACGTGCTTTGCGTATGTGTATCACTGTTTCAGCGTTCCCATAATTTTTGAATTAGTGTTGGCAATGACCTCCATTAGAGATTGGATGGCTCCTCTTTGTAACCTGCCTGGATGATGCCCTAGGTGGCTCTGTCCTAGCCTTAGAGGAGTCCTCACTCTCTACCCTTTGCCCCAAAGCCTAGCTGGGCAACCTCTGAACAGTGGAGCCTGAACATTTGGCTTTGGAGCCTTTCTTTTGGGCAGACAAAGGCCCATCACTGTCACTGTTTTCACCTGTCCTCGGGTCTGTTGATGCCATCTGAAAGGCATAATAAAGCCACCTCAAGTCTAACTTTTGTGCATCTGGGTACAGTGACCCCAGGGCATGCCTGAATGCAAACTTCCACACCTGTTATCCCCCAAAGCCCAGGGTAACCTTCTGTCTTGATTTGCAGGTGCATATTGGGACAGTTAGAGATGTTATTGCTGACCCCAAGCAAAAACTGCTGGTGGGAAAGACAACATTGCCTTTCTGCTTTCTTTTCTCCTCCCTCCAAGTGTCATATCAAAGAACTAAGGGAGAGGGTAATACTGAAAAGGAATAATGTAACAGCTGTGTAGTTTCTTCATTTGTAAAGTGTAAAGAGGTGATCAGATAACTGTTGTAAATTGGTGTTTCTCAGCCCTGGCTGGTCCATCAGAGTCACCAGGGAGCTTTAAGTCTTCACTTAATGTCATCGATAGGTTCTGCAACTTTAAGCAAAACTACATATAAAGAAACCAATTTTACCATAGGCTAATTGATATAAACAAGAGTTAAATTCTAACAGCATCTCATTTGCTATAACAAAACAACATTATTCGAGGACCTGCTATATCTGATTCCCAAGCTGCAGCCCAGACCCAGATCAGAATCTCTTGAGATGGGAGCCAGATTCCAGTAGTTTTCAAATTCCCCACAGGATTCCAATGTACAGCCAGAGTTGAGAACCACTGCTCTAAGGATTAAGAGTTGGCTAATTGCTTAGGACAGAGATATTCCTACAGCTGGTTGTGCAGTGGAATCATCAGGGAGGCTTTTAAAATTACACTGATTCCCTGGCCACACATTGCAGACCATTGAGATCAGTAACTTCTGTGTCTAGTGCCTCCTGTTCAGCCTGCACATGAGATACAAACTAGTAGTCATAATAGCTACCATTTATTAGTGCTGACTGTGGGCCACCATTACGGATATTTCCAGTCTTCACAGTTCCTATTTTACAGATGAGGAAATTGATGCTCAGAGCAGGTAACTTCTTGCCCCAGGTAGCAGCATAAGTTTCTGAACCAGACCTGTCTGACTTGAAGCCTGATCTCACCGTCCAAAGCCTTATGGCCTGTGGGCTGGCCCCAGTGGGGCATATTCTCCACTCTTCCCAGTAAGAGCCCAAGGAGAGAGGAAAACCAGCAAGTGGCCTTGGCTCTCCTGAGGCTCCCCAGGGCTGGTTGAATGGAGGACCCCACCCCAGTGAAGAGAGGGGAGATGAGTGCTGTGCTTGGTATTTTGTTCCATGTTAGTCACCAACTCTCAAAATACCTCTTTTTGCCTGGAGGAAGATGCCTGCACTTTTAGCCTGACTCCCAGTCACCTCTCATTGCTGCAGCTGCTCTCACAAAGAGAAAACTGGGAAAAGCAAACAGTCATTTGCTTTTTGAGAGCTAGAGGAATTTTTCAGGCATGCGATATAGAAAAAATGCCTTTGTTTCCCCTATAAGAATAGGGGAGGCTATGTCAAAGTCACCTGAAATGTTTAGTTCTACTTTATAAAAACCCTTCGCCTCCACCTCTGTGCTTAAACAAATTACTTAAAACCTTTAAGCTTTGGTTTCCCCACCATTCAGCTGCAAAGAGGGAGCCCTGTCTGCCCTCAGGACTGCAGATGCCAGGCTCTTGAGGTATCAGAGAGAGAGGAGAGAAGCATGCCCATCCTGACGCTGAGACTCACAGCTGCCTGGACTAGAAGCTTTCATCAAGTGTTTGCTGGCACCCACTAAAGGACCCGATGTCCCCGAGGCCCAAAGTGGTTCCAAGTCACCAGCTGTGTTAGGGATCTCACTGAATGTGTTCACTCTGGCTTTGGGAGGCCTGGCTCCACTCCAACTGCGTCAGCCCCTAGTGACAGCAGAGAGGCAATATTGGGCATAAATAGCTAATACTTTAACATTAGTGTACAATGTAATATAAATTTGGCTCTGCCAAACTTTCCCTGCCCAGCCCAGCCCCCAGGACCCTCTTCCTCCCCAGACCGCCCTCTGTACCTGTTATCTGGGCCTTTGGTCCCTGCTCCTTACTGCCCAACACAGAGCCTGGCACAGAGCTCAGTCAGCATTGAGTGAATGGAGGATGAGGGAGTGGAGAGATACACGAATGTGTGTGTGGTGACATTTCTCAGATGGTTGCTGTAGAATGCCGTTTATGTGTTAGTGTTTTATTCCTTGTTTACTTGACTTTTTTTTGTTGTTGTTTTGGTCACTTAGGTCTATTTTGAAGGTTGTCTCACTGAGTGTTATTCTAGTAATAGCATGGTTCAGATGTGATGCTGTTTTCTGAGGCTGAGGCAAATCTCCAGAGCATTTCATTGTGTAGCTCTTATCCAGAGCCACTAAGAGAGTATTCCCTAAGTGTGGAGTCTGGTAGCCTCTTAAGCCATTAAGCTGAACCTTAAAACTTTTTGAGTTCTGTCTCAAGCAGTCAGTAGGTATTGTGGGTGGTGAGCATGGGGCAATGGTAGAAAATGGTGGAAGGGGAATGGGAGGACCCTCCAGGAGGAGTAGCCACTGGGCGGTCTCCAGGGACTTAGAGCAGCTCCCACTGATTGCCTGAACTGAGAATGTGAAGCAGAGGCTGCTGCCCTTTCCTGTGCGGTGGGATGCCCCGGGAATATTTGGGGAAGCAGTCTCAAGGCCGCCGGCCGCTCTGGCATGGACACCATTGTATGGATGCTGTCTCGGTCCCCAGAGTGAAGGATTTCCAGGTGCAACCTGACTCCTGTATCTTATAGGCTTTGTGGACAGTGGTCTAGGTGCCCAACTCTACGGTCCGGCTTTGCCATTAACTCTGTGATGATCTCAGGTGAATCACTTGACCTCTCCCATGCCTCGGTTTCCAAACATTTTACAACTCTGTGGTCCCATCAGCCTTCTTGAACTTCCACTATAGTTACTGACAGTGTTAGGCTGCCTCCACCCTGAACAAAATCCCTACCAACCCAGCCTGCATAGCCTCTAGCTGTCTTTACATTAACTGCATCATCCTCATATTTGTTTGGTCCCCCTATTGTCTAGCAGCTTAGCTCATGTCAGGTAATTGAGATTTTTATTTGTTGGGAGGGGGTTAGGAGCAAAGGTGCAAGCATGAGAATATAAAGGTTCTTGTTATCTCATTCCAAATGGATGAATTTGTGCTTGTGTCCAGATAGAGATGATTGTTACCGTTAGTATTTTGACTGTGCCAGTCTTTTTTTTTTTTTCCTTTTTAATCTTTCTGTTACATAGTATAAGCCTCTGGACATTGTGATTTTATCTGGCGAGTACTAGACTTAGGTTCTAGCTGAGGCTTTGGAGACAGGTTTTGTCATTCTGAACAAATCAATAACCTTTTAGAGTCTCAGTGTTCACATTGATACATGGGGAATGACATTCCTTCAGGATTCACATGAACTGCGGGGAAGCCCAGTACCTGCCCCACCTCAGCCACCGGTTGATGGCCAGGTGGGGATGCTGGCTGGTGGCATGATTTGTCCTGCCTTGGCTCTGAATTAGTGTGGCCTGGGGGCCAACAGTTGGGTCACTTCCCTGATGTGGCCACAGTGACACCTTAATTGTGTGAATCTGTGTCCCCACAGCGGCCAGTTTGCCATCGTGAAGAAGTGCCGGGAGAAGAGCACTGGGCTGGAGTACGCAGCCAAGTTCATCAAGAAGCGGCAGAGCCGGGCCAGCCGGCGGGGCGTGAGCCGGGAGGAGATCGAGCGGGAGGTGAGCATCCTGCGGCAGGTGCTGCACCCCAACGTCATCACGCTGCACGACGTCTTCGAGAACCGCACCGACGTGGTGCTCATCCTGGAGCTGTGAGTGGGCTGCCGGGACCCATGGTGGGCAGCAGGGGCAGGCAGGGCAGTGGAAGCTCCTGCCACAGGCCCCAGAAGGCAGCAGCAACCAGACCTAAGCTTGACCCAGAGGGGATGAAGTCAGTGGTGGATGGTTTCCCTCAGTTACCCCCATCCTCCTTCTGAACCTGGGCCAAAGCAGGGGTGGGCTTGCAGGGGCAGAGGGTAATGGCTTTCATTGGGCTCTGGAGATCGAAGGAAAGACATGGCTGACGCTGGGGTCATTTCCACAGGTTAGCAAGCATGTGCGAGGATGGAGGGAGGAAGGGAAGAGGAGGGAGATGGGGAGCAGATGAGACTGTTAAGGAGGGGTCTGTTCTATGACCAAGGGAAAAACAAATATCCTTCAGGCTCTGTGAAGCCCTTTGCCAGCCTTTTCCTGGGAAAAATCTACCTCATTTGTACTGTGATGTCTTTATTGTTATAATAACTACTATTTAGAGAACATTTGCCAAATACTTCATGTTTGTTATCTGTTCAGTCCTCACAGGGACTGTGATGAGGGAAGTGTCCTACTAACATGGACGTTACTTTGTATTTACTATGCCAAGCACTTCTCTTTCTTCATTTACTCTTAATAATCCTATCACACAGAGATTCTTCTTATCCCCATTTACCAATAAGAATCCTAAGAGGCCAGGTCACTTACCCGATCCACTAGCCAGGAAGTGGTAGGGAAGGTGTTACCAGACCAGACCAGGCCCAAACTCTCAGTAGTTGCCAGCCAAAAGGTAACTGTGAGATAATTTTATAAGAAGGAAGTTTATTGCAAGCCTGCAAGCAAGGACCATACCAAGGAATGCTCCCAGAGCAGTGTGTTCCTTGAACAAAGCATCTGATCCATTTTTTTTTCCCGTTACCAGATTTGCATGTTTTGGGGTTTAAAATTTTTTTTTATTATTATTTTATTTATTTTATTTTTACTTTTCAATTACAATTGACATTCGCTATTAGTTTCTGGTGTATAGCATAGCAGTTACACATTTATATAACTTATGAAGTGATCCCCCCAATAAATCTAGTATGCACCTGACATTTTGCATAGTTATTACAATATTATTGACTATATTCCCCATGCTGTACTTTATATCCCTGTGACTATTTTGTAATTGCCAATTTGTACTTCTTAATCTCTTCATTCACCTTTTTCACCCAGCCCCCCAATCCCCCTCCCACCTGGCAATCATCAATTTGTTCTCTGTAGCTGTGAGTTTGTTTCTGTTTTGTTTGTTTGTTTTGTTTCTTAGATTCCACATATAAGTGAAATCATATGGTATTTGTCTTTCTCTGTCTGACTTATTTCACCTAGCATAATACCCTCTAGGTCCATCCATGTTGTTGCAAATGGTAAATTTTCATTCTTTTTTATGGCCAAGTAATATTCTTTATCGAATCACCTATCGAAGGACATTTGGGTCTTGTTTTCGAATCCATTCAACCACCCTATGTCTTTTGATTGGAGCATTTAATCCATTTACATTTAAAGTAATTATTAATAGGTATGTAGTTATTGCCATTTTATGATTTATATTTTTTATCTTTTTTTTTTTTCTCCTTAAAGAAGTACCTTAACGTTTCTTGTAATACTGGTTTGGTGGTGCTGAACTCCTTTAGCTTTTTCTTGTCTGAGAGCATCTGATCCATTTTTACTGGGGGAAATCATGCATAAACATCACGGTGGGCTTTGTCATTGCATGTATAGGTGGGGACATTCCCGTGCATACATAGTTTGAAAACATGGCTCTACATACATTGCATGCTCAAAAATGGCAGAGAATCTCTGCCTTTGGGTGGAGATTTTGGTATTATAATGAGAGTAAGTATTTATATAATACTATTATATACTATATATAAGTGTATATATAATACTGTAAGTTTAGTATTATAATGAGGAAAGTTCATGAGGTCACTACAGGTTCCTTCAAGGTGCTTCAGCCGGTCTCTGGCAGTTTCAGCCAGTTCATCGCTGGTCCTACAAAACATCCTGGGTTTGTTCCTGAAAAACAGTTCTGGCAATCATCAATGTCAGGGATTGCAGTTATGGAAGGAATTTTAGCTGATTTTGTCTTGGTCTTTCTGTGAAACATTTAGCAAATTACAAGATATACATCACACAATCAAAGTGGAGTTACAGGTTAGTCAAGGCAAAGTCCACACTGCTTGAGCAGACAGCTGTGAGCGTGAGGTAGGATGGCTTTATGCTGGCCCAGCCTGGTGGAATTTGGATGTGACACCAAGTTCCCAGGGACTGTCTCTCCTGGAGGTATCTCCATGGGATAGGGAGAGGTGGGCTTCAGGCAGACAAGAGAGTTTGAGTTCAGCTGTGGCACAAGTCACAATGGCTTTGTCCAGTCATGCAGCAAGACACCGTGTTGGGAATGTTCTGCACCTCACAGGTGTGTATGCGTCTGCCAGTTAGCAGAGGAGAGGTGGCATTTGTCTCAGCAATCTGTGACTTTGTGACCTTGGGCAAGTCACTTCATCCCTCTGAGCTTCAGATCTCATCTGTAAACCAGGCAGCCATACTTAACCTGCCTACATGGGGCACGGACCACCTGGAATTTGAGCTCATTCTAATTTGAGAATTATGTTCTGATATTGCCAGGATAGAGCTTTACGTGGCAGATGGGCATTTGCATTTTCTTGCATTTATTCTTAAATTATCCATAGAGTTGCCTGTGCTTTCTCTTTCTCTGACTCCCAGTGTCCTCTGTGTTTCTCCCATGGACCACAGCCAGGTGAACTGGTTGGTGTATGCACCTGCCTGGCCCAGACAAGCCTGGTGGGTTTCTACAGTGTGGCCAGCTATGCGGACAGCCAGAGTTGTGACATGCCCCGAGGCTAATGGCGAGCAGTTGGCACACTGATTCCAAGCAGAGAGTGACAAGCCCAACTTCACTGGGAAGGCCAGGTCACTTCTTTAAAAACTATTATCAAAAAAAATTTACAGGAATTTCTGAAAAGAAATTACATTCATAATCCTACCAACCAAATACAGCTATTTATGTGGGTTTTTTTTTTGGTGATTCCTCTCAGTTTTTATTCTATTTATATAGAATTATTGTATTTCTAAAATTTCCTGCTCTACTTTTTCCCCAGTTAATATAATTTCATAAATAGCCTTTTTTTCTTTTAACTGACCATATCATATTTCATTGAATTACATACCCATCTTTCCTTTCTTTGGACATTTTTTTCCCCCAGCTTTTATCCAGTAGAAATTTTACTGCCATAAAACAACTTTCTTCCCATAAATTTCCCCTTTTCTTTTGAATTAACTTTTTCAGATAAATCCTCAGGAATGGGATAACTAGGCTGACATTTTTAGGGGTCCTGATAGCCGCACTTTCGTAGGATGGTGTTGGTTAACCAGTACCACCTGTAACATAGCAGCATTCCTATTTGCCTTGCCAGACCTGGGTCATTTGTTTTAAAATAAGGTTCTTTATTTATTGACCTATATAGTTATAAAATGATACTTTGTTGTCATTTTAATTGGTGTTTCTGTAATTGCTAGGGAAATTCTGTTTCCCCCTGTTTATATAACCCCAGGAGTTGAGGTCTGAGATGCCCTCGCGATGTCCCTGTTTCTCCCAGCAGGGCTCATGGTCAACCAACAGTATGTGCCCTCTTTTCGTGAACTGTCACCATCCATAGCATCAGTTGTCACACTGGTGCTCCTGTGACTCATTTGAGCTGCTGTGTTTCTTGAGTTCTCTATGGTCTAGTTTCTCTGTCTCCTTTACTTTCAAGCTGTCTCACTGCTCTTAGGGTGCCTGTCTGTGCATGGGTGCTAGGGATTGCTAAGACTGTGCCTAAACTGTGTATGGCTAGGGTCTGAGAGGGAAGACCTCCTGGGAGAGAAGGTCTTGTCATAGGCTTTTGTGTTTGGACTTGGTGACTCCTGTTGGGCTGATCGGGAGTCTTGGCTTCCTGCTCTTCGCTTTTCTCTAATAGGTTAGTAAGTTTGCCTGAAACTTAAATATAGGTAGTAGTGACACCTGCTCAGTTGAAATTTGCAGGTTTTGTGGATGGGTCTATGCCAGTCACACTGCCCCTCTCAGCACCTGTCGTCTGGTATGAGTCTTCCTCTTGCTTTCTGCCAAAGTGGCTACTACTAGGACATTTTAATATTATTAAATTAAAATTTTTTAAATTAAAATATTTTGAATATTTTAAAGCAAATCTCAGACACTGTGTCATTTTACATGTAAATACTTTAGCATGCATCTCTAACTGATGACAGTTTTTTAAAAAATGTGGCCATCATGTATTTATTACACCTGACAGAATAATCCAGCCAGGCCTTGGGTCCGTCAAGACTGTCTGTGCTTTCGTTCCTAGTGATATTTCCCAACAGACCCAAAGATATCTTTTTACAATGATTTTATTTGAATTAGCATCCAAGTAAGGCCCCTATACTGCGGTTGGTTCTTTTGTCTCTTATGCCTCTTTTATTCTATAGCAATTCTCCTTCCCCCTCTTTTTTGATGCTAGTGATTTGTTGGAAAAATTAGGTCATTTGTCCTGTTGACTGTATCACAGTCTAGATCTGGTTTAGTCTTTCCTTGTGGCATTATTTAACTCGTCCCTCTATCTCCAGTATTTTCTGTAAACTAGAAGTTAGGTCTAAATGAGAAAACCTTCCTATTGGTGCTATATAATATAATGTGAACCATATGTGCAGTTTTAGATTTTCTAGTAGCCACATTGAATAAGAAGTAAAAAGAAGCAGGTGAATTAATTTTAATAATATTTTAATTCAGTATATACAAAATATTATCATTTTAACATGCAATCAGTATAAAAATCATGAATGAGATATTTTACATTCTTTTTTTCATGTTACATCTTCAAAACCCAAAGTATAAGTATTTTATGCTTTTAGAACATCCTAATTCATTAGCAATGTGATCGTTAGAGTGAAATGCAATCTTACCAAAGCAATAAAGTTGTCATTAGAGGAAAATATTTTACATCACTTCGATTTTTGAATTAAAATGAAGTAAAATTTAAAATTCAGTTCCTCAGTCGCACTAGCCATATTTCAAATGCTCAGTAGCCACATGTGACTAGTGGTTGCCATATTGGACAGCATATGTAGAGAACATTTCCTTCACTGCAGGAAGTTCTGTTTGACAGAGCTAACAAGAAACTTAAGCAGATTTAGGTTCAGTTTTTTAAGTCATAATACTTCATAGGTGTGGCTGTGTACTCCTATTTTACCACATGAGGTACAATTCTATTTTTCATGACGCTAAGATTGATTAGTAGGTCCAGGTGTGCTTCTGGGCATTTTAAAAGAAAGGACAAAAGAAGATTTTGATGCTCTTTATTTAGAATGGTCTAGGTGGCAGGGAGTGATTTGCAAAAGTGGGACAGAAGCTATTCTGGCTGTACAAGAATCATCCTCAGATACTCAGTATGACATAGTGGTTGAATCCTGACTCTATTACTTGCTAGCTAATAGCAAGTAATAGCAAGTAATGACCTTGGCCAAGTCACTTAACCTCTCAGAGCTTCTGTTTCTTCAGCTGTGAAATAGAAAAATAATAGTACTTAGCTCATAGGGTATTGTGATGATTAAATGAGATAATGTACATACAGTATATATTATACAGAGCATTTAGTGAATATTAATTACCATTCGTATGTTGTTTTTATTGTAAAAGTACAGGTTACAAGGCCTTGCTACTAGAGAATCTAATTTGGTAGGGTCTGTGGTGGGACCTGGGAATCTGCATTTTAAATAAGTTCTCTAGGTGATCCGGAGTTCCTGAACCACCCAGTCCATATCCCTTCCTGAAATCTTTTCCTGGGGTGACCCTCAGCTCTGTCCCAGCCTCAGAAAAGTACATACTGGCTGGACATTCGTCAGAGGACAAACGCACCCATCAGTTGCCAGATTTAGCAAATAAAAATCTCCTAATTTATCTGGCAACCCTAAGTCCCTAATTCAGATAAAACTGTAAACTAGTATTTATAGGAGAGATTCTTTTTGCTCTGTGTGTCTCCATTCCTGTCACGTCAACCATAGGGTGCAAGAGTATGGTGTCTAAGGACAAAAGTAGTACTTTAGAGTTTTTAGAGATGAATATAATTAATCGGTCTTTATGTTTAAATTAGGGACCAGGCCTAGATTCTCTTGGGTCTTTGATGAGGCCATCTTTTATAAAATCAAAGAAAGGGGCTTTAGGAGCCATCTTGCTCAATCTGCTTGTTTTGCAGGTAAGGACACTGACGCCTGCCTGGGGTGGAGGAAGTGAGTTGTCCAAAGTCAGTGGCGGGGCTGGACTGGAACCTACATCTCCAGTTTCTGGCCCAGCTTATGTTCCTCTTTGTCATCCCACAGCACTTGTTTCTGTCCTCTGCTACCTCAGTCATATATGGGGGAGAGGTGACACCCACGGTCACTAGGGACCTGGGCCTAGAGTGTGAGCAGAGGCCCTTCTGCTGATATCCTGAGGATGGTTCCTGCCCTTGTGATCCAAAAGGATGAACACAGCCAACAGAAGCAAAGTCAGTTTCTGGTGCTGGTTGGACAAAGCCCCAAAGATGGGTGAAGGGATTCTGCCTCACAGGATGCCCGGGGGTCAGGTTCAGGAGCTGCACCCATTGGCCTGGCCTCATGACACATAGGGCTGACTGGGCACCTCCCGCCGGTGTTTTGCAGAGTTTCTGGAGGAGAGCTATTTGACTTCCTGGCCCAGAAGGAGTCGCTGAGTGAGGAGGAGGCCACCAGCTTCATTAAGCAGATTTTGGATGGGGTGAACTACCTTCACGCCAAGAAAATTGCTCACTTTGATCTCAAGGTCAGTGAAGGGGGTGAGGGAAAAAACTTGTTTAGGAAGAATGGGTCCAGTCTCTCCTGACATCATCGCCAGGAGGGGTCAACATCTATGTGGCCCTCTTTCCCCATCTTACAGTTGAAAACTTTGAGCTCCCGGGAAAGAAGCGATGACACAGAAATTGTCCACCTCCCCAGTTTCATTTCACATATAAGGTTTCCTTCAGACAGGGCTGACTGCAAGAAGCTTCTTAATCAGACCACAAGCATCTTCTCTCTTTCAGGAGCACATGGGTTGTAATTTTTAAATAAGTAGACCAATGCTAGGAAACTTAAAACCAAACACATTTCATAAGACTGAACTTTTCAGTAAGCAAGAGCTGAGCTGGCAGAGCTAGAAGCATTCAGAGAGGATGGCTGAGGTTGGCTGGCTCTTTGGACTGTGCACAGCACAGTCTCCAGCATCCCTTGACCAGAGCTTGTAAATCTTAGAGGCCAGGAGCCACTGGCTGCCCTCCCCCACCCCGCCCTTCAAACTACTTTTAAGGGCCACTGATCTTCAGGGTCGAGAAAGTTCACTGTGACCACATAGGACTTCATAAAGCAAGAGTGTGGTCATAGTAGAAGGATCAGTTCCCACAGTAACTGATAGACTGATCAGTTCCCACAGTAACTGCATAGACTGATGAGCCTCTACAGACACCCAAAGCATAAATACCCATGATCAGAGGGATCTGTTTACCAGGGAGGAGACCCACTCATTTTTTGATCCAGAAACTCCTGTTCTATTTTAAGAACTGTGCTGGGTTCCTGGGTATTGCTACAGATACAAAATCAATTGAGGCCCTACGCTTAAGTTCTTTTCCAGCAACTAGTACAGGAGACAGAATAGAGAGATCAACAACTCTTTAGTGCTGTGATAGAGGGAAGTATGTGGGGAGGTATGTGGTATCTAAGTCAGATTGGGGTATTTGAGAGAGCTTCCTGGAAGAGGTGGTATTTGAGTTGAGTTTCGAAGGATAAGCAGGCATTATCAGGAGGGAGGCCTTCCTAGGAAGACAAGCCAGCAGTGTATATGGTCCTAAAATAGCACAGTGCATTCAGGGATGTATAGCAAAGAGTGAATGCGCTAAATGGCTGAAAAAGAAGCTAGGCGGAGAGCAGGAGGCAGACACAGGGTACGGGAGCTAAGCTAAGGAGGTAGAACTTGACCCTGAGGGATAAGGGGGCCGGGTGATCAGGGAGGTGAGGTGAACAGATGTGTTTCAGAAGGACCTCTCTGGCTAGAAGGATGGATAGAATGGGAACAGCCTGGAGGCTGGGGCCGAGCTAGGAGGTGAATGCAGTAACCCAGGTAAGATGTGACAAGTGCCAAACTAATTTGAAGAGGGGACAGACTCAAGACCTATCACAGCGGTTGATCTGAGGATTGATCAGCTACTTAATTAGATGTGGGAGATGAAGGAAAGGGCAGAATCCATGATGATACCCAAGTTCTGGCTTGGGGACTGGTCCGAAAAGGGTATGGCATGCCCACAGTCTCACAGCAACTGCCCCAGGACTTGGGCTCAGTTCCCACACATGAATCTCATCCCTGCACTTACTCCGCATCATGGGGTGACCTGCTGTGTGTCCCCTCAGTATGGTCCTCCCTCTTTATGCCTATTGTCATTTCTTGCAGTATTTTGAATTCTTCCAGCAGAAGACGTCTTGAAGAGTTTGACTCAGGTGTCACAGCATAAAAGTCAGGGTCACCCAGGAGGGTGTGGCCTGGGCAAGCCTTTGGACCTGAGGGTGGTAATATACCCAGCAGGAAATGGTTTACCTGGATTGTACCTGTGTCTCCTTCCTGATAATACTATGGACAATTAACTTGTTTTCATGTCTTTGCTGGCTCTGAGAGACCAGCCTCAAAATGGGCTCCTTTGTTCTCCAGTGGGTCTGGTGGAGGTGTGAGGAGTTGTGGCGGCCCACAGGCCTCGTAACTAACTATAGCAGGTTTGTGCTGTTCGGTTTGCTTCTATGGCAGCTTGCTGTGGGGGCGGGGGGAGAGTGCTGGTAGGGAGTTAGCCAGGTCAGAGTTTGATCCTCACTCTACTGTGTGCCAGGATACAACTGAACCTCAGTTGTTTTTAGCACAAATAATAATACTTGCCTGGCAGAGTTGTTGTAAGGGTTAGAGAGAAGCAGCATGAAATGCTGAATACAGACTAGGTGCTCTGTAATAGTAGCTGGTGTTGTTATTTCCCTTCCCAGAATAGAGGAAAAGAAAACACAACTCTTGTTATACCATTTTGGGCCCCAATAGACCAGGGAAAAAAGCCTACTCGTGCAATTCTAAACTGCCCAGCAGAGAACTGAGGTTGGTTGTTAGGCGGGGTTGCTGGTGGGGGATTTTGTCTGGCTCCTGGGATCCAGGTGAATGTTTTCTACAATCTGGAGGCAGTCTGGGTTTCTCCTGGATGTGTATAGAGTGAGGATGCTGCTAACACCCACCCTGGCCTCATATCCTTAGAGGTGTGAGGGCACTGAGTCTTCTGGCTCTCCCGCCAGTGGGTCTCTTGGCCTGGGCCCAGCTGGACAACATCGGGAAGTGATGTGTAGCTGGAACTCAGCAGAATTACCTCATGATTGGGTAGATACTGCCTGCAGCCAGAATGTGTGTATGTGTGCCCCCTGACTGGAACTTTCTGCCAGCTGCAGGGGATCATGCAGAAGGTCCAGCAGGTAGCTTAGAGGGGGCTTCTTGGTTCCATGTTGTTTCCCATTAGAGAAAATTGATTTTAGATGAATACATTTTTATTCCTGGTTTTCATTCTCAATGAGGGGCTTCTGTTTTCTCCTCCTCTTGTATTCTGTTACTCCTTGGCAAGTGAGTCAGGCTTGCTGCCTCACGAAAACAGCCATCACATTGTCTCCACTCCCCTACCTATAATCTGTTCTCCACATTCACACTGAAGGAGCAGGTGATGGAGGAGGGTCAGCTCTCGGGCCTGTCTTTGGAATATGAATGACCTCTCCTACTATGCTCAGCCATTGTACTAGGGATGGTGAGGCTGTGTCTCTGCTTACAACATGCTCCAGGCCTTGTGGCAGAAGACAGATAAATGGACAAATTAAAGCCAATAAACAGTCTCGGTAAACAGGTCATAGCATGCTGTTGCCCAGAAATTGGTGATGGATCCTTGTCACCCATAGGATAAATGAACCCATTCTCGGCTTGGCATCCAGGCCTTTCTTACACTGCCTTAGCCTTGATTCTGGCCTTATTCACCTTTTCCGCATTTTTTTTTGCCCCAAGCAACAAGACCACAGATACTATTCTGGCCTCTCTCCTCCTCTATTCATGCTCTTCCCATCCAGGAAGCTGCTGCTTTTTTTTTTTTTTTTTTCTTCTTCCTCTGCCCATGGATTTCCTGCTCATCTTTTGAAGCCTAGCAGAAATGTCATTTCCTCTGAGAAGTCTTTCCCATTTCCGTCATACCTGAGAACTAACCCACCTCTCTGCTTCTGTTGCCCTTTGCACAGACTTCTGCTGAGAGCATTTATTACTGTGAATCACTTTCTGCTGCTTGTGTCTAGCACAGTGCCTGACACATGACAAGTTGCTCAGTGTCGAGAAAATGAGTAAATGAATTTTTTAATAAGACCGAATGCGTGAATGAATGGCAAAGGCCCTTTCATGTCACCTGGAAGATGCAAAAGACATTGCAGGCTTTCAATTCAATGATGAAACCATTTATTGAGGGACTATTTTATGCCAGAGGGTAGGGTGACAAGTATCAATGTGATATGGTACCTGGTTTCCAAGAGCCCACCGTCTCCTGGAGATAGCCATAGTGGAACTTGGTGGGGAGGCCACCTGAAATAAAAGCTAACCCAAGAAATGCTTACTTCCAAGGGGTAAGCTCTGTCTCCACCTCAGCAGAGTGAATATCATCCCGGTGTGTGGCGTAAATTCACTGCAGAAAGGCCTGCTGGTGTAGGTAGGCAGGCGTTGTGAAGGTGATGATGTTGCCTTGTATTTACATAGACAGAAGGGATATTGGGGCTGTCTGCCCCTCAGTACCGGGTAGCATCTGATGTACCTTCAGATATTCCTTCCACAGGGTGGGTTACCAGGAAATGGGGCTTAGTGCCACCCAGGAACCTCACCCTGGTATGTAATCCCAACACAAATAAAAACCTTATAGGGGGTGTTTTGTGTCATTTGTGTTTATTTTGGATGTGGGAGTTTCCTCTTTGAGTAAGGGTGTGTCCCCACCCTCCCCCACAGCTCTAACCTGATCCAACTTGAGAATTCAGAAATGGAAGGTAATCCTCAGGTCTGACTAGTACTTTAAACAAAAAGAATGAGACATGAGATTGAATGAAATCGTTTGCAAGCCAGGAACCCAGAACTTTGAAGGGACTTTTTGATCTATATAAACAGTGTTGAGAAGAGTGAATTCCTAAGCAAAATAGTCCAAAAAATCCAAAATCTTCTATGCTCTGATCATACTTTGAACTGTTCTTATGTTCATGATGTGATCAGGTCTGCTCATCAAGCTTTCATAAAAATGATACAAATATACTTTAAATGTATATGGTGCGTTCTAGAACACAGCATGCTTACATTTGTGCTTTCATTAGATCATCACGGCCACCCACTGAAGTGCAAGTTATGGTCACTTTTTTACATGCAAGGCATTTGAGATTCAGAGAGGCTAAATAACTTATCCAAGATCATGCAGGTATTAAATGATAGGGCTGGGACTTGAACTTAGTGAAGAAACATTAATTGAAGCTGGGCGTTAGCGTTTATTTCATCAGATTCTAACAGTGCAGATTTCTTGCTTCGTGGGTCATGCCTTTTACATAAAGTTAACCCAAAGGTCTGTACTGTGCCCTAAATTTATCCTTTGCACAGTTGATTCTCATCTGATTACATTGTTTTTTCTAATAAGTTATTCCTCATACTTAAATAAATCAATTTGTATTTAATTAATTGCTATAAAATGTGCATACATTTGAAATAGAATTTACAAGAATGGGACTATTTCCATACTAACACCTGGGGGGCCATGGATTGGAGGCGAGACTTGGCAGAGATTTAGGTTGGAGTGAAATTGTAAAGGTTCAGGGCAGACCGAGGAGTTCGTATACACAGTCACAGCCTCGGAAAGCTTTTTCCTTCAAAATATTTTATTATGAAAACATTTTAAAACAGCTGAAGAAATTGGAGAAGAATACAGTATACCCTTCCCCTAAATTCAATATTTGGTCACATTTGCTTCACCTCTTTCTGTCTTTCAAAACAAAAAATACCCATATATATTTATATAAAGAGCATTGTATATACACACACATATAATTTAAAAATGTTTTGGTATCATTTGAAAGAAAAGTGTAACCATCCTGACACTTCACTCTAAACACTTCAGTATATATATCTCGAGTTTAAGATCTGTCTTCTAACAACCCATAGTACCATTACCACACTTAAGAAAATTAACAATAATTTATAGAAGACCTTTAATTGGTGGAGAAACATGATTCAATTTCTGATTTAGAAAGAAAATTCCCCCAGTAGAGGGAAGAGTGGTTGGGAGAGAATAGGCCTGTTGGAGATTATGATAATAATGTGGGAAAAAGATGGACTAAAGTTACTCCACAAACATTTTTAAAAATGAAGTTGGTGGTCTTTTATGCTTTTATAAAAAATAATAATTCATAGAAAATACAAAAATGTACAAAGAAGTTATCCATAAATTTTCTACTCTAAAACAACTATTATCAATAATTTGTGTATTTCCTCTAGATTTTTCTGAACAGGTGTGTGTGTACGTGTGTGTGTGTGTGTGTGTGTGTGTGTGTGTGTGTGTGTGTGTGTTTTCAGGTGCTTATAAATATACTGCTTTCACAATTTTCTCTCCTGTTTTTTTCACTTTGTATTCTCACCCAAGGAGCCCATGTGTGCTCTGAAACATTTTACTTTGCTGTAGAAGCTTTTGTACAAGTCCTTGCAAGTGCTGGTTGTGAGTTTTAACTAGCCTCCCTGTTAGGCTACATTTCTTCCCATTCCTCTCCTGCCTCCAAAAGAATTTCAAAAGGGAGGTGGGCATGGAAACATCCAAAGGGAGAATGAATACAGTGGCATTTTCTAGCCAGCGGGCCAGGCGGATTCTCAGTGTGGCAGGACACTGTCAGGCTGATATGAGTTGGAGTAGATTGATCATGATCCCCATTTTACAGATGAGGAACCTCCTCTTTTGTTTTTATTGCCTTTGCCATCACCGATAGGTGCCCAGAGGCCTCCTGCTGCTCCCAGCTGCCCACAGCCCTCCACTCTGGACCCTAGCCAGACCTGACCAACATTGACGTATCGTGTTTTCAGACAGTACCTTTTTAAGTTCTATTCACAGCTCCACCATCAGCCCTCCCACTGCAGCTGATCTCAGTAGGAATGAAAAAATCTGATTCTGGAAGCTGTGAAGAGTGAGAGAAAATGCAGGTACTTTGACACTAAGAAGACCTGGGCTCAAACCTAATACCACCAGTTATTAGTTGTGTGGCCTTAAATAAGTTACTTAACTTCTCAGTTCCTCAGTTCCTTATCTGGAAAACATAGACAGTGACCTACTTTACTGAGGTTCTGTGCAGTGGTGTTCTGGTAATAGCCAGATCCCTGGAAAACAAATGTATCCCCACACACACTTATTATAAATTTTATGAGATGTTTATAACATAATTTACAAATAATAAAATATGTAATACTTTTTATTGTAAATTCCAGAGAGCCAATTGATTTTTATAGAAAACTTTCCTTGTTTTTTTGCCAAACTCTTATATCAGTAGCCAACCTGTGGATACAGTTGACAAGTGAGTGTAATTCCAACAAAAATGTTGGTTGATATTTTTGTTTACATTAATAAGTAGGTAAAAAATGTGAAACCATGAAGATGTGTGTTGGACTCTATTCATTTGCCAATGACATGAGTGACTTCTTTGCTGAATTGGATAATAGTTTCTGCATATTGAAAATATATTTCCTCAATTTTCTGTGCTATTCACAAAAAAATGGCTAAAGGCACAGCAACCTTTTAAGTTTAGTCTACGTTATTAAGTGATCGTCTCCAGCACTTCTTGAGTCTAGAATTAATAAGACAATAAATCAAGTCCTGATTTGTGGTGTCTGCTAGTTTCCATGGTGTAAATATACCCACTGTGGCCACTTTCTAGGTACCAACATGATGTCAATGACTGGAGCTGGGAAGAGGGGTGCAGAAGCAATTATTTCTGTATTTCTCCAGTCAGAAGATACTAAAATATAATTAAAAATTAGGAAGCGATAAGTTTTAAGTATTGTTTTAATATAATTTACTTAAGTATAAATTTATATAATTTAATTTTTAATATTAAATAATATTAGTACATAGTTCTTTGACAACTGGCTGGCAGAATTCCTGCAAATTGAACAGTCAGCTGTCATGAGCCAGCAGGCACCAGCTCCAGCTCATCCCTGCTTCTCTAAGACCCTGTAGGTGAAAGCATTTGTAAACAGGATAGTGCTATATGCAGGCTGACTGTTGTGGGCAGCAGTTGTATAACAATAATGGCAGCCAACATTCACTGAGCACCTAGTAACCATGCAGGCTCTTCTCTGACTGCCCTGCATGTGTTTACTCATTTTATCTACACAACAACCTTGTGAGGGGCGTTCCATGGTGGCGCCTGTCTTATAGAAGGAGGAGGCTGCTTGAGGGCTCCTAGGGCTTCATTGTGCCTCTTCAGTACCCATTACTATATTAATATTCCCATTTTCGCAGATGAGGAGCCAAGGCTCATAGAGATGGGTGCCTTGCCAAAGGGCAGAAATGGGATTCAAACCCAAGTCTATCCGATGACCTCTTTAGAGCTGGTTTCCCAAACACTGGGCCTGTCTGATTTTGACTTCTTTAGAAAACTTGCTTTACAAAACTAATTCTGGGGCCTCATTATAATCAATCTGGTATTTTTAACACCATCTCCAGGGGATTCTGATGGGCAACTAGCTTGGATGGGGGCACTGGCCATCCATAATTTGGGAGTTGTGAGGATCTAATAAGGTGACGTGGGGAGAGCCCACATGCTACTTGTGTGGCACATGCTAGTTGTGTGGCACAGACCATCAAGCCAGCATTGCCAATTGGCTCAAGGCTGGAAGCCCGTGGTCCTGGAATGGCCTTAGGGGAGTGAGAGGTCAGAGCCTCCCCTGGAGGAGGGAGGAGGTCATGAGTGAGTGGCCAGAGGGTTTGGTTTAACAAAGCCAGTGCAACTGATTTGAGGTCCTTCTCTAAGCCACAGCTGTGAGTTTTCTGGGAAAAACATGGAGCTGGGGCAGCAAGCTGATGAGGCACCAGGGCTGAGATGGAAATGCCCACTTGGGCAGCAGGCAGGGCTGATCCCAGTGGGCACCTTTGCCTCAACTGGAGGAAGAGAGGCAGTGTGGGAGGGGAGAGCATATGGATTTGGAGTCAGTCTGATCTTGACTCTCAGTTCCACTGCTTATTAGCTGAGACACCTTGGGAAAGTACTCAATCTCTCCGAGCCTCGGTTTAGTTATGTGTAAACTGGGGATGATGATAGTACCTGCTTCAGAGAGTGAGATTCACATGAGATGAGTGTGAATGCTTTACAAACTAAGTGCTATAGGTTTTGTTATATATGGAACCCTGGGCTGGATGCTTTTAGGAACACAGGAAGAGCATGAGAAGCAGGTCCTGGCCTCAGCAAGTACGCAATCTAGTGGTGCAGACAAGACTGACTCACAGAGTTCTTGGCAGAGTTGGTGCTGCAGGCAGAGATTCCTACTTAAATGAGGAGCTGAGAGAAGGAAGAAAGGTTGGGCTGAGTATTCAGATGATGCTTTCTGGAGGAGATAGAATTTTGGCTGGGCCTGGAAAGATGGGTAGGCAGATGATAAAATTAAGACTCTCATTCTGGGAAAGAGAGACATGATCAAGGAAATAATGAGAAATGATGATAATGGCTACAGGGCATTTTTATGCCTTGTTCGATCCCCTTAGTAACCTCTTAAGGTAAGTTTTATTATTTTTCCTAATTTATAAGAGAGAAACTGAGGCCAACTGAGGCTACGTGTCTCGCGCAGTGTTAGACTGTTGGTAAATGGCAAAAGTAAATTCGAACCCAGGTTCTAAGTCTCTGAGCCATTATCTTTATTAATTGCCTAAAAGCAGGATGTGCAAGAGATGTATCTGTGATTACCTTGGTTCATTCATTCATTTATCTGGTGAATAATTCCTGAGTGCCTGCTACAATGCCAGCCACTCTTGGGTGCTACAGATGGAAATGAGAGGAAGGCCCCTGTCCCCCCTCATGGAGCTTTAGTATAATGGGGAGAAGACACATGAGGAAGTAATTAGAGTGCAGTGTCAGGGTACCATGCAGGTCCAAGGGTGGAAATGATTAGCTGTGTGTGTTGGAGGGGAGGGGGTCACGGGAGATGTTCCAGTGTGGAAGAGTTGGAGCTGGGTGGTGAGCAGGGAGAAGAAGCTTGTCAGGAAGGCATTTCAGCAGAGTGAACTAAAAGTTAGGGTAAGTATGATGAGGAGGTCAGTCTGGATGTAGCCGTGAGTAAGCTGATCAGAGTTGAGAGGATCTTGAGTGCCAGATGGAGACGGACATTGGGCCTGGGCCACACTGAAGGCTAGTGGGGAGGGACTGCCCGTGGTCTCTTCTACAGTGTGCTGGGAGGAGAGTGAGCTGCAGCACCATGGAAACCTGCCTACAGAGGCCCCGCATTGAGCGACTTTGCTTTCTCAGGTTGCTTGGCACTTCCTGAATAATCTGGGCCCTTGCTTGACATTTCCAGTGAAGGTTCATAGACAGCTTCCTTGTCCTATGGCTAGGCCTCTGCTTTACTGAGCTGAGTAGCCTTATCTGGTGACAGGCAGGCCACACAGGCACATGCAGAGGGCACTGGGCCGGAGGTGAGCTGACTTGGGCTCTGCTCCTTGCTCAGTAGCCTTGGCAGTTTCTTGACCTCTCTGGCTTGTTCTGCAACATGAAGGGACTAAATGATTTCTGAGGTCCTTTGCAGCCCCAACACTCTGAGTCTGGGAGTGAAACAGAGTGGGAAGAAGGAAGCAGACAGTGAGTGGGGGAGGAGGCTGGTCTATGAAGGTCATGTTCCTCAGCCATGTACAGGTAATTCAGCAGGGATTCAGAAAAGTTCCCAGGGATGACTGTGGTCCACGCTGCATCCCAGAAAGGAGTGAACAAACGGTGCTGGGCACCACTCCTTACGGGGACCATCTCTGAACCCTCAGGACAACTCTATGCCATGGTAGATGTTGTCCCATTTTACAGACAGGAGACCAAGGCTCCAAGAGATCCAATGACTTTGCCCAGGTTTCACTGTGAACTTGGATTTGAACACAGACTTGCCTGACTCTAAGTTCTGGTCATTTACAACTTACTACATAGCTCCCCTCCGTGCCCACCTTCCTCAACATTGCCTTCATCCTGCAGGGACTCCTAGACATGCTGTGCTAGACATCACCCATAGACATGGGTCCCAGCTTCTGGTTGGCACCATAGCAGGCGCCTCTGGCCAGATCTACTGGGATGTGAAGGGGCATGTTGGCCTCTCCCACAGTTGCCTTCCTGATGGGCTGAGCTGAGTGGGTTTGTTTTGACAGGTGAGGGCAGTTCTACCTCCTGGTGGCAGCTCCATGAGACGTGGGCAGTAGTGGCACCTATGGGAATGTGATTCCTCCCTCTGCCATGCTTTAGAAGGGACATCAAGTGTGTGGGTAAAGTATTTGGTCAAAATAAATAAAGCTGGAGGAGAATGACAGAAGCAAGGGAGTACAAATAGGATCATACTACCCTGGAAGCCAGTCTGGCTTGGGCCCAGAGGCCTATGGTCACAGCTGCCTATTCTTCCTTCCTGAGCTGGGGCTGGGAGTCTTGAGTCTTTGCATGTCCTACCTTGGGGTCCAGAGCAGTGAGAATTTGCCAGCCAGCTGGGGAGGTTGTGCTATCTTGCAATTGCAGAGCCTAGAGTTCGAAGGGGCTTTGGATATCATCCAGGATCTATTTTAGAATTAGGAGGCTAAGGCCTAGAGAGAGGAAATGGCTTGTATAAGTTCATAGCCTTGGGTGCTATAGCTCAATGTGGAGTTTCCCAATACCCAGGCCTGGGCTCTTTTCCACCAGCCTATGCTGTTTGGAGAGTGGGGAGCAAAGAAGCTTAGACTAAAAAGTCTTGGAGGAACTGCTGCTTTGCTGGCCCTCAGGCTGCCCCTAGGGGCCCTCTCTGAGTCCCTTTCCCTCCCCACCCATCCCTGTAGCAGCCCTGTGGAGAGGAGTGCACTTGGGTCCCCTGGTGGTGGTGGAGGACCTCCAGGGGAGACAAGGAAGGACCACTGATACCCAGTTCTTTCCATTCATATCAGCAAATTTTAATGAAACATGCAAGACACCATAGGGGATGTCAGGATCCTTAAAACTGATTCAAATTTTCTTAGGGAGGCCACCACCCAGGAAAGTGGCATCACAGTATGAGAGACAACCTGCACCTAGGATCACAGGCTTGTCGATGCTGTCAGGGTTAGAGCACAAGGTCAGGGAATGTTTCACTGAAAAGTGATGGAGTAAAAGGAGACAGGGATGGGGGATAGGCTCTGAAAGTGTGAAGAAGAGTAGGAAAGGCCTTCTAGGCAAGGGGAAGAGCAGGAGCAAAGGTTGGTATTGAGACATTGCTCTGGATGTGATAATACCACCCTGACAGGGTATGTGGCAGGTGCAGACAAGCGATGGGCAGTGAGGCTGGAAAGGCAGCTTAGGGCAGCCAGTGCAGAGCCTCGGATGCCTCAAATATCAGGCAGGGCATTTGGACTTTCTCTGATGGTCAGTGGGACGACTGAAGATATTTAACCAAACTGACTGATGTGAAGAGAGCTAGGGCTGACTACCCCGGGAGCTTACTATGACTCTGCCATTATGAACTGTTGGAACTTGGGCAAATGCCTTAGCTCTCTGAGCCTCTGCTTCCTCATCTGTGAAATAGGACTGATAACAGTACCCACCACTCAGGGTGGCCTCAAAGGATGACATAGTGCATTAGTGCCCTGCTCGCCTTAGTAAATGTTCGGTAAATGTCAGTCACTGCATTGCCTCCTGGGTATCATCAGGCTATTAGTGGAGGTTGGGATAGGAAGAGGACGCCTTTTTGAAAGCAGGAGGAGCTGCAGATATGGGGTCCAAGTCCCCTGGCCGGCCTAGAATCCCCTTGGTGGCCTGGGAAGGAAGCAGGAAGCACATGGCCTCTGTGTTCTTGCAGTCAGGGCAGGTCTAAGTCTGAAGATGCATCTGGTCCAAATGGCCCTATGTGTGAGTCAGGGAGGTGGGGACAAGACCCCAATCCTGACCCCCTATCAGAACATTTCTGCTGTCCCGGGCAACCTCCCAGTCTGAAACCCCCAGGCCACATTAATTTATCCAGACTCATCTTGGGACTCTCTTTGCCAGGATCTCTTTTCTCACTGAGATGAAGAAGTTCAGCCCAGGAGGTCCTTTCTGAGCCTCTGGACACAGCATGAGGGCCAGGCCAGGGGCACAGGTTGGAGCCTCTCACCTGGGTGAAAGCATCACCGGCATAAAAGGCATCCTGGAATGGGAAGCAGGTGCTAGGGCACGAAAATTGCTGTACCTGAGCCAGAATACAACGTTGCCCCCAGATGGCCAGGCCCAAGCAGCAATCCCATTTCTCCCTGGGATAGATTCTGAGGATCTTTGAGAAGCAGAGAAGGGGGATCATTTCGTCTAGTGGTTAGGAGCGCAAGCTTTGGAGTCTGTCAGATAAAGACTAAAATTCCTGTGTCCACGAGCCAGTATTTCAGTCTGGGTTTCTTTTCTGAAAAAGAAGAATGATAACAGCCACCATGTAAGCTGAGAGGATTCAGTGAGGTATAAAATATGTCATGTGCTTGATTGATGCATTGCAGGAGCTTACTAAATGGCTCCCGAATTGACTCAGGGAACATTTATTGAGCACCTGATGGATTCCAAGCTCTATACTAAGCTTTGAGTAGATGATAGGAGCAAAACCCTCAGGAAGCTCATAGCCCAGTGCAGGGAGAAAGATAAGTAAGCTGCCACCCTGAGACAGTTGAAGAAGCACTGCAGTAAGGGAAGCGTATGGCATTATGGGAACTGGAGAGGTGGCATGTGTGCGTGTGTATGTGTGTGTGTGTGTGTGTGTGCATGTTTGTGTGTGTGTGTAGGGCTCTAAAGGAGGTTTTATTTTTACTGAAATATGAATATGAATTAGCTGGGTTTGAGATAGGAACTACGCAGGGAGAGTCTTCCAAGCAGGGGAGAAGTCACATGCCATGTGTTAGATTCTTAGAGTGGGAGAGAGATCCAGGTGAGAAAATGTCTGCCTATGTCCACTGAGGCTCCTGTCCCCATTCAACGTCTATTGTGTGGTGGTGCCTAGGCCTTGAACACACTATGGTAGTCAAGACCTAGGCCTTCACCTTTTGGCCCCAGAGACAAGCCTCAGGGCCATTCCTTGGAAGAGAAGAGAAGTTCCCAATAAGGTGGCTGAGGAAGGTGGTGGAGTGAAGGGCGGGGAAGCTAGCTTCCCAGATGATGGTGCGCAGTGGGGAGGGTGCAGCTCACTGCACGGACACTTGTGGGGTCCATGGGCAGCTACCGGAGAACTGGATTAGGGACACTGGAGTAGAGCCACCTGCCGGGGTCTTGTCTCCTGACCTCAACCTGTCCTCGCCCTTCTTTTTACAAAGCCTAAGACTCTGCTCTGCCTTAGAAAAGGACTTTGACACCTTTCAAAATAAAGTTGAGAGAAATCTCTAGAGGAGAGAAAGAATAAGTCTAAAAGAGTGCAAAAGGAAATGTATTATTTATTTTTTTGAAAAGGAAAAAAGAGGGGCCCTCAGCCAGCTCTTGAGCGAAAGTTTCCAAACTCTGTGACGTGAGGTCACAGAGATGTCGAGTGCCAGGAAGTTTAGAGTAAGGGCACCCAGGGTGTCCAGATTCAGAATCGGTTCAGCTAACAGATAGGGCCACCGTCATCCTGACAGCCTCTGTGCTCTGCACTGTAGGGGTGAAGATGCAAAGCTCTGAATCCTTGCTCCTGCTGAGGGTCCAGTAGGGGAGCTAGGACAAAGACAGCAAGGACTGTTGGACGAGGGAGAGCATGACAAATGGTATAACAAAAAAGTTTCAAACAGGCACAAAGGGGCCTGGGGAGGGAGAGTTTACTTCTGGTGGTGGGGGGTGTTCGGTGCTGCTGAGGAAAGGGTTCAAGGATGAGGTGGATTGAGTTAGACTTTGAAGCCTGGCTAGGATTTCAGTGGGCAGAGATTGAGCAGAGGGCTTTTCAGGTAGAACAAATAATGTGAGAAAAGTGTAAGTTGGGAATTTTTTCAGTAGTAGCTTGAGAAACAGGGACAATTTTTTTTTTTTATGTACATACATATATACATTTATTTAAAACTGCTTTAATTGTACACTTTATTTAAAGTGTACAATTTACAAAGTTGTATGCCTAACACGGCGATCGACTTTAAAATTTTTTCATCACCCCCAAAGAAACCGTGTACACATTAGCAGTCACTCCCCATTCCCCCAGTCCTAAACAACTACTAATCTCCTCTCTGTTTCAATGATTTCGCCTATTCAGGATATTTTGTATAAATGAAAATACACAATATGTGGTCTTTCAAGACCGATTCTTTCACTTAGCATGTTCGTCCATGCTATCGCATGTATCAGTACTTCATTTCTTTTTACTTTTTTCTTTTCCTTCATTCTTTTTTTATGGCTGAATAGTATTCCACTGTACGGATATACCACATTTTGTTTATCTACTCATCAATTGATAAACATTTGTGTTGTGTCCACTTTGGGACCGTTATGAATATTCTGTTGTGACATTTGTGTACAAGTTTCTGTGTGGATATATGTTTTCAGGACATTCTACTTTGCATGGAGTCTAGGACAGTCATGGCGGGGAGTGGAAGGAAAGGTGAAGTAGAGGGACCTGCTCACCCAGTGCGTGCTGAGTGGTTGGGTGGGAGTGAGAAGGGTAGGCTCGGGACCCTGTTCCAGCCTCACTGGGAGCCCGGGGTGTGTGAGGACAGGGCAGGGCTGTCCCCCCATCACCACACACCCACATGGTTGTGTCAGATCTAGCAACTGTTTGCTGGGCCGGAAATAGCCTGGGCAGCTGATATTCTTCCTGGAAATCAGGTGCATTTTTTCCTGTATTCTGTAGAAAGCCAAAATTAGTTAAACACACAGAGAAATGTGAACCGTACCGTTAGTCTTTGTCAACAGGAAGCTGGCTGACCGGGGGAAAGAGGTGGTCAGGAAGATGAAGGTCTGTAAGCCAAGTGTAAACTGAGGCTTGGCTGCAACGCCCCTGTCCCCATCACATTGACACAGAGGCAGCAGTTTTATTTACAGGAAATGCTGCAGGTATCTCCCTGGCCCCATTTGACAGGTGGAGAAACAGAGGCTCTTTCTGCATCGAAGGGATCTACCATTCAGAGACAGAAAGGAAAGGAAAGACAAAGTCTCTATTTTTGTCGTGAGCAGCAGGTTTGCTAAACCCAGGCCTTGCCTTTGGTACTGTGCCTGTTTTGGGGTTCACAGAAGACAGAAGACACAAAAACAAGAAAGAGTTTATGTTGTTTTAGGCTCCTAAAAAAGAGCACCAAACTCCACCCTATCCCCAAAGCAAAAACACAAAACAGAGCTTTAATTACCATCTTTTCTTTTTTTCTTCTTCTTCATTTTTTTTTTTTTTTTTTTGTTGTTGTTGTTCTCCAGCCAGAAAACATTATGTTGTTAGACAAGAATATTCCCATTCCACACATCAAGCTGATTGACTTTGGCCTGGCTCACGAAATAGAAGATGGAGTTGAATTTAAGAACATTTTTGGCACACCAGAATTTGTTGGTGAGTTCTAGGCCTATTTCTCTTCCAGCAAAGAATCTAGGATCAAACAGTAAAGAAATCCCAGCAGCAAACCCTGAGGCCTCTGGGCTGAGAGATGATGCCTTGGAGACCCCTCTAGAAACCTAATGGGTGGGAAAGGAAATGTATTGCCTGGCCTCTGGGTGAGAGTCCAGAGCTAGCTTTTTAGCTTTTTAGTGCCCAGCAAGGCCTGGGAAGGCCAGGTGGGGCTAGAGGCCTTTGCAGAGTTAAGCCCTTTGCTAGCCCCACCTCCTGCTCTTAGATGAGAGTTTGTTGTGAAGATTGAAAATTACTTTGCCCTCTTGCATTCCAGTAAATTCAACTTTCTCTGGGTAGCTTTTGATTTTCTAAAAAGAAAAAGGGAAATCATCTGCCAGATGCCAGATCCTCCCACTTGCCTCCCCTGTGTGCCTGACGTTTTTTCATGCACTAGGGGGCCCTGGCAGCTCTCTCTTCCCTCTGTTTCTCTCACCCTTGACCCAGGCCCCAGAAACCCCTTCCTGGGGCTTGGGCTACAGGTTGGGGTTCATAAAGAAACAGCCTTGTAAAAGGGAAAAGAATGAGAGTTGAGAACCACTGTCTCTGCTTTAGGAGGTGAGGTGGTCTTGGAAACAGAGAGAGGGCTTGGTCTCCTCAAAACCCAGGGGCTGAAACTTCTGACCACAGTCTAATCAAAAAGAAAGACAGAATGTGTCAGATAGATTTTCAGGCCACACACACCATCTCTGCACCACTATGGAATGGTGCTGCAAAAGCCTCACAGACCTACACCCCACTCAGGGAACCCTTGCTGTATGCCAACCCTTGCTGTATGTCTGATGCTCTACAGACATTATCTCAGTTAATCCTCAAACCACCTCATGAAGTACATTTAATTATTTTCTATATCAAGGGTCTTGTTCAGGGCAAAACAACCAGTAGATGGTGGATCTGTATTTGAGATTCAAATACAGATATATCCAACATCAAAACCTATACTCTTTCCATTAAACTGGGTTTCTCTCTGAGAAGACTCTGCCCTCAAGGGACTTACAATTTGTGGAAACAAGACATCAAGCCACCAAATAAAAGTGCTGGAAGGCTCTTTTCAGATCATCAGGTCTAGTTTAACAAATGTGGAATTGGAGGGCTGGAGGATTTTAGTTAAGGTCAATCAGTGGTTATTCTTCACCTTATGTATGACAGATATTAGGTGAGGTACTAAGGACAAACATGATGATGATAAGGAGCCACACTCAAAATGATACAGTCAGGGTCACACAATGAGTTGAGAGCAGAGCCAGCTTGAACTTGGGGCACATGACATCTATTCTTGAACTTTTTCTGAGACAACAGTCACTGCCCACCATTCACATATGTTGTAAAAAGAGTATATGTTTATTTAGTTGAGTCATACCAAGTGTTAAATAACAGTAAATGGTTTAATTAGAAATTCAGGGCAATAATGGAAGAGTTTCCACAAGACAGGATGTTATTAATTGTAAAGTGAGTGATATAGACAGCTCTCAAAGACTGGTCAAACAAGATACCCATTCTGGCAGAATCAACGGGATCAGTCATGGCCTTGAATCAGTGAGGGGCAAGGGCTGTTGTGGGTGGGAGAAGTGTCTGAAGAGGGGTGGGGAAGGAGCCAGGGTAGAGGGGGAGCACATCCCATAGCAGGGGGATAGGGCCAGAATTAGTGCATTTATCAAGGACAACTCACTGTCTACTCTGGATGGAACAGGGAATTCACACAGACTGCTTGTGTGAGTGGGATATTCATGAGTGGGGCCAAACCGTGGAAGGTTTTGCCCAGCAGTATGCTAGTAAATGTCTAACAACTGGGTCCCAAAAGAAAACCCTAATTTATAGCATTTACCAATTTCAAACTACTAACATGTAGTCACTGAATTCAGAGTTGGAAAGAGATGCATACAGGTGACCCTTCTGAGCCAGTAGGAGCCAGCACCAGCCCCAAACTCTTTTTGTTTTTGTTTTTGCTTTTTATACCTTACAGATACATAGGGTGGCTTCTCTAAGCTCCCACTCAAACTATGATAACTTTCTTTGCCCAAGACGCCTGAGAAACAGGTCATAACCATTTTCCCTGCTCCCACTATTCCTTTGAAATTTCAACCTGAGACTCAGGGTTAAAAATTTGATGTCAGCTTCCAGGAGTGTGGTGAACCCAGTCTTCCAAAAGCCCTCCCATGACAAAACTGGATCCTTGCGAAATGTATTCTTTTAAATGCAATTCTTTTAAATGCAAATCTTTAAGGGTAATGACTCCTTCAACATCATGTGTCTCACCCCCAAAAAGCCAATGAAATGAACTTAGAGCTGGAGCTGTGAACCGCAAGAAAATTCAATAGAAGGAATTCTCCTAAAGGCAAGTGCACATATCAGCATTTCAGTCAGAGACTAGCAAGATTAAGATGTTCAAAGACATGAGATATTGAAATTACTAGATAATGATTATAAAATAAATGGAAATAAAAGGTAGAATCACGAAATTAGCGAGCAACAAAAGAGTATTAAAAATGGCCAGGCAAATTCTAAAAAGAACCAGATAGAACTTTAAGAAATTCAGTATATACTCATAGAAATTTAAAACTCAACGAACAGGCTAAACAGCAGATTACACACTGCTGAGGAAAGAGTTGAAGAATTCGAAGACTAAGCTGGAAAAGATTAGAGTACCATAGAGTGACGAAGACATAGAAATATGAAAGAGAAGATAAGCAAAAGAGGGTGAAAAAAGAAAGGCTAGCATAGGTCCATTTGGAATTCCAGAGCAAAGAATAGAGACAATAGAGGAACAATATTTGAAGAGAATAGCTGAGAATTGTCAGAACTGATGTAAAAACATGCATCCCCTGATAAAGAAACGACAGTATATACCAAACAGAAAAATAAATCCTTACATAGACACGTAATAGTTAAATTCTAGGATACCAAGGACAAAGAGAAGATCTTAAAAGTAGCCAGAGAAAAAGACATCACCTACAAAAACAAACAAACAAACAAATAGTAATTAGACTGAAAGCATACTTCTCAAAACAACAATGGAAGCCAGTGTCCAATAGAATATTATCTTCAAAGAGCTGATGAAAAATAAAAAAAACATAATTGTATACCTCCCCTATCTCCTCCATTTCATCACCAAGCTTTTTAAAAGAATCGTCTACATTTTTATCTCTACTTCCCACACTCTGAGCATTGCAGTGAGTGTGAACTCCAACACTCACTTTCTAGTGCTGTTCTGCTTCATCTCTGGGCCAAATTTGGTCTCCTCTCCTCAGCAGAATCTTCTTTCCTAGACTCTGTACCCTCTTCTTGTCACCGCATCATTCACACAACTCCTATTTCTACCTGTACGATGACTCCAAATTTGATGGCTCTGGCCCACTTCCCAATACCCAGATTCTTCCTGGACATCATTCCTTGGATGCCCCTCAGGCACTTCAAGCTCATTATCTCATTATCTCATTATCTCCTGCCCCTCAGGTGGGAAGTACCCTCTTTCAGACCAGACTCAGAAGTGTGGATTTCCTCTCTGCCTTCTTTTCTTCTCCATGACCTCCAGTGCTGACCTGACTTTTTTCCAAGCAGGCCTTGTCGCTGGGCCCTATTTCCCCTTCCTGCATCTTCCTCTTCCTACCTCCCTCCTTCTTTTTCAGACATCTCTATGTGTTTTCATTCTTATTATCAAGGCCCCTTTGTAAAACATCTCTACCAGGATAACAGACAACTAACTTCCTCAAATTCTTAGACCCAGATTATCTTTCCTTGGCTCTGATTTTCCTTTATGGGGGATTCAGGATGGAGACATTTGGCACAAAACTCCCTAAAATTCCCTATTGCCGTCTCTTCTCATTTTTATACTCCTGCTGACTCTTCAATATGGCTTCTTGCAGCTCCAGAAATTGTGAACTATGAGCCCCTGGGCCTGGAGGCTGACATGTGGTAAGTCGTGTAGATCCCCCAGGTGGTCTAGGGATCCTTCCAAGGGTAGAAGGCCTCAGACCCTGGTTTTGGCTGATATCCTCCTTGACCATAAAAACTCCTTTCTCTACACTCACTTTTCAAGGCTTTAGTAAGCTTCTGCATTTAGAGGCCACCATAGAGGGGCAAGCGACTGTTTCCCCTGAGAACCATGCAGGGGGTCCCTTGTTGGTCTGGGATTTGAGCCAGGAGGCCTTGACTTGACTGTTCTTTATTTTGCAGGAGCATAGGCGTCATCACCTACATCCTGTGAGTATCCCTGATCCCAAGGCTCTTACACAGTCTAGACCTGGGGGAACTGGGAGGAATGAGAGAGGGCCAGGCAGACAGACAGACAGACACTTCCTGAGCATCCACCACGAACCAGATGTGTTCACTCCATTTCATACATTTGGCCCTGGGGTTAGGGTTGGGCAGGAACCCAGGAGAGCAGCCTGTGCCCTCCATCCTGTGCACCTTGTGTCTGCATCCCCATTGTGGCCAGGGATCCACCACTCGGCCTCACCCAGACTGAGGTTTCCTGTAAAAATGTCAGCTTTCACTCAGAAGCTTGGGAGAACCCTCAAGCTGCAGTGCCTACCTCTTTTTTCTCTCCTTTTGCCTTTCTTTCCCAGCTTTCATTCCCTCCTCCTTTCTCACCAGGGTCTTTTTCTGTCTCTGAAGTATTAAGTTGCTTAAGCAGAGATTTCCTGCATAGCTGTGTGTGCAGTGCATCTGACACTTTCCATCTCTGTGACCTTGGGCAGATTCTTAACCTCTCTCTGGGCCTGTTTTTCTCATCAGAAAAATAGGAATCACAAACTTCCTGCCGCGGGTGTCTTAATGAGGGTTAAATAAGGCCACGTGCAAATTTCCTAGCACTGCTCTGGCACATAGTACATGGCCAATTAGTAGGTATTCATTCCTCAGTGCTTCCCAACCAGTCTCCCTTCACAGCACAACTGGAAAATGCTATTTCTGTGGCACACTGGGTAAGAGTCAGCCCACAGCCAGAGAGGGCAGCGGGGACCAGCTCTCAACAGCTTGAGGCAATCATTCTCTCAACACCCTCGTAAACCATTGCCTGAACTGAGAGCTCTGTACGATGTGGGGGACCGCCCTGAGCTTCAGCAGAGGGTCTCAATCCTAGCTGCGCATTAGACCTTTTAATACCAATCACAGTCCAGGCCCCACCCCAGATCTATTAAATCAGAACTGCTGGGGGTTGGGTCTGGGCACCGATATTTTCTAAAAAGCCCCAGAGGAATTAAATGCAAAGAGAGAGATTTGAATCATTGCTCTGTAGTTCCAGATCAGAGCCAGAATGTTCAGACATTGGCTCTTGAAACCTTGATTTCTTCAGAACTCTGGTTTCTATATTGAAATATTAAAGAATTTCGGTGTGCATGGAGCATATAGTCTTTTCATAGCTCATTTGAAGTCTTCACAGTTTATTGAGAGTCTGCCCTGCTTGTTTGGAGCTCCTGTGTTGGGGGAGACACAAAATAGTTAATTTGTTGTGGAGGTATAAACACATGAGTCACAGATGGGGGAGCTAGGAAGGTTTATTGAGAGGGGGAAGGAGGGGGGATGGTGAGAGAGAGAGAGAGGGAGAGAGGGAGAGAGAGACAGAG
>NW_006442109.1:11183036-11184670 GCF_000325575.1 Pteropus alecto
TGAACTGGGTCATATAGCATGAGGTTAATTCTCCAGGTAGAAAGGGAGGGAAGGGCTGTCCTGCTAAGGAAGGGAACAGAGAGCATGTTAAGTGTGGTGAAAAGTACTGAGCATGTGGTAGGACCAAATTCTGATGTCTTGCTCAGGAGTTTAGATGTGGTCCTATAGAAAATGGGGAGTCATGGAAGGTTCTTTGTGTTCTAATAATGACAATAATAATGGCCATCAATTCCAGAGCTTTTGTATGGGACAGGAGCATGGAGTATTTTATGTATATTTATTCTTCACAGCATTCATGTGAGGTGGAGACTTTTATTTTCATCATTTTACAGAGGAGGAAACTGCAGCTCAGAGAGGTCAAATAACTTACCTAGGTTCACACAGTTAATGAGTTACAGAGCGGGGATTCAAACCCAGGATTGAAATACCACATTTTTCCAGTGCACCTTGCTGCCTTCATGCCAAGAAAATGGCAGTGGGGATGGGGATGACCTTTAAGAGATGTTTAGTAAATGGAACCAACAAGACTTTTTGGCCAGTTAGATGAGGTGAGGGAATGAAAGAAGAGTTAGAGGTGACCCCATGTTTCTAGCTTGGGTACATTTGTGAAGTGACATCATTATTCGAGGCAAGGAGCTCAGGAAGTTTGGGCACAGTGACTTCTGGGACAATGGCACATCTGGGTAGAGGTTTTCCATAAGTAACAACAATATGAATCAGGAGACAGTAGATTCCATATCATTATTTGAATGATACTTCCTTGACAAACCCTGTAGGGGAACTTCACATACCCTTCTAGTCCCTAATGGCCCATCTAGTTCATACCTATTAGGCTTTGCTCAGCTACTCCCTTAGCCTAGAAGACCTTCCATCTCCTTCTCTGACGGCCGAAAACGTCTTTACTCTTTAAAACACAATTGATGCAAATGTCATCTCTCCTATGCAGCCTGTGCTGGGCCTCCCCTCTGCTCTGTGCTCCCCAGTTCTTTGTCTGGCATACTATTATATTCTGCTTTGTTCTGCTCTGCTTCTCTCCCCTCCTCTTTCAATTCCCTTGAAGACACAGTTTCTCTCTGTCAAGTACTTAGTAGGAGCTCCATGAGGTGTACTGAATTGGACTCAGTTGAAAAGGCTACTGACTGGCTGCCCAGAGGGAACAGGCAATGTTGCTGGGAGCCCCCCATCCTCAAGCAACAGTATAAGTCCAGGTTCCCTGAGTCCGTCATCCCCACTTGCATCTACTTTCCTACAGTCACATGTTCCCTCTCTGTGTGCTCAGCCTAAGTGGAGCATCCCCATTCCTGGGAGACACAAAGCAGGAAACACTGGCAAATATCACGGCAGTGAGTTACGACTTTGATGAGGAATTCTTCAGTCAGACCAGCGAGTTGGCCAAGGACTTCATTCGGAAGCTTCTGGTTAAAGAGACTCGGTAAGAGGATAGAGAAAGGCATGAGCTTCCCAGGTACTGACCCTCTCTTTTTGCCTCTCCCAAAGACATGTCAGTCTGTCCCCACTTTGCCACAAGCTGTCATCTGTACCATTGTGGTCTAATCTGGGCAGGTGCCAAGAAGTGTAGACTGACCAAGACTTGGCATGTATCTTGTTTGCTCAAGTCTTTCTGCTTTTTTTTC
>NW_006442109.1:11184731-11201656 GCF_000325575.1 Pteropus alecto
TGTGCGTAATGCATGTGTGTGTGCAACGTGTATGTCTGTTTTTGTGTCTGTGTGTGTGTTTGGAAGTTAGCCTGGATTTCTCTAGGGCTTCTTA
Source organism: Pteropus alecto (assembly GCF_000325575.1). Taxonomy (NCBI): domain Eukaryota; kingdom Metazoa; phylum Chordata; class Mammalia; order Chiroptera; family Pteropodidae; genus Pteropus; species Pteropus alecto. The sequence continues at coordinate 11,184,826 of NW_006442109.1, forward strand.
TTTGTGCAGTCTTTCCCAAAGGCATCTGGAATATGAAAAGGAAAGTGGTAGTTTTCAAGCCAATTCAGGTGGGAATTGGGTGCCCAGAGCATGGCCTAGAAAGGTCAAGGGTAGAGTCCACAGACTCTAGAGAGTCGTGTCTTCTTGGTCCCACAGATGTCAGAGAGAGAGAGAGTCAGAGTGGGGTCCTCTAAAGTACAGGAGCTTGATTTCCCCATCTAAGGGTTAGACAGGAATACCCTACCTGTGTACAGAGCGGGGCAGAGCAGAGAAGAGATCTGGGAGACAAATAGAAGAACAGAGACCAAAGGCTTAGCAATGGAAAGCTGCAAGCTCAAAGAGCACTCACGACTCTCCTACAGTGTGGCATTAATTAGGGCCTTTGACTTTGGAACCAAAGATGAGGGTTTATGTAATGTCACTTTATCGAGGAGTCTGCCTGGATGACTTTATCTGTAGTGCAGGGAATTCAGCCAGTTCCCCATCTATCTCTTCATTCATCCCCATTATTCTGGTTTGATGGCAGTGGTCAAAGAATGCCAAAATGCAGGTCTAAGAAGAATAAATATGAAGATTTTGTTCTTAGCTTCTGTCCTCATGAATCATCACTGTTTCTGATCCTTGTTGCAGGAAACGACTCACAATCCAAGAGGCTCTCAGGCACCCCTGGATCACGGTAAGGGCATGGTGGTGAGTTCCAGTGACAGGTCTCTGCTCTGTCACCAGGGCTGGCTGGGGTGACCATATGCAGAGGGCCCATGGAAAGGCCTTTGCATGAAATACTGACCTTTGAGCACAACTGAAAGCTAGTGGGAGCTCCAAAAGGGTCTGGGGCTTGTTCAAATAGGTTTGTAGGTTTAAGTTTATATTTCATGTTGTTTAGGTGACTTAAGAAATGCAGCCCTCGCAAACCTCAGTTGAAACCTTTTCTCTTTGGTGCTGTCTTATAACGTGTTCCTTGTCAGACGACATGTCACCAGCACTTTCGAAGCAGAAATCAGGACTCTCCAATTGTAGAGACATCAATGACAATGAAAAACCTTGACTTTGTAACCAGGGCTCCTTCTTTCTGACTTTCGGGGCTGTGAGTAAAGGATGATACTCAAACCAGTCACCTAGCTTCCTCAGCCTCCTCCAGACTTCAGGGAATAGGGGTCTGAGATGAGAAGAAAGGCATCCATTCCCTTAGGGCAATTCCATCCCCTCTGGGGAGGGAGGAGACACAAAAGTGGCCCCTGCCTGACCTGCTTTGTAATTGCGCTTCTAGCTTCAGTTTTTTCAGAAGGTCTTGCGTCTGGTCACAATAAAGTGCTAATGAGAAGCCCTTTGGGAGAGTGGGAATCAGGAGATTGGGATTCTGGCCCCAGTTCTGTAGACTGACCAGATGTGCACTCCCAGGGACATCACCAGACCTCCCATTCATCTGAACTGTTAAATGAGAGGGCTGGCGAGGAAGATCTGGGGATGCAGAAGCTTGTGGAAGATGGAGAGTGGGTGGGGAGGGCTGGAACGCACCAGAGAAGGTCAGGTTCCTCCACTCTCCAAAGGATGGGGCAGGCCAAGGGCCCTCCAGGTTTGGGGTGGGCCCAGAGCACAAAGCTAGGCAGTCTCTCGGCCTGCCTCCCCGCTCAGCCTGCTGAGTGTTGCTGAGGCCCCAGGAGCTGACTGACCCCGAAGGAGAGAGGCTCCTCAGCCTCCCTCTGTCAGCCGTGGCCTGTGTGCTCCTGCCCTTGAGTGGATGCCTGCAGAGTTCTGCTGTAGCCTGCTTGTCTGTGTGAGCGCCCCTAAATGCTATGTGTGTGAAGACCCTTTAAAGGCCATGGACCACCCTACCCTGAAGTAAGTATTCAGGCAGGACCTCCATACTCCTTGACTTTGCTTATGGTTTGCGGGGATGCTCATCCCACCTTGGTCCTCCCCATGGCCTGCTGCTGCATGTAGTGAATGCCAAAGAGGCTGCTCGTGTGCCTTCCGCCTACACCTCAAACTGCCTTTTGGAGTAGACGTCAAATTAATTCTGGCTCTTCTATCTAAACACCCACCAGTCCAAAGGAGAAGTCAGAGCCCCGGAACAGCGGAAGACAGAGCCCACCCAGCTGAAGACCAAGCGCCTGAGAGAGTACACCCTCAAATGCCACTCAAGCATGCCCCCCAACAACACCTATGTCAACTTTGAGCGTTTTGCTCGTGTGGTAGAGGACGTGGCTTGGGTAGACCAGGGATGCTGTGTCCTAGCAGAGGCCCATGACACCATCCAGGATGATGTGGAGGCCCTGGTCTCCATATTCAATGAGAAGGAAGCTTGGTACCGAGAAGAGAGAGAAAGCATCCGGCACAACCTGTCCCAGCTCAGGTATGAGTTCCGCAAAGTGGAGTCCTTGAAGAAGCTCCTGAGAGAAGACATCCAGGCCACAGGGTCCAGCCTTGGAAGCATGACCAGGAAATTAGACCATCTGCAGATGCAGTATGAAGCTCTGAGGCAAGAACTCTCAGCAGACCTACAGTGGATCCAGGAACGGGTGGGCAGCTTCCAGCTGGAGAGTGGGAGCACAGATGGCCTGGGCTCCATGTTCCACTGGGATGCCAGTGAGTCCCTAGTGGAACTGCTCAACAGATTAGGCAGCAAGGAAGTCTTGGCCAGCTTGAAGCTCTGAGCACCAGAATCTAGTCAGTAATGCATCCTGGGTGGCTTGCAGAAGCATGTTTCCAATTGCCCTGGTGGGCATTGGCTAGAATTATCCTGCAGGGATGTGTGTTTGTAGCATAGCTCCACCCTCCTTGACAGAATCCAGAATCATGGAGGCTCTGGGTAGTTATTCATTTTGCACCTCCTCTCACCAACCCAGTTTTCTGGGAGTGGGCTGGCAGGGCAGCCAAGCTTTTTAAACAATTAAGAATGAATACCCTTCAACGTATCCTTCTCCAGAGGATGGAAGGCGAGCCCCTGGGGAGATGTTTGATAACTTATTTGTAATAATGGATATGTACACACCTCACTTCCTGCCTATATGCCTTATGAATTGTAGATCTTGGGTAATATCTGAGTTAAGTAGGGATAACACTAAGTTAGCTCGGTGATTTCCTGCTGCAAAAGGAGGGATTTAAAATGCATAGAGAAAATATTACTTTTCATTTGCATTGACATCACTTACCAAACACTTCTGTCTTTGATCCTTAAAAGAACTCTGTGAGACAGGAAGGTGGATGGTATTACTATTGTTGTTAGTATTATTTTATGTAACCGATGAGGAAATTGACTCAAAGAGAAAATGGCTTACTCAGGGTCATTTATAGCTAGTTGATACAGATGAAACAGAAACTCAGGATGCCTGACTCTAAGATGAGGTATATGGAGAGAAATTGTGAGGCTTTGCTATAAATATCCACCATGATACTAAAGTTCGGATCTCAGAGGTAAAGTAAGCAACTTCATGTATTCTGCCAGGTAAAGGTGGATTGCGTCATAATGTCACATGACTGTCCCCAGCAGTGTGCCCTAGCAGGTGCAGTTCATTGTTCCTCTCCAGCCCTATTCCTGTCTGAAGATCAGCCTGCAGAGCAGGAGCGAAGGGGCAGCATCTCACCCTTTCCAGCTTTCCCCACTCTGGCTAAGGGCCCCAACCTTGTGCTGGGAATGAAGACCAAAAGAGACTCAACAAACAGGTTATTTTTCTTATGCACTTAGGGCACTAGGCCCTGAAAAGTCTGAGACAATCTATGGGAGTTTTTGAAGAAGGTGGACATTAAGACTGGGAAGCACAAGGCTCAGTGGTCCTTTCTTGACCCGAGCTTCGGGAGAACTGTGTCAAGAACTGTGATCTCACCACCCTTTTCCTGGAACGGGGACCAGTCAGTGAGCTCACATAGACAGAGCATGGAGTGTGGCCCCGGCGCTGTGCTAGAAGCTTGAGATGGGGGAACAGATGTGTAGGTTCAAAGTGTCTTCACAGACTCACAAAACACCCTTGTCAGATAGGTGGGGTAAACGTTATTCTCAATGTGGAGATGAGGAAACAGAGAGGATGTGATTTGCCCAAGGTCATAATACTGGCAAAAGTGGAGGTCTCCTGATGATAAGTCTGTTCTTTCTGCTTCCGCTAACAGGCGTTTTTTACTCTCTGCTTCTGGGGCAAGTTATACCCATATTCATCCACCCATCCATTCGCAAATAATTTCTGAGCACCTACCAACTGCCAGGCGCTTGACTTGGCACTGGGGATACACAGTTGAGTGAAGACAGGCATATTTCCTTCTTTAATGGAGTTTGCAGTCCAGTGAAGGATTCCAACATTAATCAAGAACATTCTAGAAATGTAGAACTGCAGCTGGGGGGTTTGATCTAGTCAGGGAAGGTTTGAAGTGGTTACGCTGGAGCTGAGATCAAGAAGCAACCCAGGGAGAAAGAATTGTTCCCAGCTGCCATGCCAGGCTCTATGATGGGAGGGGGAGGGGGAGGCTGAAATTGCAGAGACAGAAAGAAAGCTGGAGAGGGGAGAATAAGAATATTATGGTGTAGATGCAGCTGGAGAGGAGGCAGGATCAGCAGGGCTTTGCCATATTAAAGAACTCTGCCTCTATCCCAAGAGTCATGGGGAGCCATAATAGGTGTCGGGCTATACAACAGTCCGATATATGCTGAGGGGGATATGGCCAGTGAGCAGCACAGATGGGAAGTAGTTTAGGATGAGACATGAGATTCCATGAAACCATTTCTTCAAAATCCTACCTCCTTTTCTATTAGCATGCTAGATCATTTCAAATATAATATATATTATTAATTTTTTTCATCAACTATAAGAAACCGTATTTTTCTCTAATATAAGAAGAACCGTTATTTTATGTACCAAAAATAAGAAAGATAAAATGCCCAAGATGGGAAATCCAATAGGAGACTCCCCCACATACAAAGTTGAGACACCCTCACTGAGAGGGTAAATGAGAAATAAAGCCACTCTGAGAAAAGGAAAGCAAGGGAGTATGTATGTCCTAACCTTGACACTAGGTCATAGAATGAAAAATCCTCCTCTGAGAACAGGAGCCCCATGTTGGTGGTCCTCATACAGGTTTGCTTTCTGAACTTCACAATCAGTGTGACCCAAAAGAACCTCAAGCAGAGAATCTAATGTCAAACAGTCTGAGGCTGGGAGGCCCCTGATGGCTGGCAGAAGCAGCGTGATCATCTCTCAGAACATCTACCTTTGCTTCAGGCCAATAGTGATGATATGATGCCATTGACTGGAAGAAAAGTCTTGATATCAGAGAGCCAAAAAATGTGCATCTTGGAATCAACAGAAGATGGCCCAGCTGTTTCCTACTCCCTGCTTGGAAGAATTGGTACATATGGTCCATCTACAATCTCTCCAAGAACTTACCTGCCCTATCATGGGGCGTGATGTACTCATTTGGCATAAGACACTACAAATATCAAAGGTCTCTTTGGCCATGCTAACAGACCTTGAATACAGCCAGGTTTCCTAAGGAAAGGAAGCTCCTAAATGAACAACTCAAGAGAAACTTTCTTGTGAAGATAGAAATAAAATGCAATAAAGGAGTTAGATGTTGATGGTTTGAATCAGGGAGACCTGGAAGAAGGAGGGAGAAGTGGCTATTTTAGAATCGTGGCATCAGGCATACACTGTGCTGGGAGGTCCTCAGCAGTGAACCACTGAACACCCTCATTTTATAGCATTTTCCAGGACAGGATTTTTCTTAAGTTATCCATCTAGTCAGAACCACAAGAGGTTTTTCTCACAGTAGTGGAATCATCTTCTCTGTGTTTGTGTCCAGTCCTTGTTATTGATAAACAAATCCTTTTCTCTACTAAGAGTTTCCAAAGACAAATCGAAGAGAACTGAGAAATGCTCCCAAGTCTTTCAGGGAAATTAAAGAGGACTGTGACCTTACTCTGTCACCTGGCCAGTCCAACTCCCATCACCCTTTGGCATCCAAACCTGATGCTGACGGGAGCTCAGGGAGGCCTGTGGAGAGCCCAGCCAGAGGGCCTGCTGAATTCCTCTGCACATGCCCACCACTGGCATCTTAACAGGGGGCTCAAGGGCAGGGTGAGACTGATGCTCCTGGGTGTCCATGGCACTGGTACCTAGTGGGTGGAAGGCCTAGGGGACATGCTCTGTGGGCAGGCTCATCTGCCATCAGATTTTTCACTTACCAGGCCGTGAATGAAAGGTTGGCCTCTGTGCTCTGTGCAAACACGAATCTTAACTGTTGGGAAGGGAAGGGTGAGTGTGTGACAGCTTCCTGAATAACGGTTCCTAAGGAAGCTGTGAAAGCTTCCTGGGGAAGGCGGCAGCCTGTCCCTGCTCTGAAGCAGATGCACATGGCACACGATTACTCTACTCTGCTTTGGGAAGGGTGGAGGTGGCACGGTAACTGGTGGGGTAGAGTAATAATGGCAGAAGAAGCCGGAGTCTCCTCCATGCAGCCCCACTCTGCACCGGTGCACCATCCACCCTCCCCTACAGGTGATTATGAACATGGTGGCTTCCAACCTCACTCCATCACTGGGTGCAGTCGGCCCATGTGGGAGGTGGCTGCATGCCCAGATACCATCCCCACTGTTGGCCTCTGTAAATGTCTGTGGAACCGAATGGCCTTTTCTCCTTTGTCTGTGAAACTTGGCCTGTGGAGAAGGCTCTGCCCTGAGAGGAGACCCAGCAGTAGGCCTATTTGAGGAGCAGAAGGGGCCAGTTCAGTCGAACAAACACTGATTGTTCTCTGGCTCTGGAGGAAAGTGACAGATAAGGGCAAGACAACCCCTAAATAAAAGATGCAGTGTCTGGGACAGATGGGGACCCGACCAACTGAAAGATGGGAATGGCTATGATGAGCGATCAAACAGAGGTACCTAATAGTCCAGAAAGACAGGAGAAAGATGAATTTGGATTGAGAAAGGGTAAGAGGGATGGCAGAGGGCAGAAGCATTCTCAGAGAAGGTCTTCCCTCCTAAATCCCCCCCCCCAAATGTAGCCTTGCGGAGAAGGTGCCAAGTAGAATTTGGAGGGATGGGGATAGGGCCAGATTGGGGTCAGGAACCTGGACTGTTAAATGGAAATTAAAGAGAAGGAGATTATAGAGATTAAAAAAGGGAGAGTTTTTGTTTTTAACTTTTTGTTATTGGAAATGTTAAAAACTTACACAAAAGTATGGAGAATTGTATAGTGAATTCCATGTACCTATTACCCAGTTTCAACCGTGAGCAAGTTATGGCCAGTCCTCTCTTATTCATCTCTACCGCTATTTTTTCTGGAGTATTTTAAAGGAAACTTCAGACATATTTAATTCATAAATTCTTCAGCATGAATCTCTGATAAGGACTTTCTTTTTAATACTACCACTGTGCCATTATCACACCTCACAAAATCGAGAATAATTCCTTAATATCATCTGAGTACAAAGTTCATACTCACAACCCCACTTTTCTCAAGGATGTCCTGCTATAGTTGGTTTGTTCAAATCAGGATCCAAACACAGTCCACACATGGCATTTGGTTGTTATGTCTTCTGCAACAGCACAGAAGGGAGAGCTTTGAAGCTTTTCCTGGGGATGAAAAATTGCTCAGAAAACTGAAGGTCCCAGAGTGAGGATTAAAAGTGAGAGTGTATCCATGCCAAGACCTAACTCAGAAAAGGGAGCCAAGGTGAGGCAAGAAAAAGGACGTTCCTACCTCTTTCCATTGGCTTGTTTGTTGTAGGGACAACCTTCAGGGACACATCCTTCCTACAGCTCTCCCCACCCATTTATAAGGAGGCGGAGACTCAGGCACCTGTAAGCCTCACGTGCTCCTTTCAGGCTGTAGGTAAAGCCAGCAGGGCCCAGGCTCTAGCCAACGAAATAGCCAGCAAAAGGGAGAGGTGGAGGCATCACCTATATTAAGGGAGATTGGGGAGGAGGAGGGCCAGAGTGACAGACCTGGGCAGGAGAGAGAAACGGGTACTCAGGTGTCCCTGGCTTTCTGTGGAGGGTGGGGTTGGAGAAATGGCACAGATGGAGGTTTGAAAAGTTCAATTTGTTTGCAGTTTCTAGAGGAGGCCTGGTATTTAGAGAAAACCTTCTCGAGTGCCTCTTCAGAAAAGCCGGGTTCCTTTTTTATGCCTGGGAAGGTGGCTGCCGCTTCATCTCCCTGCTCTGTGGATGTGGGTGCTGACCTAGCACACCCCGCTGGGCTTGTTCAAGGCATTTGCATCTGCAAAACAAAACCTGACTTCAGCCACAGCATTCTGTCTTCTTCCTCCCTTCCCGACATTCTTCTGAGACACCAAACATGCTCCTAGGAGCCTGGTCAGAATTGCCCAGACTCTCTGGTGTCTCTGAAGGACCACAGGCTGGAAGGTGGACACTGTTTGTTTGCATAGAGGTGGGGGCGAGGTCAGTAGAAGGCATAACATAGCTCCATCTCCCTCTCACACTCCCAATTTAATTAAAAATGTTAGTGCCACATTTATTCTGGGAACAGATTTAACTACAGAATTTACACCTCTCTGACTTTCAAGGCTTAGATGAGAATGTCAGCATTTGGTGAGTCCTCTTAGCAACAAAGGAGGCCCATTGATTGAGAAAGGCCAGCCTGACAGATTTATAGCCTGGGTGGCCTCCTTCTCAAAGTTGGTGCTGCTTTGTGTTACTTATAGACAGGGCCCTAGAAGTAATTGCATTACCTCCCATGAATGGCCTCTGGGAGTGGTTCCACCTTATATTTTAGTTGGGCCCCTCCACTCAGTGCCTGGCACTGCTGGACCAGTTGGAAGGTGGGATTCTCATTAACAGACTCCCCTAACTTGCATGTTGACCTTCCAGCCACAGGGTTTAGGCATCTTTCTCTTGGCAAGGGTGCCAATCAGTAAGTGGGTAAAAAGAAGTCCCTTTCCTCCCAGTGGCTACCGATCCTGCCTCATCAAATTCTCCAAGTGAGCTGCAATTGCCCCCATGCAAGAGTTAGGCTCAAAGGTGAATTTTAGACATTAATGAAGTTAGAGGTAGAGATGTTCTGTGGGAGACACTAGTTGCTGGGAGGTACAAGGGAAGGGGACTAACAAAAACCAAATAAATGCGGAGTAAAATGTCAATGGCATGCTGTGAAGAAGTAGGGCACAGGCACAGTGAGTTGTATGGGGCAGTTGAGGTGCTGTTTTACATAGGATGGTCAAGGTCTCTCTGAGGAGGTAACATTTAAGCAAAGACCTGAACAAAGTGACAAAGTGAATATATGAAGGAGCAAGGGCAAAGCCCCTGACACCTTGTGTTCCTAGACCGGCAAGCAGACCAGTGTGACAGGAGCCACAGCGACAGGAAGGAGAGAGGGAGGAAATCAGGTTGGAGAAGGACCCAGATGATACAGGCCTTGGGGTTCTCGGAGAGCTTGTTGGGTTCGTTCAAGAGTGCCAGGAAGCTGCTGGAAGGCTTCGATGCCAGTGACGGGCAGGCTCTGCCTGCTTTTGCATCTCCCTTCTGGGCGAGACCTAGACCCAGGGCTGAGCTTGCAGGTGTGGCAGAGGAGGTGAGAAGCAATTACAGACAGAGCTGGGAGAGCTTGGTCTGTGGTCTTCTCAGCACCCTCATACTTTTTTCTTCTCTTCCTTCTCTGCCTTCCCCTCCCCTCTTTCTCCCCACACTCTTTGGCCCAAACCACTGTGTTCCAGTTTGGGACAATGAATCACTCCTGGCTTTCTCATCTTCCCTCTGTGTCAAGGTTGTATGCATTCTCCTCCCTGCTCCCTGACCCCCACAGAACTCAGCTGACTCCCAGACAGAGCTGTCCTCACATCACAGGGTCATGGCTGCTGATCCAGGTGACTGGCCTCTCTGGCAGGAGTGAGCAGGTCCCTAGTCCTAGGATTTCATTCCAGTTTGTCTCTTCGGCGGCTCAGGGAAACAATTTGACCATACAACTATTAAGCACCCACTGTTGTCTGCTCAGGGTGGGGAGGAGGTGGGACAGGGGACATTGACAAACACATGAAGAAAATTCTCTCTGTGCCCTCCAGTTGTTTTCCATTAGTGGGACAACGCCACTGTAGAGCTGACCAAAATAAGTGATATATGTAATAAGGGAGCTCACATGTGTCTCGGTCACGTTGGGGAAAGAGATGTGTCTTGGACGTTGTCTTGGAGGAAGTCACATTCGAATTGGGCTTTGAAACGCACAGAGGCCTTCCAGAAGGATGGGGGTTGGGTGGACATGGAAAGGACCCCCCGGGGGAATGTTGTCAGTCCAGAGCAGTGCGGGCCAGCAATATGCACTGGCTTCCCCTGGTGCCTAGTGCCATGATGAAAAATAAATAAGAATGGAGATGTGGTTAAGAGACAAGACCAACACTCAGGAACCAATGAGCTACCTCATTTATCAGTCATTATGGTGCCAAATGAGGCGGTGCTACAAAGAGGCTGTCAGAGGAGAAAGAGAGAATTAGAGCTGGATGGATAGTTTATTTTCTTGAGGTCATGGAGTTCTTTGAGGATCAATGAGCACTATCTCCTCAGGAGAAATGTGTATCTGTACCCACACACTAAAGTTTTGTTTATTCACATCTCATAAACTTACAATTTAAAAGCATACAATTCAGTGAGTTTTAGTGTATTCGCCAGATTGTGCAGCAATCATCACTGTCTGATTTCGGGACATTTCATCACCCCCAAAAGAAACTTTATATGTTTTAGGAGTCATTCCGCATCCTCCCCTCTCTCCACCCCCTGGCAACCACTAATCTCTTTTCTGTCTCAGCGCATTGACCCATTCTGGACATTTTATGTAAATAGACCCGTACAATAAGTGGCTTTTCATGTCTGCTTTTTGTCACTTAACATGTTTTCGAGGTTCATCTATGATGTGGCATGTATCAGTACTTCATTCCTTTTTATAAATAATATTCCATTGCGTGGATATACCACATTTTGTTTATCCATTTATCAGTTAATATACATTTCAGTTGTTTCCACACAGGAATAATGCTGCTCTGAACATCAATGTTCAAGTTTACACACTAAAACTCACAAACCATTTCAGGAGGTCCAATAGAATCCCTGAAACTCAACTCTTGGGCTCAGAAAACTGTTTTACAAAAGGGAGGTAATTCAAGAGAGAATGGGCTCATCCCTCCGTTTTTTTATATATCAGTTATACCTCAATAAAGCTATTTTTTAAATAAAATAAAATTTTAAAAGAGAGAATGGAGAAGGCACTGAGCACCTCTAGGTTAAGCAGTTTACATATCCTCATTAATTTTATTCTAAACGACCCTGTAACACAATGTTACTTATTATCCCCATATGACAGATGAGAAAACTGAGGCTCAGAGAAGCCATGCCAGGCTTCTTGGGGAAGTCAGGTTCTAAACTGAGACTTGACTGCCAGGTCATGAAAGGCAACAATACATCCTGTCTCCTCTCGACTCCCATCAAAGCCCCTATTTCCTTCCATTTGTTTTTGAATGGAGTGACGATGTCCTGTATGACAACAAGGCATCCATTTTTCTGGGCCCATTTGCCCAGTACACAGTGGGTATCCTAGGCTGCCGTACATCGCCCCTTCCCCACAGTGATCCGTGATTGAAAGCCCTGCCACCTGCTCTTTCTCCAGCCCAGCTGGCTCGTGCGTGTCTGACTATGGTAATAATAGCTCAGGGCACCAAGGACATTTCCTGAACAGCCGAGGTATCTAGAAACGTCGCCCTCAGCGTGACGTCTCTCTGCATGCCCTGCCCAGGGTCAGGCTAAGAACAGCGTGTGGTCGGGGGTTCTGTGGAGAGGGGGTGGCCATCCTCCGAAGCCCAGTGTCAGCTGCCATACTCTGCTTTGTCTCCCAGCCGGTAGACAACCAGCAAGCCCTGGTGCGCAGGGAGTCCGTGGTCAACCTGGAGAACTTCAAGAAGCAGTATGTCCGCAGGCGGTGGAAGGTATGTCAGGGCTGTAGAGGGCCCAGGTGGTTCCTGGATCCCTCCAGGTCTCTGTATACATTCTCACCTGGCCATTTCTTTTCTCTCCCTCCCTCAGCTCTCTTTCAGCATCGTCTCCTTGTGTAACCACCTTACCCGCTCCCTGATGAAGAAGGTGCACCTGAGGCCAGATGAGAACCTGGTGGGTAAATGCCGTGCCCTCTTCTGGGGTAGAATTCTGTATTGGCCTGGAACTCAGGGATGAGGAGGAATAGATGGGTCTTAACTGTTTCCAGCCAGTTCTGCTGGTCCTGTCCTCCTTTGCACTGTGTGATTACTGGAGGCCTCGTGTTCAGGGGGACACTGGGGTGGTGCCAGAAGCTTCTGGAAGACATTAAATCCTCTCCTGGTGGATCTTCAAAAGGGACTGCTGCTGTCGTTCCACTGCCCCAGCCTTTCTCTGAGGACTGGTAGCCTGCTGGCAATCTAAAATTTATTCCTGGCAATCCAAAGATCTGTAGAATGGGATCTTTATATTCATGTTCCAATTGTTCTATTTGTTTTGCTTTAGATTAACATTAATGATAATAATAATTAAATGATAGCTCATATTGGATTAGCTTCTTACTGTTTTGTATACATTTAAATTGAGGGACTTATAATATATTGGTCAAGAGTGTGGTCTCTGGAGCCAGACATCCAGGATTCACATTTGCCACCTACCAGCTGTGTGACTTTGATGAAATTACTTAACCTCTCTGCACCAAAATGTTATCATTTGTTGATGAGATTATAGGGTAGTTGTGTGAATTAAATGATGACATTTTCTTAAAACTTCGTATTATAAGTACTCAATACATATTATCAGTTATTATTCTTGCTGTAGACTTTCAAATGCAGTGCCAGTGTCAAGGATGGCACAGGTCAGGTCATAATGTGACTCCTGCTCAGGAAGGGGTAGAAGGCAGCTACCTGAGACAGATGGGCAGTCAGCCCTGTGGATCCTCAGGACACACAGCACTCAGGCTACATCCCAGGACCTGGCACAGGCCCTGCAATCCTCCCCCCGCCCCACATCCTGGGGACCTCTTTCTTCAGCCTGAGCTCTTGTTGATTCTAAGTCTTGCCCAGGACTTGAGGGTTTATGGCTCCTGGGGCCCGAAGCAGCTGTGTGGGTATAGCCAAGCCATGTGTCTTCTCTGGCCACTTTCCTCATCTGCTATAAAAGGGGACTGGTTTCTCTCCCTGTGAAAATTCCCATTAATGACAGATAGACTTTCCCCAGCTTACTTTTTTATTGTTTGGCTCTGATGCATGTTAAAAAGTTGCTATTCAGCAGAGCTTGAGTTATTTTTATTGTTGTATCTGGGCTTAGTCCAGGATGTATTTAGCTAAAGTTGATCTTGACCTTGTATTTCCAGGTGGCTTAGGCCAAGGGAAGGAGAGAAGGCCCTGGGAAGGCACATGGCAGATATCAGGCATGCCTTTCAGCTGAGTTGCCCTGATACAGTCAGTACAGGCCATGAGGAAAGAGGACCAGAAAGTATTGAAAAGACTATAAATTTCTATCCTAATTTTTGTCCTTGTGCAAACATTAAAAAATAGTCCTCTTTTTACTTAGATACTCAGCACCATCAGCTCAATGGTTCACCCTACAAGTGGGAAAGGATTGGGTCGCAGACATCTATTATAAAGTTTTCCCAAGAGGACTGCCCTTAAAAAAAAAAAAAAAAGTCCTTTTGTTTAGGAAACATTAAAATCGAATATCTTACACAGATTTTTATGACTTGCTTAAGGTTTTCAGAATTAGTACTTCTTTTAATAATTTTAATAATTTGATGAGATCAATGTGGCCTGAATGAAAAAGGCACTATGACCTCCAGGGTGACTGCTTCAGCTCTGGTCTAGCCATGGATTGTACTTTACTCTTTTTCTCTGTCGTGAAAATGGAGCACAGAAGCCATTTCTCTGGAAAAACTGCATGGCAAGTCTTGCTCAAGATGCAGCCTTAGCCAGTCAAAGAAGAGGGGCTGTGGAATGGGGGCTGTTAGAGCTTGGGGAGGTCCTGGTGGCTCCCCTACACCCCTGCTCTCTAGTCTGAGTTCAGGAGACCCATCAGCCCACAGACCACATATCAGAGTGATCTTGATTATGTGGCAGCCACCAGATGTAATTTTCATTATTGTTACAATTTGGCTTCTTCCAGTGCCTGGTTTGGCCTACCCGTTTTCCTTTCTCCTGGAAAGGAGGCCTCAAAGCAATTAGTGTGGCCTCACTTCAGGTCCCTCCCCATGCCCACCTCGTCCACGCACAGTCTCTGGACAAAACAACAGCTTTCCCCTCAACATCCACCTTCCTGGCTTGCAGGCCCCTGGCCCAGGTATCCCAGGCCAGGTTGCCCAGCACGACCGCATTCCCGGCATCGCATAACCCTCTTGCCCTGGGTCTCATTTTTTAAATTTTTTTTCCCCCAGAGGAATTGTGAGAGTGACACAGAAGAGGACATCGCCAAGAGGAAAGCCCTCCACCCCCGGAGGAGGAGCAGTACCTCCTAAGTGGCCTAGCTCTCAGTGGCCACCAGGGAGGCCCAAGCCTAGCAGGCCTCCCTTCTGTGCAGACTTTTGGTTCGCTCGTCACCAGCACCCAGGCATTTTGCATTTCTGAACATTTTGCAAGAAAGATGGACCTACAGGATTCAGAAGAGTTCGCAGGGGAGCCTGGAGACCCTGGGAGATATGGTTGTTTCTTATGGAGGAGGCACCAGCATTCCTGAAGCTCTTATTCTCCATAAAAACAGGCTCTTACCTGTCTGCCAACCACAGAACTCCTGGGGTACGATGTAGACTTAAGAAAGCAACGTAAATGAGCATCATCATGATGAGTGAAGGTCAGACTTAGGCAGATTTCCTCACAGGATGAGGGCGTTCAGAAGCAGCTTGGTTGAAAATTACACCAGGAGGACAGAGGCCTCCCTCAAGGGAACAAGACAAGTGAGCGGAATGAATCTTGGGGTACAAGGGGCCAACCTGTCTCCCCTCAGAACCCACATGGAGTCAGCATATCAAGCTGACCAACGAATCAGACATTCTAAAGTAGCCCATTGTCAGCCCACTATATTGTAATTTTTTTCATTTTTATTAAACTTCTGGTTTATCTGATACCTGGCTTCTTTTAGGGTTATCGACATCTGATTTTCTTTAGAGAGCACCCAGCGTTGGTATTTCAGAAGGTCATTCGGGACCATCTTCTCTGGACTGCAAGACACTTGCCTTCTCCATTCTTTGCTAAAGGTTTACAGCCCAAGAAAATCAGCCTAGATATGGCATATAATGCCTGTGTTCCTTCTACCACTATTACCATCACCCCTGCTGGTATGGGCTGAGTTGTGTCTCCTAACCCAGTGGTTCCCAGCCTTTTTGGCACCAGGGACCAGTGCTCCTATGAAAATCTAATGCCTAATGATCTGTATTGGAGCTGAGGCGGTGATGCTAGCGCTGGTGAGTGGCTGCAAATACAGATGAAGCTTTGCTAGCTTGCCTGCCTCTTACCTCCTGCTATGTGGCCCAGTTCTTAATAGGCCACAGACCAGTATAGGCCCATGGCCCAGGGATTGGGGACCCCTATCCAAACCCCTAGAATTTATCCTCCAGTACCACAGAGTATGACTAGATTTGGAGATAGGGTCTTTAAAGAGGTAATCGAGTTGAAATGAGGTCATTGGGACGGGCCCTAAATATGACTGGTGTTGTTATAAGAAGAGATTAGGACACAGAAGAAAGACCATGTGAAGACACAGAAAGAAGACAGCCATCTACAAACCAGGGAGGGAGGCCTCAAGAAGAAGGCGGCCCTGCTAATACCTCCATCTCCGACTTCTGGTCTCCAGAACTGTGAGAAAATAAATTTCTATTGTTTAAGCCACCAGCCTGTTCTACTTTGTTAAGGCAGCCCTAGAAAACTAATATACCTGTCAACTATAACCAAAATAGGGGGCTTTTTAAAGATGTGGATGGAGAAGGGCAAAGAAAGACCCACGGGGAGAAAGGAAAGGAAGAAGAGATGGATTACCTGGCCCCTTAAGTGAATATGGTAAGGGAACCTTAACAACACAGAAATTGGGGCCCTGTTTTCCAACTAAAAGAATGGTGTTGCTGACCAGAAACCCAAGTGAAGCCCTGGGAAGCCAAAAAGGAAAAGGGTCAGGGTGAGGCCCCGAGACTTGAAAAAGTATGTGGGAAGAGGTGGGAAAAAGACGAAAGTTTTGGAAGGTTAGTGGCGAAAAGTGAGCCAGGAAGAAGAGAGGGAGAAAAAGCGAAAGGGCAGAAAGGAAAGGGACTGGGGGAAAACGGGGTGGGTGGGGGGCATCCTTTTCCTTTGTCAGCAGCAGGCTTTAAGCGCGTCCTGTGAGAGAGCAGGCCAAGTTGTCTTCATTCAAGCTGATGGATGCAGAGCAAAAGGGCCCCACAGGAACAAAGACAGTCCAGTTTGGGAAAAGCTTCCAGGCAGAAATGGAGTAGCCCTGCAAGCTTGTTGAAGAAAGCTCTGTGGTTGATCTGTAGTTCTTGGGCATCCCCGGTTCTCAGGTGGAACCAGCTCTGTGTTTCACTGCAGTCCCTGGAGGACAGCTGAGGCTGAGAACTGTGTTCAGGGCCCCTGGGCTGGTACGGGGCTCTTGGCTGTGGCTGGTCAGATAAATCACCAGGGAATGTTCTGGAATAGGGTGTCACTGGGAGCTCCTAGGAAATAAAGTGTGGTGGTGGGTGCAGTGAATGACTTGAGTTTCCAACCATGACCTAAGGGTTAGCCTTTCAGAATTTGGTTCAACTACTGAAACCAAGGGTCCTTATGACTTTGATTAAATTTAGTTCTAAATCCTAGCTCTAGAAATCATCCTTCCTCCTCCCCCCACCCCCCGCCCTGTGTCTCTCTCTTCCTCTCTCTC
>NW_006442109.1:11201687-11208322 GCF_000325575.1 Pteropus alecto
TCTCTCCCCCTCCCGAGACCTAGTCTTTCTCCTGGATAATCAGTAAACCTCCAAGGCAGCGAAGACAGTAGCCTGGACCTGACCAATGGTCACTGTCTGGATGGACTTCTGGCAGGCTTAAGATAACATCTTAAGTTATGTTTCAGTTCCTGAGCTCTAAGGTAGAACCCCTTCCTGGCTACTTTCCCATGAGACCAGACAGGGGTACTCCAGAAAAGCCCTCACAGCTCTCTTCAAGACTTAAAGAAATGGTTTATTACCCTTACCTCGCCTCTAACCAATCAGCTCCCAGCACGCCCCCAAACCCCTAACCCACAATATCTTGCGATTTTGCCCAATATAATCTGTAACCTACACGCGACTAGGGAGTCCAGGTTTTAGAAGCACAAGCTCCCTGACTCCGAATTGGCCAATTCAATATTAAGCTATTTTTTCTTTCTATACTGCAAACTCCTGCTCATGCATTTCTTTGGACCAGTGTACACAGGCAGGCACACTCAAGGAAAAACATTGAAGTTCTGATAGCACTACTACATTTTACTGAAGAGGAAACTGAAACCTAGAGAGAGGAAGTAGCTATTCTACATCACACAGCAAATCTGCGAAAAGCCCAGACTTCCTGACTCCTAGTACAGTGCTCATTTCTTCAGCTTGAATAACTGTGGTAGACCTTTCAGGAAACAGATGGACTATTCACTTTGCCTCATTTTAAATAAGCTCTCATCTCTTCTTTACTGTTCCCTGACTCATCCTTCATTCCTGGAAATGGAAGAAATGGTCACACTTGCTGCTATCCATCTTTTCACAGTGAAGGACACTGCCTCCAGGTGGCGGCATCTCAGCAGCCAACCTCCATGGGCTACGAGTCAGTCAGTGAACCAATATGTGCCTGGCACTGTTCTATATGTGGGGTTAGGACAGCAAACAGAACAGACAAGGGCCCTGCCCTAAAGGGGTCCACACTCTTTAGGTCCTGGTAATCCAGGATTCCTTCCTGCCCACAGACTGTTCCTGCTGGCCTTCTCCTCATCCAGGTTATATGAACCCTTATTGACCAAGTCCCCTCAGCCCAGCTCTCTGTTGTTTGACGGCCCCTGTTGGGTTCCCCAGAATCTCTTGGGAAACATAGGCCAGGCAGTGGGCGGGTGGGGGGAGCTTTTGAGGATGCACATCCTTTGAGGATCTCTTTGAGGCCCAGCAACCAGAACCAGGTGCCTATGCCACCCTATACAGGGGCTCAGTCCTTGTGGCCTCTCTGCTGGCAAATGGCTGGTGCCCTCCAGGTGTGAGGAGGAGCGGAGCAGCTGGCCAGGGGAACCAGGTGTGTTCCTAGGCTCTGAAGAGGATATGTTGACCAGCTGACACTTCAAGGCTGAATGAGACCACAGTGTGCTCTGAGGCGAATGGAACGTTTCTAGTGACGAAAGCTGTGCTCGTTAAAGGCAAGTCTTTAAAGAGATCTGAGGGTGCTCTGCCCCGGAGTGTTTGTCTGTGTGTTAGCAGGATGCTGCATTAATATTTCACAAATGTGCATATAAATATTTTAATGCATGCATTTTAACGTCAATCTCACCTGCTTTCCTGTCTCCAGATCTTAGATTGCATTTGCCTTTGCCTCTCGCATAACACATATTTATTTGCTGAAAACCTTAATTTGGAAGCAAATGAAAGCCATACCATAAGAGGTGAACCACAAAATCTCTATGAAAGAACAGTCAAAGCCCTGTGCTCTACAGACAAAGTAGGTACATGTGAAAAGAGCTAAATTAAGGACTGGGATGTCACAAAGAATTTTATCTGGCACAGGCTTGTAGAACTTTCTTTCCATCTGGTTCCCAGCTTGACGTCATCCTGACATTGTTGTGTTCACTGTCGTTCCCCCCAAAGAATAATGTCTTCCTTGGTGGTCTGCTGAGAGGATCTCATTCTAAGCAAATCTTATTAGGCTTAGGGATTGGAGCAGTTAAAGAACTGTAAACAATGGTTAATTGACATTTCAAAAAGCAGAAACACAGTTGGTGACCTCCTGTTAATCGTTTCTTTGTTCCTGTTTTACCCTCCATCCCACTAGTTTTTTTTTTCACTCCTTTTCCGCCCATTACCAAATCATAATATATAGCTGAAGTACATGTTTTAGTAATGACTTTACTTAATGAATAAAATTTGTGTTCCCAGTTCTTAATCTAAAAAAAGAGTCAATTATGGTATATAGGGAGAAATAATTGTGTAGGTATTTTAGCCCCTGTGAGTCAGTGATCCTCCGCGAAGGTAGAAGAAAAATGAAAGAAAAAAAAAGAAACAATAATTTTAAAAAATCTGTTCTGCAATAAGAACATTTCATATACATTTCATTTAATCCTCATCATAACCAATGAGAGCCCCATTTATAGAGATGAGGAAGTTAAGACTCAGCGGGGTTAAGGAGTTTACATACAATCATACAGCTGGAGTACTTGGAATCTAAATTCCAGCCCAATTTTGCCTACCCCCAAATCCACGTTTCTTCTCCACTTTTCTCGGAGAAACACTGTTGAGTGAAAAAAGCCTCTCAGAGAACCACACAGAGTATAATACAATTTTTATGACGCGCAAAACCTATACCATATGTTGTTTAGGGATACATGAAAATATGACAAACCTATATTTTAAAAGCAAGGCAATGACTACACTCAAAATTCAAGGTGAAGCTTACCTCTAGGCGGCTGAGATGGGGAGGAGGACAAGGATGGGTGCTGGCTGTTGGCAGTATTCTTGCCAACACTGAGTTCATGGTGGGCTCAAATGGAGTTCATTTTATTATTGTGCTTTATTCCTTACATATTAGTTACCTACTCTTTTGTATGTATCAAGTATTACATTACTATAATAAAGGGAAACAGTGAGGTGAAGGAAATCAACCCTAATGGTCATCACATGCCAGAGTGGAAGGACATGGAGGCTGTGTGGTGACTATCCCTGAGTGTGCTTTTCTCCTCGTGACTCAATGGTGAATTTTCTCTGTGTCCTTTTACCTTGATCAGAGGTCATCCTGCCACCCTGTGAGAATCCTTGGGCTGGATTATTATTCCCATTTTAAAAAGAAAGGGTAGAAAGTACCCCCTATCCCTCCCCAGTCATCACTTCTCCTTGGAGTTTGCCTAAGGATTCTGAGACGCCTGCAGACATCAGAACTCAACTAGCTTGTTTACCGCCTCCATGTCTCTTTGAGTTTAAACCGATAGACTGGATGCCATTTTGAAAAGCTATTTGGCTTTGTCATTCAACCTCTCCAGACCTTGATTTTCTCGTCTGTGAAACGGTGATAATAATATCAATGTTACTTGTCATGAGTGCCTCGTTGAAACTAATTTTGTAAAAGAGATTTGTCAACTTCGAAGAATGTGGCAAACATAACGGATTTGTTATTTCCCTAATTTAATTACACTCTGAGACCACGGGCAACTCTGAGAAATGTAAAAGAACAACCATAGCTCATAGCGGCAGTTGACACTGGTGGCCTAGATTCTGGGCGGAGGGATCCTGGGGCCTGGGTGCAACTCTTACTCACCTCTACAGCTCCAACACACCCGTGTGATGCCAAATTCCACTCAGACGCTCAGCAACATTTTATTAAACACAAGAGAAGGCATGAGGGGCTTTCCTCCCACACTAGTTTGGGAGGGGGCCCGCTGGGGAGGCCAGAGGCAGAAACAGAGCCCTGCTGGAGTCAGGGCGTAGAGAGGGCGGCTTACTGCTGCTCTGCCTTTTCATTCAGGACCTGCGTAGCTCGCTTCAGAGGGCGTAACAGCTCCATAAAGAAGTAAATGCAGAACCTTGACTGTTTGCTCCCACTCCTCGTTTTCTCGTTCTCTTATTTTTAATGTTGTATTAGTTTGCTAGGGCTGCGATAACTAAATACCACAGGCTGCATTGCTTGAACAACAGAAATTTATTTTCTAACAGTTCTGGAGGGTGAAAGTCCAAGATCAAGGTGCCAATAGAGTTGGTTTCCTTTGAGGCCTCTTTCTTTGACATGTAAACAGCCAACTCTCTTGCTGGCACTTCAGATGATTTTTCTTTTGGGTACATGTGTCCCTGGTGTCTCTTTAAATATTCAAATTTCCTCTTATAAGGACACCAGTCACACTGGATTAGGCCCACCCTAGTGGCCTCATGTTAACTTAATCACCTCTTTAATGGCCCTATCTACAAATACCATCACATTCTGAGGTACTGGGAGTTAGGAGTTCAGCATATGAATTTTGTGGAGGGTGGGGAGACACAATTTAGCCCATAACAAATACTTACTTTAAGAATTACTTAGGTTTTTGATATCCTCCTCTGATGGGCCATAAACTCTATGAGACCAGGACTGGGACTCTGTTTGCTGTTTTCTGTACAGTGCCTGTGGGTGCTCAGTAAGTATTTATGGAATGAATTAATGAATGAGTTATCTTTCCTTGGTTGATCCAAAATGGCAAAGATAGCTGTAGGACCTCAGACTGGCAGGAAGCCAAAACAGAGGCCTTGGAACCAGGCACTGGGCCGCCACCTCTCCTGGCAGGCCCTTCCCTCATGAGCATACTCAGCTCAGTAAGCATTGATGTTGAAGGCCTACTGTGCATCAGACTTATGTCTGGCCTTAAAGGATGGGTAAACTTCTGATAAGAGTCCTTTAGAGGAGTGTGCATTGGTGTTTCTGGGTGTTCCTAGGTATCTGTGTGTGAGCATCTGTCTGTGTGGGTATATTTGGTGGGGGGTGTGCTTGCGTGTGTGTATCATTGAATGTGTCTGAGGTTTCTGTGTATGTGTGTTTCTGTGTGCATGCCTCTGACTGTGTCTGATGTCTCTGGGTATCTGGGTGTGTGGGCGTGTGCATCTGTGTGTGTGTGTGTGTGTGTGTGTGTGTGTGTGTGTGTGTGTGTATCTGGGTGCCTGGGTATTGTCCAAAAGAACTCATGGGGTCCAAGCTTTGTAGCATCTGTTCTAATGCTGTCAGACCTTTGAGGCTGGTCCATTTGACATTCTAAAGGACAGCGTTGAGGATAACTACATCTGCTGAGTCATAAGGATGTGGACTCTGTGTTCACAGTTGGACATATCTCCTTTCACACACAGAGAGAGGAAATTTCAGACAGGCTGGCTGACCCTGCATTCTTTCAGAAGGTCATGACCTCAGCCAGCCCCAGGAAGGAGTGGAAATGAGAATGCTCATAAGACCTAGAGGTTGGCAGAAGGCAAGCTGAGACCAGGGTGTTCCCCAGCTAGGTCTCCCAGGTCATAGCTTTCTCAGGCCATTCCAATAACCAAGCTGCCAACTTTGAACCTGGATGGGCACTTCCCAGTGGGGGAAGAAGCCAGGGCAGGTTGTCTTCAATGGTACAAACTGCAGACCTCACCAAACTCTCACAATCAGCGCTGACCCTGGAAGGTCTTACCAAGCCATGAGTCCAGACTCTGGAAAATCCTTCTCTTCCCTCTCCAAACCAACCCACCAACAAATAAACAAAATCACCACAATGGTATGCATAGCACAATGTAATCAAGTGAGTCTTTCAAGCTTGTCTGATTTAAACAGTAAAATCTCCCCCCAGGGATGGCAGGGCAGGAAGCCTCAGTCAAAGGCTCTTTGATTAGAATGGGTTTCATAGGTTCTTTCCCAAGAACAGATGGGGAAGGGCAAGAGGGCATTTACCCACTGGTTATATGTGGTAGGGCACCAGGGATGAGGACTTGGGCAGGGCATGGGGAGAAAACACGTACAATCTGAGCATTGACATGTGCCTGGCGTGGTGCTAGGCACTGTTCCCAAGGAGCCGAGGCTGTGGACAAACCTGTAGATATTTGACCCACATGTAAGCTGTTTCTTAGGGGCCCAAAGCCCAATTTCAAGAACTTTGGTGGCAGCTAAAACTGCTAGTCCCTCTTGCCACCCGTTTCTGCCAATTGGGTCTGGCAGGAGCCCTCCTCACATGTTTCTGCTCTGGTGTGGCTCTGAAGACCAGCAGAAAGGGAGATGGGGCTCAGGCCAGTGGCAAGGGCACAAGGTTGGCTCCCCATGGCTACGTCGCTGGACTGGTGCCTGGGTCACATGAAATACAATATGGCTGATGCCTCTCAGGCCCTGCTGATGCTGCTAGAGGCTGAAAATACCCAGTGCCCTGGCCCAGGCGCCTGGCTGACTCTTCTGGGCCAGGAGTCGGGGGAGCAGATGTGGTGTCTGTTACCTCACTACTCTGGTCTCAACTGGGTTCTCACCACTTTTGCCAGAGGCCTGGTGGGGACAGGGTGCGGGGGAAGGGGAGGATTGCAGAGCGCTGTGGTCACCCACCTTTCCCACAGTTGCGTTTTTTAA
This sequence comes from Pteropus alecto, assembly GCF_000325575.1. Taxonomy (NCBI): domain Eukaryota; kingdom Metazoa; phylum Chordata; class Mammalia; order Chiroptera; family Pteropodidae; genus Pteropus; species Pteropus alecto. The sequence goes on from NW_006442109.1 coordinate 11,208,022, forward strand.
ATGAAGACCTGCGGTATAAACACCAGATAGGAAGGTCCCCCATGGAAACTTTCTCAGAAAAGTGGGGTGGCTTCTTTCTGAAGACCCCGAGGAACCTCTCCATGTGCCTTGCTGTTCCACATGCTCATCTGTGGACCGACAATGGGGACTGGGGATGGATTAGGCATGAGGCCCAGGGCCTTAGAGCTGGGGACAGAGTCAGCTTCCTCCCAAACCGACAGTGGAGAACCTAGGTCATTGTCTAGAGGAAGGGGAACAGACGTTGAGAGAGGTCTAATGTCTCTCTCATTCTCCTCCCCTT
>NW_006442109.1:11208343-11208902 GCF_000325575.1 Pteropus alecto
CCCTGCTTTTTACCTGTCTGCCACTGAGATACCTTTCACTTGTTCAGGGTTGCCTCATGAACAAATTCTCCACACTCCCAACACACACCCATATGGGCCCAAGATTCAGGCCTGCTGCAGCATCCAACACCTAAAGGCCCTACCCATATCTATCCCTCTTCCCTGGAAAGCAGCTTCAAATGCAGTAAGAGGTGCTAGCCTCAGGTGTGGAAACACTGGATTTGAAATCAGGCCAGGCCTGGAAGTTTGAATCTTAGTTCTGGCACCTTCTTGGCTGAGTGACTCTCAGCAAGGAACTGAGCCTTGGTTTTCCCTCTTGTAAAATGGGGATGACAATATGTTCCTTGCAGGGCTGCTGTGAGAATTAAATGGAATAAACAAGTGCATGTAAGCCAAGTGCCCAGGACATTGCACTCAGAAAGTGATTGTTGCCGTAAAAACTGTGCTTTTTATCGACATCATACAATAAAAAAATAAGAATAAACACGTAAATGAAGAAACTGGAGCAAAAGGGAGGGGAGCATATGACTCCTTGTAGTATTTCTGCCACTGGGAACCG
>NW_006442109.1:11209005-11251100 GCF_000325575.1 Pteropus alecto
GAATAAGGGGCCACGCCTCTTAGTCATATTAAGAAGCTTAGTGTCCTTGGCCTTTCCACACTGTGGACTGGGTTTGTGTCCCCCATAGCCTGCATACTCTGCAAGCTGGGCTTAGTTAGGAAGCCTCACTGCTCAGCCACAAGCCACATTCTGCTTTCCACACATCTGGTCCCAACAACCAGAAACCCGTGCCCCTACCATGACCACCACCAAGTTAAAAGCAGTCTTGCTGCAGCAGCCAGCCCCGTTCCTACCTGCCATGCCAGGGGCAATTCAGGTAGGAAAAGCAATGATAATAGTGGTACCACTTGTCATGTGCCTGCTATGTGCCAAGTGATTTGTATATTTTATCACAACGATCCTGAGAAAGAGCTATTGTCTCCATTTTACAGATGAGAAAAACTGGGGCAGAGAGAAATGAATGACTTTGCTAAGACCACATAACTAGTAAACTAGTGGGAGAGTTTGGATTCCAATCCAGTTCTTTTTGGCTCCAAAGCCCAAGTGCTTTTCACCACACGAAGGGGAGAAGACTCAAGGCCTAGGTCAGGCTCTTCCACTGTCTCAGGCGGGACTGGACAAGCACCTTGCCTTGCTGGTCCTCGGTTTCCTCACCCACGGTTTCCTGTTCTTCTGGCATCTGACTTCTTGGTGGTCCTCTGCTGCCATGGGTACAGAGCATGGCCGGCCAGGGCAGAATTGTGACACAGGTGACTTTAGTATTTCCTAATTTCCTCTTGTGAGGCTTTTCCTCTGGCCAGGCTGGTGCCTTCCCACCTCCAGACAGCTTTGAACTCCGTAGTCACCCCTCCCAGGCTGCTAGGCTGCTTTGTCCTATGCTTCGAACATTCTAGCTCACAGCCTCAAACAAACATTTTTCGGTCTGGTGTCTTATCTCCCTTGGGTTCTGTCATCTTTGAGAAGATCTAGGAGAAAAGCTAAGATACTAATCTGAATTAAGGGGTAAGGGGCTAATGGGCTCTTTAGTTGCATTTTATCAGGAGCTTCTAGAAACAGTGTCATAACCCAAAAGAGCAAGTGGCCAACTTAATAACTTCATCGTTGCCCCCCTGAGTCCCCTCAACCGCCTGCACGTTCATTGGGATGTTTGCTCCATTTGGCTCTCTCTACACACTGTTTGCTCCCTGGGTGCAGGGACTGGGCCTTGCTCCCTGGCTAGAGGAAGCGCTTGATAGAGCACCCAGGCCTACTGGGGGAATGACTAGAACTGGATATGACCCTGCCTGTGGGAACTGCAGCCACTTCCTGAGCTTCCTCTCCACCCCACTCAGGCCTAGAATATTCTTTGGTAGCTAAAGAAGAGGCAAGAAAGTAGAAGGAGGGAAGGAGAGTGTTTAGAAATACCAGAAGCATGCAGAATTCGTTTTCCTCAGTCTTTCCAGTGCTGAACCCTCCCAGCACTGTGGGCATAGAAAACCCCCAGGAGCCAGGCTATTCTCTTTTGGCAGGGGAGTAAAGTCGTCAGGAGAACACGAAAGGGAAAATAACATTTATCAGGTTTCTGCTATATACAGGCATTGTTCTAGATTTGTGTGCAGACTTTATCTGATTTATACCTGTAACCATTTGGCAGATGAGAAAACTGAGGACCTGAGAGGTTAAGCTATATGAGATAGCAAGGCTAGTAGACAGTGGAGCCAGGGGTTGAACCCAGGTCTAACTTTTAAATCCGTGGTCTGTGTGCTCCTGCAGGCTGCCTCTAGATGGCTCCTTGGGACATAGAGGCTATGGAACTCGAGGAGCTGTGCCTTGTTCCAAATTAGACCCAGACAAGAAGCTCTGGAGGTCGACTGTGTGCCACCCAGCCTGTAGGCATAGTGTCACATTACCATCTGTCCTCATCTGTCTCTATCTGCTAAGTATTTCCACAGATTTTTCAGAGATGCTTGGAAGCTTGTCTGACTAAGGCCACCAGGTGGCGCAGCAGAGGCCGTAGGACCATGACTCCTGGATCTAAGGCTCAATAGGTTCTTAGGAATCACCTATGACAGGCCCAGATTCACCCAAGAGGTTCCTAGGGAACTCTAAAAATCCAGGCCCAGTCCCTGAGAGACTGGTTTGATAGTCTAGATTGGATTCAGCCATTTTAAAATTGTTTTTTAACTTTCTGAGCTGGTGAAGTATAATTCACATGGTTCAAAAATCTCCCTCTACTGCCTAGCAAGTAAGTACTCACTAATATTAGTTCCTTGTGAATCCTTCTAGAGAGATTATACATTTGTATATAATATTATATATCCAATCATCTATATATGAGTACATATATAATAATATATAAGTATATGTATCTTTCCCCTTTTTTACACAAATGGTTACATATCTTTATACTAATTGTTTTTTATTTTGTCATATTCATTTTCAGAATTATGTCTAACCATAAATTTTATAAGAAGGAAAAGATATATTGCAGTCCTCCATTAAATAAGACTAGTCGACATTTTAAATCAATAAAATGACTGATCTGAGCCATATTTTATTTGATCACATACAGATAAGACATGAAATGCGTATATGCAATAAAATCAAAATGAACAGATTTTAGTTAAAGTACAAAATTACATATTCTTTTGTTGTCTAGCAAAACATGAGTTATCACAAGTAAAAGTGTTAATAAGCAATAGCTATTGATTGTGTAGGAATATGGATATCTCAGCCATGATCTTTAAATTTCACTTGATTTTTGATAAGCCAACCTCAAATAGTGATTTTAGGATTGTTTCATAGTCTGAGTCACCAGGTTTTTGAGCCTTACTTATTTTGCCTTTCTTTAGTGTTGATGATAAACCCTTTCATGGCATCCTTGATTCTTGTTTGTACGAGGCTATCCAAAAACTTCATCACGCTGGTCCCGCTCAACTTTCACGCAATTCCACTCATTTGACTTAACTGAAGCCCAAATCACATGATGCTTCTGATGGCTGTGTTGGATTCTTTCTAGATGTTGCTCAGCCTTTTGGCTTTGGGAGGCGTGGCTTTCATGATCACTTTGAGAGTTGGGCTCGTTAGCTCCCACTATATGATGCCAAACCACTGGCTGTACATTTTGAAGTACCCTTGGGATGGAGTGGCACTCTCCAAATTCCCCAACCACAGTGAGCTGTGGGAGCTGCTTCCATGATGTGGAAGCCTGATCGCCTCTAGCGGTGAGAGAGTGTTGCATATTATACACATGTTCTGTTCTGCACCTTGCTTTTTTCACATAACGATATAAAGATATTTTCCATGTCAGTTCATAAAAAGCTTCCTATTCTTTCTTGCAACTATATAGTAGTAGTCCATGCTATGGATGAAACATTTTGACCAGTTTCCCCAATGATTGATATTTAGGTTGTTTTCTTTGCTGTTATAAACAAGGCTATAACGTACATGACATTTCACATTTCACACATGCATAATATCTGAGGAAAAATACTCAGACGTAGAATTGCTAGATCAAATAATATGTGCAATTTTCATTTTTATGAATATAGCCAAATTGCCCTTGATAAGGGTTGTACCAATTTATACTTTACCGGGAAAGTATGAGAGTACTCGTTTCTCATTAGTTTCACCAATACAATGTGTTATCAAATTTTAGGATCTTTACTAATCTGATAATGTAAAAAAAAATGGTATATCAATATTTCTTTTATTATGAGAGAATTTGTGGAATTTTTTTTCATATTTTTAGTATCTATTTATATTTCCTGTTCTGTAATTTGTCTGGGGGATATGTCATTTATAAAATGTTCCTCACTTATAATCTTAGGCAAGACACAAAAGCACAAAAACTTAAGGAAAAGATGGATATATTTAACTACATTAAAATCACAAACTTCTATATAATAAACAATACCATAAAAAAAGTTTAAAAAATAACAGGAAAAAATATATTTATAACATGTATTCCCAGTATAACTTGCAGATAATCTTTCAAAGGAAAGGAAAAGGCTGGAGTTGAGTGTCCACCACATCTCACCATCTTTATAGCTTGCAGGGAAGGTGCTTATACTACATGTCTCTTCAAGAAAAGCCCACTGACGTGGGTGTTATCATTTCACAAATGAAGACTCTAGGCTCAGAAAGGTTAAGTGAGCTGCCCAAGGTCACACAGCTGGGAAGAAGAAATGAGATGTTGCTTCTCCACCTCACACAGCTGCCTGAGCTATGTGGAGACCAGAGCTCTCGCTCTGGCTTGGCCACTACCCCTAGGTGACCTTGAGCAGGTCTCTCTTCTCTCTACCTCAGTCTTCTAGTCTATAAAATGGCTGGGCTTTTAAAGTCCTTGCCAACTTTAGACTTCTAGACTTCTGTGTATAGTATGGATGGTAGAGGAGGATGGGGTAAAGGGTGGGGTGGAATTTGTGGGGATGCACTGTGAAGATGCATCCATGAAGGGGAGGTTGTAAATACAAGTGTGTGTGTGTGTGTGTGTGTGTGTGTGTGTGTGTGTGTGTAATCAAGGTAGATCATAATTAAATTGGCCCACACAATTATGTTTAAGAGAACAAAGATAATTTCTTGCTGGAAGCAAAACAAGCAATAAAAGAGTTGAATAACATCTTTAAAAAACTGAAAATGGACTTCTCAGTTCAGATTCAGTGCAATCCCTAACAAAATTCCATTGGCACTTTTCACAGAAACAGAAAATGTGTACAGTAAGGGCATTTCTTCAGACTCAGCCCCTTCCAGGGAATTCATGCACTCTTGCAATAAGGCACTTCCCTCCAGAGCTGTCTCAGACCTCAAGCCTGTCAGCAAGGCAGGCCCCTGAGCAGGGGGGCATTGAGCTACCACCTCTTTTGCCTCCAGGGCCCTTCAAAGGGGGGCTTTGGTATGCTCATCCCCATTTTCTAGGGCTTCTTCAGCCTCTTCTTTTCTGGTTTTAAAGGAAAGGGAATGCAATAAGCTCACCCCTTTGAGAGAGGTACATTCTAACAAGGCCCTGAAAGGAAAGGACAATACTTAACCCCCCAAAAAGACAGCCATTAGCAGCAGCTGGAGATGAGGCTGCTCTTCTCATAGATACTTAAGCAGGGGCTCATATCGCATAGATATTGATCCAGGAGCCCTGTTCTGTCAGGAGTCCCCTTTCCCCTCTGTCATCTCTGGGGACAGTCTGGACAATTGACCTTAGCATGGACTGGAGGGCAATGAACTATGATGGGACCCATGAGATCCAGCCACATAGCCTGCTGGGCCGATGATCCAGGTCCAGGCTGGGGCAGGGGCAAGACTAGGAAAATGCTAGCCCCACCCCCACGCACCGGACACAGCACTACAAAGGGCCTGGTTTGCCCGGTATGGGCACATAATTTGACTAATGGCCAACTAATATTCACTTTGAGAAAGAGAGGAAGGGAGGGAAGAAGAGAGGGAAGGAAGGAAGGAAAGCACTGGATAAACAAACTTTGAAAGTTAAAATCTAAAATAAACCATAACAAAATACAGATGATGTCTATCAATATAATATAACATTCCAGAGTTTTAAGCAGGCTTAGAAAGTCTAGTACATGTATGTGTGTGCATGGGGCTCCCTGGAGGGCCTACATCTTCTGGGGTATCATGTGGCAGGGGGAGAGTCAGGAAGGCCCACAGGGACCTGGCCCAAGCCTGCATCCAGGCTTTCTGAATGACAAGAGCTGACCCCAGAACAGGACCTAATCCTGCATCTGCCATGAGGCCTATTCCCCCACCCCAACGCTCAAACCAACCTCAAAGCAGAGTGCCCCATGCCCAGTCTCAGTCTTGTGGAAGAGCAGCTGGGGGCAGCTTTCCCAGGCCTCCTGCCCAGGGCCTGGCCCTCGGAGGAGGTGCTGACAGAATGTTCCCAAGGGCAGGAAGTCCTCCAAAGGAAGGAAATGGAGCGGGGGTCAAAAAAAGAGAAGAAAAGGAGGATGCATCCTTTGAGAAACCACAGCAGCCTAGGTGGGGTGAGCTCCTTTCACCACATGTTTTTCTCAGCATGGGGTTAGAGCCCAGAAAAACTCACCAACAATCTTGGACCCTTTGCCTTCTTCGTCCACTTGAATTCTGGGAGAAGCACTGAGGGTAATGAGGGTCTACTCCTGCCATCTGGGAACCTGTAAGACAGCTGTGTCAAACAGAGGTTTAGAAACAGTGCTGTGAGAGCATGGAGATGGGAGAAGCTCCTTAAATGTGAGGGTGCAGTGGTGTAAGATCCCATTTATATAAAGTCCAAAACAGGCAACCCTCCTTTGTGGTATCAGGACAGTGGTCACCCTTGGTCAGAGGTCAGGAATGTGGTGATGGGGACAGGAGGGACACGAGGGGACTCTGAGGGCTTGATCTAGGGCTGGTTACACAGGTGTGTTTTGTTTTTGAAACTACTTCGAGAGGAAGTAGAAGCCTCTGTCTTTTTCCCTTCCTCAAGCCATGTGTATTCGACTAGAAGAGCCATGAATCTAGATTCTTAGAGAAAAATCCAGGAGCCCATCTCAGGGCCCGATGGGGGTCTCAGGACCTGATTCTAGCAAGGGTTGAGAGGCAGCACTTTCTATGGCCACAGGGAGGGAATCTAGATGTGATCGGCAGCTTTCCAGCTGGTGGCCTCGTAGTCAGGTCCTTGAGAGATTGAGTGGTTGGCAAAAGACTCATCAAATGTCTACCACCCTCTGCCTGTCAAACACAAGATACAGAAAGACACAGGCCATGGCTACAAGAAACTCAAAGTTGAGTCTGCCAAGAGGTCTGGAATTTACCACAAAACACTTCTTTTGGAGGGGAAAAGGCTACTGATAGGATTATAGAATCTTAGATCCTGAGTACAGCTTCTATTTTACATGAGAATTTAGTTCAAGTTACATCAGCTCTGTGATCTTGAGTCAGTAATATGACTGTCTGAACCTCAATAAAATGGAAATCTACCACTCTGCCTTCATTAACTTATCTCATGTAAATAAATATGCTTCGTAAATTGGAAAAATGCTATGCATACATTGGTTATAAAATTAACGAACTATACAGCATTATTCACAATAGCCAAAAGGTGGAAACAACCCAAGTGTCCAACAATTAATGAATGAATAAACAAAATTTGGTCCATACCTGCAATGGACTATTATTTAGCCTAAAAAAGGAATGAAATTCCAATACATGGATGAACCTTGAAAATGTTATCCTAAGTAAAATAAGCCAGACCAAAAAAGACAAATGTATGATCCTATTTATATCAGGTACTTAAAATATCAAATTTATACAGACTAAAAGTAGAAAAGTGGTTATTAGGGGCTGAGAAAAGAGGGCAACAGGAATATTGTTTAAAGGGAGTTTCATACAGGGGACCTTGGCACTGCTACCATTCTGCCCGCCCCCTTCCTATCACATCGAGAGCACAATAGCTGCTTTGTAGCCCTTCATTCCCATTTTCCATTTTAACTGAGATGCTGAAAAAGTTCTGGAGATAGATAGTGGTGATGATTGCAAAACAATGTGAAGGTACTTAATGTCACTGAACTAACTGTACACTCAAAAATGGTAAATTTTATTTATATTTTACTACAATACAAAAAAATAATAAACTAAAGCTGCTAAGGGATTAGGATGATATATCCTAGCTTGTAGCCTGGCTGGATTCTGTCACCACCCACTCCTCACCCTCCCACCTTCCCCACAGGAACCACTATCATGAATATAGTGTGTAGCATCCTCATACATAATTTTATGCTTTTGCTAATATGTTTATGTATCAATAAAAATTATATAGTATTGTTTTGCAGATTTCTAAACTTTTTTGTGTACTACCATTTTGTATATTTCCTTCTGCGATTTTTTTTTTCAATTCAACCTTATATTTTGGCGTGAATTCATATTAATACATGTGTCTCTAGTTCATTGATTTTAATTGCTATATAGTATTCTATTAACTGAACTTAACCATAATTCAGCCCTTTTCCTGTTGATGGATGTTTTTATTACTACAAACAGTGCCACACTGTGCACTCTGGTTCATGTCTCACTGTGCTATGTGTGAAAGTTTATTAGTATGTATACTCAGAAGCAGAATTCATAGGCCCAAGGGCATGAACATCTTCAACTTATTAGATATTGATAATTGCTCTCCCAACCAATTCTATCAATTTAAGCTCATAGTGAGCAGTGTTGAGTATGTCATTAACGCCCTAGTGTAAATTGGTGCATCTAACCTCTTTCCTTCGGTCTGCTGTCTGGGGGCTGAGCAATTTTATTTGACCCTGGTATACTTTTCTTTCACAGCATTTCACGGAACCAAGTTTCTGAGCAACCCACAGGGGAACTTTGCCATTGCTGCTCATTCCGGCCCTTCTCTATCACATCAAGAGCAAAGTAGCAACCTAGTAGCCCTTCATTCACATTTTCCATTTTAATTCATCATTTATTGGGCATCTGCTCTGAGTAAGCTCCGGGAAAACTCAATGCCAAATGAGACTCATTTCTAGCCCTTGAGGGGATTACAGTCTAGTAGGCCGAGAGACCCAGACCCAAGTATGCAAGCCAATATCCTAACCACATAAAATTGGTCATGAGTTACAAACAAGGCTCTGTGAGTACTTCGTTGCAGAAGTGAGTCTTATTTTCTTTTTAAAGAAAATTTTGTTTTGATTCTAAAAGTAAAGAGTCTTTTTTAAAGAGAGAAAATGGGCAATCCTAACACCAGAGACAATAGATTTATTTTCTGTCAATACTAGGGTGACTTGTTCTGAATGAGGAATGTGGTCAGGAGGTGACATGTGATCCATGAGGAAGAGGAGCAGTGCAGGGCCCTCCTTACAAAAAATCTGACGCCCTTGAGATAGCAGCTCCTCCCTTTTTGGGGTAGAAATTATAGCGTGTGTATGGGGAGTGGAGATTCCTGGTCCAGCAAGTCAAACTAGTCCTGTCACCTCTGTGAGCCTCAGTTTCTCCATGTTTAGAATGATAACCACAAGGTTTTTTTCTAGGTTTCACAGGTGGACAGTCTGGCCTACAGCTGGCATACTGGATTTCTTTGTTCAAAGTCAGATCGTTCCATGTCGTTTTCTTTAATAACAAATAAAGGGAAGCAAAGCTAAACCCCAGTCCCTCTCGGATAGCAGTCCCTATTCTCCACACCTTCCTGTCCCCACTAGCTCTGGGGCAGCTCTGAGCAGTGGGAAGTTCTACCCTGGAGTTGTCTCCTACCATCCTGGCCCCGATAGCTCTGAAACGAGAGATCTGTCTGCCTCCGGGGACCCACAGAAAGTGCCAGAAAGTGCTGAGCAAGCCTGGCCTGTGACCTGTGCTCAGTAGAGGGTAGCGGTAATCATGATTGTGGCCCTGGTAGGAAAGTCCCCAAATGGCAGGCTGCCTTCTGGAGGCCTAGGGCTCTGGCCACTACTGTCCTTTATATGTAAAAACTCTGAATCTGAAACTTAGAACCTGATCTGTATTTGCAGCGTCTTGAGTTACATCATTATTGGTGACTTTGCTGAGTATGCAATCACCTAGGAATTAGGGATACTCACCTTCAGTTTGAGTTGTTTGGGAAAATATTTGGTAGGGGTTCAGGGTTAATCAGTAGCGAATCCCGGGGTTCTATTGGAACCATTAGAAGCCCAGGATGCCTTTATGAGCCGGCAAGAAGAAAGGGAACAGGAAGAATCGGTCCAAACAGAAAAGTTGCCCTTCCCTTTATTTTAAATTTCTGGGCTTATAACAGGGGTTCGTAACCTTTTGGGGGACGTGGTCTCTTTTGGCAGTTAGTGACGCTTATGGCTCCTTCTCAAAATATTGTTTTTAAATGTGCAAACTAAGATATAGAGAATTATAAAAGAAAGCAATTGTATTGAGATACAGTTATAAAAATACATTTTAAAAATGAATGTGTAATATACCAATGTGTTTCTTATTGAGACTTTCAATAACAAAATCTAGCAGTGGGCATAATTACTGTCAGAATTTTGAAGTGATGATAAGTAAATCACATTTTGAGATACCTGCAAGGAATTGTAATGTGATAAGAAAATATCAATGATTTCTATTAGTGACTAAGTTGCAAATACTACTCATGCTGCTGAGGCTTATTACCTGCATTCATAATCAAAGGAAATGCTAGATTTCAGATAGAGATTAGTGAACATAAAGATATAATTTTTTTGATCCCATCCAAATGCATGGACCATTGATTTCCATGCAGATTCAGTTAAAGAATGCCTGGGCTTAGAGACATGAGATACTGATGAGTTGAATACCAGCCTCTTACCTGCCAGCAAGTTGTGGCCATGGGCCTGATTCCCATTCAGGGTGTACAGTGGGGCTAGTGCTTGCTCTTCCTGGAGGCTTGTCTTTTCCAGCTCTCCAAGGTCTTGCCACATTCCCAAGAGTCTGGGCTCTGAAGACTCTCAGGAATGAGAAGGTCCTTAACCTTTCTTGGGCTGCCCACAAATAAGAACCAAACCCTAGTTTCCAGCCCAGGACTCTCTGATCACTGTTGAGTAATGTGTGCTAATTCAGCCTGAAGAGTATGTGCATAAGAGGGTAGGAGAAGATTTTTTCTTAAAATTATTCTTTTAATTATTTTTTTATTTGGAGGATTTTTTTCTCATTACAAAAGTCAGGATACTCAATAAAGAAAATTTGTAAAACTAAAAAGCAAACATACAATATTCCTCCAAGTTTCCATAACTCTACTCAGATCTAACCACGAGTAATATTGTAGAATATATTCTTTATTCTTTTCAATGCAGGTATGCATGCACATAACAACAAAAATGAATTCATACTGTCAAAACATTTCACTATCTTTTTTATTCAATAATATACACGTCTTCCCATGTTAACAAATAACTCTTCACTGATAACTTTTAATGCCTGTAAAACACTTCATTGTTTGGAAATACCATGTTATTTATCATACTCTATTCAACATTTTATGCTTCCAATTTTTTATTATTATAAGTGGCAGTGCTGTGAATATTCTTGTACATCTTGGATTTCTTTTTCAATTGCCCCTTAGGATAAATTCCTCAATAGAATTTTTGAGTCAAAGTGAAGAAAGAATTTTGCAATGAACTGTCGAATTGCTCTCATAAAGTTTATTCCAATTTATATTCCCATCCAGGAGTGTCTGTAAGTCATTACTACACATCCATGCCCACGATGAGCATTTAAAACCTTTTCTATCTTAGCCAATGTGAGTTTTAAGAAACAGTATCTCACCTTAATTTTAATTGTTTTGATTACTAGTGAAGTTGAATGTATATTCATATGTTTATTGGTAATTTGTAACTTCTTTTGTGAATCGTCTATTCAAACTCTGTCCATTATCTTCTTGGATATTCATCTCCTAATTTGTATGAAAAACTTTCTCAGTAAAAGAGATATTATCTCCTTATCTGTTATATGTCCTAAAAATCTCTCTCCCTAATTTCTCATTTGCCTTTTAGTTTTGTTTGTGGTGCATTCGCCCCTCTCCTTCTCCCTGCCCCCACCCACCAGCAGTATAAATAGTTTAAGGTTTTGTGTAGTCAGATCTATTGATATGTAGGATGGAGGAGCAGTCCTGTCCGCTTTGCCTTGGTGCCTGACAAGTTTGCACTTGTATAATATGAACCTATAAAATTTTCCCAGTACCAGTTGAGATCTCTCTGCCTCCCCTGAGTAGGGGATGTTCCTTGAGGTACAGGTTAGGACCCAGAGTACAGTCCTGTCAGTTCATCCTAAGGGCATAGCCAGGTGAAGAACCCTCCTTCCACCCATCTTGGGTTACCAACCTCAAGTTCAAACTCCACTTTGTGAAGTTAATCTGCTGATAATGTCAATGTTGAGGTCAGCCCAGATGTCTACCCATAGGCTACCCTGCAGCAAGAATGGTCAAGGCCAGCCTCAGATAACCTACTGTGCTCTAGCTTCAGCATTAGCCAGGTTACTCAGAACTCTGCCTGAGGCTCTCAGTGCACTGGGCTGCTCTCTGGCTTTGCCCTGGACCAGCTATGACATGGGCAACCTTCCCTTGCCTGAGGAAGGCAGGCAAGCAGACAGGCAGGCAGGCAAACACAATGATTGGGTACCTATTGCATGCCAGGCATTTTCACTCAGGAGTCCTTATCCCTGGTCTCAATACCCTTAGACTTGTTACTCCCCACACGTTTGGAATGAGGAAACTGAGACTCATAAAGATAGGTTATTAGCCCCAATTTACTGAGCTAGCAAGTAAAAGAACCTGGGTTTGAACCTGCATTCTGTTTGAATTGCCTAGATTGATATTGGTACCTCCTTGCCATAGGACTTAGGGCTTAAGCTCTCTCCTTCTAGGAAAATGCATGGTGGAACTTATTCACACTAAAGTGCAAATGACTGATACAGGTTGACAATATCCTCTTTCCCAGACTACTCCAACATATGGGTCCAAGTCTGACTTCTTTGTCTCACATGCTTGTCATGGCCTGGTATGGCCCTGAGCCACAGCTAACTGGTTTAATTGAACTATTTCTTTTGGAAATTTCCCCTAAAGCTGAGGCATTGCCCTCTAGGTGTCACTGGAAAGTTCCCAAGAGCCTACTTCCCTACCCTCTCTGCCCTATGTCAGATAAGAGTCAAGACAAGGACGTGGCATCTCGGGCTTGGTCTGCCCCTCCCATCCCCAGCTTGTCTGTGGCCTCTGCACAGGGTCCTTGAAGGGCAGGGGAAGAGCTGATGGTTGATGTGGGTGTCATATCGTGAAGAGCGTGACTTAAAGGGGCCTGATTCCACCAGGGCCAGGCCTGTGTTAATTGAATGGAATGGGAATGGAAGCAGAGGAGTCCTGCAAAAGCACTGCAGAGCTCCCAGGGGATGCTGCAATGGAAATTATCCCTCTTGAGACCTCGAGACTTGAGAGAGTGAACTTAGGCTTTGGATTCTGACAGATGGGATTTGAGTTCTGGCTCTGCCACTTACTGCTGAGTGCTTTGGGGGAAGTGACTTAATACTTCTGAGCCTCAGCTTTCTCATCTTAAAATGGGAACACTACCTTAGTAGTGGGCTGTTCTGAAGACTGAAAGAGGCAATAAATTGAGAGTCCAGCAACTCAGGGAGCAATTTCAGTAATTGGCAGTGTCTGCCTAGAGCACTGTGTTGAGTAAGTCAGTTAGAATGCGGGGATCAACCATCAGTGTCTGCACCGGGGGAGATGGGGAAGTGGAGACACAGGTGTGACCTGCTAGCCATCTCTGGCCTGGTGCAGAGTGGGTGTCAAGTAACTAGGAACTCCCTTTCCTCCTTTCTGGGAGGTCACCTTCCCCACTTGTTGCTCCCTTCCCTGTATGAGCCTGGATGTCCTTTATCCTTCTCTGCCCACAGCCACGAACTCATCGAGCCTCTAAGGGTCTGAGGATAGCATCCCAAAGGAGCCTGCATTCCTAATGGCTGAAATCTCTCTTCTGTTTTTGTCTCGGGAAACACTCACTAAGAGCTTGGAATGGCTGACAGAAAATTCACTTCAGATTGGGGAGTATGTCTAAATGCATAATTTTGAAAAAAACATCTATACATAGCAAATGATTACAAGCCTATATGCTGAAATAGTAACAGTGGCATTACATATATATGTTATGCCTCAATAAAAAACATATACATACATGATATACATATTACACATACATATGTACTCTCTGTTATATACAAATATACACATACATACTATGTACGCAGAACTTCATTTCCTTTTTATACATTAATGTATTTCCCAGTGAACCTGCATTTTATTTATAATGAGAAACAAAATCGTGTTGAACAATATACTCTTACATGATTGTATCAGTGTTGTTTTTTCTTTAAAATACTGAAATCTATATTGGCAGGTGGATCAAGGTACAGGCGAACAGCTCAGATCTCTTGCAAACACTCCTTACTCATTTTGGTCCTATAAACTCTTAAGTACCTTTGAGAACCCTCAAAGAATCCAACTCAATTTCTCTCCCCTCAGCTTAACACCCATTTTCTGAACATGCATCCTGGCTCTGTGTCAGGGCCTCGGGGATTTTGATATAAAGACAAGGTGACCTCCATCCTCGCGTCATTGGACAAATGAAGAAAGAAAATAAATGCCTTTCAGAGCTGGCATTTAGAGATGAAAGAATTATATACAGTAGGGGAAGAGGTAAACAAAGTCTTTTCAGATAGGCAATGGGTCCCCACAGCTGTAACTTGGGTCCCCTCAGTGTTCTCTCAAGCTCTGCTGAGGCTTGGAGTCTCCAGGTATGCTGTGGAGCTCTCTGGGGAGGAACTCTCTGTCCTGATGACTCCGAGGGCAGAGCTCTTGATATCTGGGTCCCTGGGGCAGGTGTTCTGGGGAGTAGCCACTAGGCCAGGCTTTTGTTGGCATATTCCCCACAGCTTTCCTGGGGCCTGGCAGGAGTACTGACCCCCAGGGAACCCATCTCTGTCCCTAGAGAGCTATTTCTAGCTTAGAGAAAGAGTGAACCTGACGTTCTCAGGTCTCAGAGAGAGGCAGCCTTGGCAACCTGAATCCTGGAGGAGGGAGAGCGTGCTTGGCAGTTCCCTTGTGCACTCAACCTGCAGCTGTCCTCACTTCCAGAGGTTAAGGCACTGCCTGGTCCCTGCTACCAGTGAGACCAGAGAGCAGGACCAGGGCATAGAGTTCAGAGACCTGGGCTCTAGTCTTGGCTCTGCCACTAATTCTATGGGCAAACTTGGCACTACTTGTTCCTTAGTACGTGCCAGTTACTGTGTGAGATAATTTATACATTTTTTAAAAAGTATTTTCTCTGTTTTACAGATGAGAAAAGTAGGTCTGTAGAGGCTGTGAAAATTGCACAAGTCATACAACTGGAATTTCAATCCAGTTCTCTCTGACTCCAAAGCTCTTTCTCCTTTGTCTCCTCTGTCTCTAGACCTCTCATTTCTTCCTCATTCTATAAAGAGGCTGGATCTGAAAGAAGGAGGCTGGAAGAAATTCCTTTAACTAAATAAGCCTACCCATGCCCCTTACCCACCCAGCTTACTGTCATTGCCATCAGAGCCACTGGGCCTGGGGTTTCCCCACCATTGTTGGGTTTGCACCAAGGTTTCTGGTTCCCTGGGAGTTGGTCTAGAGTCTAGAGTGGCCCCATCTGGTGGTCTCAGACACTCCTTCCCACCCACCTGCATTGTCTCCAGCCCATCCAGAATTTTTTCTTCTGTTTCCATTTTCTTTTCTTCCTTCTTTTTTTCCCTCCCTCCTTCCTTCCTTCTTTCCTTCCTTCCTTCCTTCCTTCCTTCCTTACTTCCTTCCTTCTCTTACATGAGCTGGAACCAAAAAATCAACTTAAGAAGGAAACTATATATAAAGAGCTTTCTTCAGAGAAAACCCTTATCACAGGAAAAGCTGTGACTAGGGCCTATTTTCCATAAACTAACTTTCAGGGATTCTTTAAGGTCTACCTTTCTCCAACTGAAGCTCCCCAAACCCAGGCTCCTTTCTCCCTGCCACTCTTTGGAGAGAAGACCAGCATGCCTTGTCTCCTCTGCTTGGCCAGAGGACACTGCCTCTCAGGATTCTGAGGGTGAACCCACTTGCAATTCCACAGTCCTTTCCCATTCATCACTTCACAGGCCTGCTTTGTTGTGGTAGGAGAGAGGAGTCAACGGGTACATGGTTTCATGACCATTTGAAATGAGAAAACTGAGGCAATACAATTAGTAAGAGGTAGTCCTTCCATCTCTGAGTCCTGGACCTTTGCTTAAGTGAGTGACTGTGGCTTCTGATCTAGTCATTCTATGCTCCTTTCTCCATCCTTCATGGAGTTTTCTTGCTGAAGCTTTTGGAGTCTGGAATGCAGCCTATCTCCCTGGGTTTCCCAGGTTCATGCCAGCAGCTCGTAGTTTGGTTCCTCTAACAGGAGTTGCTACCCTCTGCTGACAAGAACACCCAGGAGCTCTATTTCTCCCCCAGATGAAATTGGAAACCAGTTAGCTTCCTGAGGTCTTCACCAGAAAATACTTCCCAACCACCTGCCCTTGTCTCTCTCCACCCAAGGAGGAAACAACAATCCCCCAAGACGCCCGCGATTGGGGGTTGGCAGTGGGGCTTTGGCAGTGGGGCTGCGGCCCTTGGGATCGTGTGAATCAGAAGAACCAAACACTCCTGTTCTCCTTCCAGATAAGATAAAAGTTTCATTTTGTTCTTGTTGGGGAAAGGAGTGGCCCTTGCCAGGTGCCAAAAATGCTAATGAGGCCCCAAGAGAGAACCTGCCTGGTGGAAAGAGCACTGAACTTGGAGTCACATAGGGCTCTGTTGATTCCCAGGAGTGTGACTTTGGGCAAATCAGATTGCTTCTTGGAGCCTGCCTTGGAGGATTGGTGGGAGGACAATGAGGCAACACTGCAATGCTATGGCCTTAGAAAGATGCTCGTGATATATTGGTATGAAAAAACAGGTTACAAAAAGATGTATATATAGGTTCCCATTACTGTAAACTATAGAAAAATACCTGAGAGCTGGATGCCACAATGCTAATAGTGCTTATTTAGGGCGATGGAATCATGAATGTCTTATATTTTTCCTTTTTATTTACCTTACTTTACTTTATATTTTCTAAATCTTTTTCTACAATGAGCATATATACTTAATAGCTATTGCAACAACAATGCTGCATAACGGACCAGCCCCAAAACTCAGTGGCTTATAACACAAGGATTTATTCTCATGCTCACATGTCTGCAGGTCAACTGCAATTGAATTGATCTAGGTTGGACTTGGCAAGGCTGCTCTGTCTCAGGCTGTGGGTCGACTGGGCCTGGCTTCTCACAGCAGGTCAAGCTCAGGTCTGCTTCCTGTGTCTTCACTTTGAGACTCTGGCTGAAGGGACAGCAGCTATCTAGGACTTGCTTTTCCTTCCAGATCACCAGAGCCCAAGACACAGTAAAACTGTATAAGCCCATATAAAGCCTCTGCTGACATCATTTCAATAACGTATTATTGACTAAAGCAAGTTACAAACCAAGCCCAGCATCAGTGGGGCAGAGAAGTATATGCTATCTACAGTAGAAATGGGAGGGGAGTAAATAAATATATGCTGAATAATAACCCAAATGTTTTATATACTACTTGTATAATAAAATAAGCACGATATGTTTCGTGATATGCAGTCATACTATCCACTAGAATCCTACAGGGCTCTCCAAGAATAAGGTAGGAGAAGTGTTTTATAATCTTATTGTTAGAGGATAGAACAAATGTAAAATGTTGACTCTCTCTTCCATCATCCTCTCCATTCCTTTAAAATAACTAAACACTATCATTTATGGCACCTGCAGTCCTACAAAGGAAGGTGAAAAACACCAACATAGGCTCATGGGAAATTATAGCCAAAGGCCAAACCTTCGCTAGTTCCCATTCAGATCCCTCTGAATCTACTTCCTGTTGACTTCCTTTCTTTTGGCTTCTCTCAGTTCATTCAGTCATTCATTTAAGATATATTTTTTGAGCACCCATATGTGCTGGCCCTCTTCAAGCCATGGGGTCATGTTGATGAATGGGGCAAGTGTCAATGAACAAGGAAATCTTCTCTCTAGGGTTTATATTCTAGTGGGGAGATAAGGTGGATGCCAGGTGTGTGGGGGGCGGGGTGGGGATGCTAGTGATATTGATAATGCCAAGTTGTGTGAATGTTAAGAAGTAAATAAAATAAGATAGTGCCCCAGAGAGCGATAGGGCAGGGCATGGCTACTTTGGATGGTGAGGTCAGGGAAGGTTGGGTGATCAAGGGTTGATATCATCTGGTTAATGTCAGAATGGGCAGCTCTGTAAAAATATGTTTGTGGTACTTTCAATAGATAAGGGCATAAAACCTGTAAAGGTAGATTTTAGGATATACAAGTACAGTGTATTTCAAGTCCAAGCGTCCTCCCACCACCTAACATAGAAGTCTTTACAAACAATCACGTTCATTTTGTCTGCTTAGAGCCTTGATACAGCAGCCAGGGCTATTTAGAACTAACTAGATTTGAGGAATAGGCTTGATGGTCTCTTACTATATTTCTGGAAGCAGGAAGAATGGCATATTATTCTTTTACCATTCTGACAGCTAACAATATAGTCTATTTTCTGAAACCAGTCATGGGAAAACCTGAATTTATAAAACAATTTTATTAAAGATCATCATTTTTCTTCACACTAAAAATATTTACCCAGCACCCATTCTGTATAGTCTGGGACTGGAGGAAAAGGGAGAAGAAGCCATAGATTCAGGATTCCTTTAGATAAGGAATCCTTCTACTCCTTGAATATAAAACTTGATTCAGTTTGTGGAAAGAGTCTGTGTATATAGCTTTTTAGGAAACTTGCCATTTTTTTTGTAGGGGCATTTATACCATCTGTAGAATTATTTTATATTTTATTTATTTGGGGGTTACAAAGACTGCAGGGCTCAGGAGCCTTTGAACATTGCCATTAGAGAGGGAATTGTTCAGACCGTGGAAAAAAATAAGAACTGAAACTGAGAGGCAGGTGCAAAACAGGCTTGAAGGTTCATTTTGAGGGGAAAAATAAACCCACACAGGCTTTCTTCTCCACTGGAGTCCCAGGGAAAAGTGAGAAGCAGCAGGCAGACAGGCACACAGAGTTCTCTGTGATTGCAGAGCCAGCCCCTCTGGAAGGAAGCAAGGGTGCTGCAAAAGGGAAGAGGACTAAGGAGCTCTGTCACATATATTATTTCAGTTCATTGCAATTCAGTTCAGCCATTCGTTCAAGATATATTTGTTGAGCACACTCACATGTGCTGGCCCTCTTCTAGCCATGGGTCACGTTGGTGAACAGGGCAAGTGTTCAAGAAAACCAGGCGGCCAGTTCTATGTTTGTCCTGGATGCTTGTAAGTGTGTCATGGCAGGTGATACATGATGCAGAGGAGTGAGTGTGGGCTGGCATGAGCCCAGCCAGCCAGGTACCAGCTGTGTGGCTGTGTGAACCCAGATCTCCCAAGAAGCAGACACGCACATAGGGTTAGATATGCAGAGGTTTATTAGGTAAATGCCTGTGTGTGAAAAATAGGGAGACTGGGAGATCCATCAGAGCTCAAGATCCATCAGAGGTCTGACCATGTGAGAGAGAAGGAAGGAAGGAAGGCTTGATGGAAGAGTTTGGACTGCAGTGCAGTTCGAAGAAAGATCAGCAAAGCTAACAGGAGTCCTCTAGCCAAAGCCTCCCTTCAGAGGAGTCCCCGGGCTTCCAAGTCTGCCTTAGATTCCACACAGGGAGCAGCCTGTGGGAAGCATGGCCTCAGAGTAAACACCTTGGGCAAGTTCTCTCACCTCTCTAAGTCTCGCTTTCCTCAACTGCAAAATGAAGGTTGTTTAGAGCAGGAATCAACAACCCCTGGGCCATGAACCGGTACAGGCCCGTGACCTGTTAAGAACCAGGCTGTACAGCAGGAGGTGAGCAGTGACCGGAAGCATCATCTGTATTTGCGGCCACTCTCCAACGCTAGCATCACCACCTCAGCTCCATCTCAGATTATCAGGCATTAGTTTCCCATAGGAGCACCAATCCCTGGTGCCAAAAAAAGGTTGGGGATCACTGGTTTAGAGGATTAAATAAAATAGCATATTTAGAATGGAGTCAAGTGCCCAGTAAATGTTCAATGAACATAAATTCCCTTCATTCCCTGTCCTACTCTATCCAGAGCCAAATTCAGCACAGCAGCCAAATTCTCCCCCAGCCTTTCCATCAGCCATCATTCTTCCCACTCCCCCAACCATACACACAAGAAGACAGGTGAGTGTGCCCCAAGGCCAGAGCCTGAGGGCTTGTGCTTTGGCAGCCGGGCCCTTGAACCTTTATCATAAATGACATGGGGCTGCAGCCCATGACTAGGCCCTGGGTTGGGAAAAAAGGAGACTCCAGAAGGATCAATGTCATTCTTACTTAGGGGAACTTACATCATAGCTAGAGGGATGAACCACACTCCCTCAAGAAACTCTTTGGGGTAGACTCTCAGGCAAGCTCTGCCATCAGGTACCTCTCACTCAGGTATAGACTACCCCAGGACTACTGGGTATCTTATAGCTGTGTAAGGCAGTGCCCAGCCCCTACCTTGTCCACAACTTGGACCCCACCCTCATGCTCTTGTCATGCTATTCTCTGTCTCTCCCCCTTCCTTCCCCCATAAATCTAGGCCTTTGTGCCTTCTGGTCCTTCTACCTACAGTGTTCTTCCCCTCCCCTCATCCTCCTAGTGAGCCCCTTCTCCCCAGTCAAGCTCAGATGTCTCTTCTTCTGGATAGCCTCCCCCAATGCATTACTCTTGCTACTGACTCCATTCCCTTAGGCATGTCCCTGTGCTTTGGTTTCTGCATCTGGAAAATGGGAATGATGATGATAGCACTACTGTGGTTAATCACAGTATAGTGGCAGAAATGAAATGAGATGATCATAAAAGCACATCATAAAGGGTTGTATAAGTGAATGTCACTGTCAATTATAGGTGTGTATCTAACAGACACAGATCTGTGAGCATATAGTACTATATAGTGAAGTTCATGGTGTCAATATGATGAAAGCATTGGATTTAGAGGTGGAAGATCTACTTCTGTCTCTGCTGCTGGGCTACATGTCCCTAAGCCAACTCTAGCCCACTCTGGACCTCAGTTTCCTCCTCCTTGGTGGGCATGACCAATAAGGGCCCTCCTGGCTATGCTAGCTTGGCTCAGGGGCTCTGTCCCGGGCTTGCGCATTGCCTGAGCTCCGAGACTCTGCCCAGCTCTCAGGCTGGACAGCTCCCACGGTATTTTGGGAGGCAGCAGAGGCTTCCAACTCTCAGCATCTGGACAGCACCTCAGGCAGGGAAGATGGAAGCCCCAGCTGACATCAGGCTCTGCTTCCATGTGGGATGTGGGGGAATGGAGAGCTACCTTCTGGAGGAGGGTAGGCACCATCAGTGGTGGGAATCAGGGAAGGCTGCAGGTGATTTTTTCAGATTCTAGCTCCTTAGTAGAGGAGCTTGGAGACTGTGGCTTTTGGGATTTGCCTACAATTTTTAGGGCCAAGATCACCAAAATCATTTAGACCCCGATATCTTGATTGGCCCTAATCCAGATATTGGATATAGGATTCTCACTTGATATTATAGAAAAGAAAAGTGTTCCTCTGTGATTGTTTAGACTCTTATTAGCAATCAAAGGCTCTATCCCACACACAGCAACTTTGACATATCCTACACTATGGGAAAATTTTAAAACATCTTTTGGTGTTTCTTTGATGCTGGATACAGTAATTGGCTCTTAGGTTTTAAAGGGTTGGCATTTCCATTGTGAGTCATAATTGTTCATTGACATATCTCGTTTATTGCTTAATGCCATTTATAGCCCCCAAAGATAACACACATGGCATGAAAAATATTTTAAACTGCACTTCTTTAAATAGACTCTATATTATCTACTTTTTTCTAGGTCTTCCATCCATTTGTTTACCCATCAAGAGTTCATCTAATGTCTCTTGTGAGCTGAAAATTGTGCTCTCACTTTCATACCCATCATTTCATTTAATGCCCCAAAAGCACCAATGAGGCAAGGATTGTCATTCCCTTTCACAAATGAGGAAAATGCAACTTTAAGAATTTAAGTGACTTGCCTAAGGCCACACAGTAGGTGACAGAACCAAGATTTCAACTTAGGACCTTGAACTTCTAACTGTATAATCTCACTTCTTTAGCTAACTGCTCCCCCCACCCATGGTCCTCATGCCCTGCCCACCCTCCCACTACTTGAAAGTAGAGAACACTAAGGAGAGTTATAGTTTGGTGGATAAGACACAGAAGGATATTATTCAGGGTCAAGTTTTTTCCATGTATCTGTTCATTCTTTCAACAAAGATCAATGAGTGCCAGCTAAACAGGGACACTTGGTCTTAGTCCAGAGACCTAAAGGTCATGGTCAGCTATTCCATGCCAGGACCCATTGGGGGTCAATACCACCCCCACACCTACCCCGAATAAAAAGAGAGAATAAAAAGGAGCACATATAACTAGGATTCAGACAGGGATGACTGGTCCTGTAGAAAAGAGTCCAAGGGAGCAAGAAGGAGAAAATTCTACCAATTAAAAATCAAGTCTGAACTTGAAGCAAGAAAAGGAAAAGAAAAAAAAGGACATCAACTCAAAAATACTCTTTGTTGTTACTAATCTCATGAACTTTAGGTAAAGATGTTTCACATAATGGTAAGTTAGGTAATAATTTATATCTTTGGGAAGGAGATGTTTGAGGTGGGGAAATAGAGGCGCTGACATTGACACCCATCAAATCCTGGGCAGTCACTTGGGCAAATAGCTTGATCTTTTCTGGCCTTTATTTCTTAATCTGGAAACAGAGAGATGTTTCTCATCTCTTGGGATGTTAGGAGTAGATTAAATAAGGTAACATATGCAAGGCCCTTGGCACAATTCCCGGCATGTGGCAGCTGCTTGAAAATCATTTCAAGTCCTTGAGTTATGTTGAAGCTATTGGTCCAGAGTAGAGGGAGCCCAAAATTTGGGTCAAAAGAGGGCCCCTGGGGACTTCAGGGTTAACATAGCATGGACATGAATCTTTGCAGAGACACACCCTCTTTTCTAATGTGCCAATGAGACTCCTACATCCCATCATGAATTGTCTAAATGGATATGAGGTGAGCTCTAATTTGAGAACTATAATAGACCATTCATGTGCCAATGGTAAATGCTAATGATGATTGCAAACAAAGTGGTTGCTTGCATATATGAAGGGTCTTCTACATACTCTGGAGAAAAAGAAACATTTATTTGAAACCCCTGGTTGGATGCTTTAGGTTGAAGAAGGCCAGTACAATAAAGGAGACAGCATAGTAGAGAGAAGCCTGGACTTAGAACAAGAGGACCCAGGTTCAAATCCCAGCTCTACCCTCTAACCAGCTTTGAGACTGTGGGCAAGTCGCCAAGCGTCCTGTTCTGTTTATGGGAACAGTAGTCTTAGTTCCCACCTTATCTCTGTCATAGAATTGTTGCCAGAATAAAGAGGTAGGTTCTTCAAAAAACTAAACATAGAATTACCATATGATGCAGCAATTCCACTTCTAGGTATATACCCAAAAGAACCGAAAGCAGAAACTCAAAAAGACATTTGTAAACCTATATTCATACCATCATTATTCACAACAGCCAAAAGGTGGAAACAATCCAAATGTCCACCAATAGATGAGTGAATAAACAAAATGTTATACATATACAATGTCATATTATTCAGCCTAAAAAAGGAATGAAATTGTGGTACAACATGTTCTCATTTTGGTCACTTTGTTCAATGTCATTTCGTTACAATGTTGATGAGAAAAAAATCAATTTCCAACCGAGGCTACTGTCTGTGGGGAGTTTGCACGTTCTCCCCATGTCTGTGCGGATTTTCTCCCGAGTCTCTGGTTTCCACCCACATCCCAAAGATGTGTAGGTGAGATTAACTGGCATGTCTACATTGTCCCAGTCTCAGTGGGTGTGGGTGTGGGTGTGAGTGCGTACACCCTGTGATGGAAGGGCTTCTGTCCAGCGTGGGTTCCCACCTCGCACCCTGTGCTGCTGGGATAGGCTCTGGCCACCCAAGACCCTGAACTGGAACAAGCGGGTTGGAAAAGATTTATCTTGTTTTTATTAATCTTTCTTAAATGTATGTATGGCTCACTTTGTTTTAATATTTAATATTAGAAGTATTTTGGGTCTTTATTTAGAAGTTTGGTGATGTTTTTGTGACCAGAAGTATGCTGTCAGAACTTAGCTGTTTGTATCAATTAGCCATGGTAAAATTAGTTTTGTTACAGGTCATTTTGATTAAAGTTGCAATTTCCAAGAACCTTTCGAGGACGTTACTTGAGGACTTACTGTACATGCTGTAATACTGATGAACCTTGAAAACATTATGCTAAGTGAAATAAGCTAGACACAAAAAGGCAAATAGTATATGATTACACTTGTATGAAGTACCTAGAATAGGTCAAATTCATAGAAAAAAAAGTGGAGTATTGGTTAGCAGGGGCTGGGGACAGGGAAATGGGGAGTTAATGTTTAATGGGCACAGAGTTTCAGTATGGGATGATGAAAAAGTTTAGAAGGTAGATGGTAGCAATGGTTGTATAACAATATGAATGTACTTAAGCCACTGAATCGTATACTCAAAAATTGTTAAAATGGTAAGTTTTATGTTATGTATATTTTACCACAATACAAAATGATGCTTTTCTAAAAAGAAAGAAGCAGTATAACGTAGAGGAAAACACTTCGCAATCTGTAGAGCAATATGAACCAATTAGCTGTGGTAAAGTGGTTAGAATGTAGTGTTAACATTTTTGTCAGAGCAACCATCAAACTTCCGGCCCTCACCTAGGACCGCCACAGTTTTCTAATCCTTAAAGTATCAAGAGGTAGATACAAAAAAAGAAACGACATCCACTAAAAGAGTTGAAAGTGGTTCCTCCAGGAAGCGAGAAAAACAGGAATGGTGGAAACTCCTGCTTTTCCAAACAGGTGCTATAGAACAACTAGACTCTTTAAACTAAGTGCATATACAGTTGTTTTACAAAAATAAACGTAAGTTTGGCCTTAATAGAGGCCAAATTAGAGAAAGAAAAAAATGAAATATTTCTAATTCATTATTACTTACTTTTTAAATTTTTAAATATTTTTCGTTTACTATCTGTTATGAGTCATTGACTTTCATTCTATAATAAATTGAACCAGGCCAATGAAAAATCCAGTTGTTATTAGCAAGGAGAGGTCCCTGAAGAACACCGAGCACCCCATGTTCCTTCTCTCTGTTTGCCAGGTGCCCATTGAGGGGAGGGCACTGCCGCAGGACTCTGTGTGTCCCCATTGGTAAATAAATGAATTGGCTTCCTGTTTATTAATCAGTCTCTCAAGAGTTGGAGCCTGGGCCTGGATTCTCCAGAGCTTGGTTTCCTCTAGTGAGATTGCAGATGGACAATTTCAGAGATTGACAATCTTTGAAACCAGGACCAGACCCAGGATTCAAGGGACCTGACAAGGTGCTCTTTGACCCTCTTCCCGAAACCACCTGGAGATCTTGGCCCTTTAATTACAACACTTAGGGTGAAAATTAACTGAAAAACTGTGCGCATAGAAATTAGTATATACCAACAAATAAAAACGAACTTGGGCAGTAAGTTTGCACAATTTCTAAATGACATCTCACAGGCAATAACTCAATATGCCTGTTAACATTTTTTAAACAGCTTTATTAGATGTAATTCCTATACCATACAGTATACACATTTAAAGTGTATAATTTAATGTTTTTTGGTATATTGCATTATTAATTTTTTAAAATTATGGTAAAAGACATATAATATAACATTTGCCATTTTAACCATTTTTAAGTGTACAGTTCAGCAGCATTAATTACATTCACAATGTTTTCATTTAATCCCTGCATAGACACCATTTTACAGGTGAGAAAACTGAGGCTGAGCAAGGTTAACAAATTTACTCGTAATTACTCAACTAGGAAGCAGACAGAGTTCCAACCCCATATCTGCCAACCCTAAAAGTTGAACATTTCCCAGCATGTTGTGTTGCCATCTACTGAGGCAAAGAGATTCCTTGGAAGTAAGCGGTCCAGAGTAACTGGAAAGTGGGCTCGTTGGTGCCCGAAGGAGCTGGGGAAACTGCAGAGTATACTTTGGCCCCATGTGGCTCTTCACTTGCCCTCCATACTTGACAATGAACCAGTTACTTGTGCTCTCCTTTGTGTCCTATCACCTGCTCTCCCTTGAGGGCATGAATAGGCCACCCTCCACCCCTGCCTGGCCAAATTTTGCTAAAGAACCCACAACTCTCTCTGCTTCCTCATTTCTTGTTACTTCTCAACTCACCAAGATGCAGTTCCATTACTCCTCTTCCCACACCAGCATCACTAAGGAGGCCCAGTGACCAAACTCAATGGATGCCTCTCTTGGCGGTTGTGCTTGCTTTTCCCATGGCATCCCACTCTCGTGGTTCTCCAAACTCTGATCATTCCTTTACCTGCTCTTCCCTTAAATGCTGGGTTACCTCCAAGTTAAGCCCCAAGCCCTCTTTCCAATGTTTTTGCTTGCCCTGGACAGTGTCCTTACCTCCCTTGGTTTTAGAACCATCAATGTGTGACCACTGCGAAATCTACATCTCCCACCAGGCCGGGCCTCTCATCTGAGCTCCATCCTCATCTCCTGCCTAGCCACCCTTCCTGCTCATCCCACAGGTGCCTCAAGTGACCCATGTCTAACATGGGACTCAGCATTCCTTCCAACTCTGAACTAGCCCCTCTCCCCTGTTCCCATCTCAGTAATAGCCCTGTCATCCAGCCAGGCACCAGAGGCAGAAACCTGGGAGTCATTCCCTGGAATTTGAACTCTACCAAGTCAGAGATTTCCTTCTTTTGCATACATTCCAAGCACCTCAAACTGCGTCTGGCTATAGGAGGTGCCCGATAAGTATTTGTTGAATGGATACTTACCCTCTACCTATATACTCAACCAATCCCCAAGACCTGTCCATTCTACCTCCTAAAACATTCTCCCATATTCTTCTGCTTCCTCCAACAGCTCTGCTGCCACCTTACTCTAATACCCATACCTCTTGCCTGGACAAATGCAACAGCTTCCTCACTTCTTCTGCTATCACATTTCAAAACCATTCCCTAGGTTACTAGACAGCAGATTCTTTCAAAAACCCAAATATGATCTTACTCTGTCTGACCTGCCTAAAATCTTTCAGAGAGTCCCTGTTGTCATCTGGATATATTTCCTGGCATTGAGGGGATCAAAGAATGGCTTTTTAATAAATGTTTCCCTGCTCCCTGTAGTGGAGGGCTAGAGCCGTTGGCCCACCCACTCCAAAACTTTCTTCCTGAGGGGTGGTGTTGAAGAGCTCTCTAATATCAGAGACCTCCGCCAGCTCCCTTGGGTTACGGTCTTCACCATGGAGCCCACTTAGGGAGCATGACTTGGGAGTTTCTCCCAGCAATTCTGTGGAGCTGGGAGAAAAAAAGGGAGTGGGAGAGAGGCAGAGCTGCCAAAAAGAGTCACCTCCATCATGCCTGGGATCCTACTTTCTCAAAATCCTGAGTCTGCACCCTAATATGCCTGTGGACACCCATGAGAGTTTCCTAGGAGCTTGGTAGGTGGGGACCCTAGGCTGCCAGCAAGGGGCAAGAGGCCTTTGTCAGGGTAGGCAATAGGGAGAGACACCCAGCTTGCCTCCTCCACTGAAGGAAAAGATTCCTGGTTTCAACTGCCTTAATAAGCTTCGTTCTTAGTAATTTAGAGCCTGAAGATTGAGGCTAAAGTAATGGGGATTGGGTATATAGTGACTTTGATACAAGGTGGGGGAATGAGGGTCCCTAAAACTATTCCAAAAACAGTTTTCTGATCTTCCCTCCCAAACTCCTTCATCCCACAGTCTTCCCCATCTTAATAAATGGTAACTGCATTCTCTGTTTCTCATGTCTTAAAATAGAGTTTATCTGTGATCCCCTCTTTTACACTCTATATTAGCAAATCCTGTTGACTCTATCTGTAATACATATTCAGGATCCAACCTCATATGACCATCTCCACCACTTCCACCTGGTCCAAGCTGTCATCAGCTAGCTCTCCCTAGACTATTGCTCTAGCCTCCTGGTTATTGATATAGGTCTCCTTGGTTTAATTCTTTCCCCCTCTTCAGCCAGGATAGGCCTTTTAAAATCTCAGCCAAATCAGTTCACTCATTTGTTCAAAACCCACCAGTGGTCCTCTTAAGAGTAAAAGCCGAAGTTCTTACTTTGACCTCCGATGCTCCATGTGATTCTCCCCGCCTCCACTCCTCCTTCTCTCCTCATCTCTTGTCACTCTCTCCCATATTCACTCCACTCCAGCCATCTTTGTTTCCTTCTGCTTTTTGAACATGTCAAGGCCACTCCATCTTGGGACCTACTTTCGTACTTGCTCTTCCCTCTACCTGTGACACTCCTCTCTCAGCAGACCCACAAAGGCTCAGTCCCTCAGCGGTCAGGGCTTTGCTCAAATTTCACCTCACCAGAGGGACCTTCCAAGAGCAATGTCCTCCTAAGCGCTGCTCGCCTCTTGACCCAGCTATGTATTTTTTCTGTAGCTCTTGTTACCATCTGATATGCTAGAGATTTATTTATTTATTTGTTCACTGTCCCCTCCCCACCCCCACCCCCACAACTAGACTAGACTTTGTCTTGTTCACTGCTGTATCCCTAGGTCCTCCAACAGTGCCTGGAAAATAGTTGAATGAATAGTTGAATGAGTGCTGGGTACCAAGTACATATTTGTTGAACTGCATGGAACTGGATTTTACCTTTGCCCTTTGTGGACCTATATCTTCCTTTTCAGAGATTTTAGGAAACAAAATGAATTTTCTAAATCAGTTACCAAGGCTGTTAGATGGGAAAATTAATACTCAGTCTTAGGGAGGGAGTTTAAGATTTCTAGGATAGCATGGGGTGCTTGGAGCACGAGAGCTGAAAGTCTAACAGACCCTATATTGGTAATGTCTAGTCTGGAAACAAATAATATTTTAAGTATTTAAAACAGAAAGATGTCAATAAGGAGAACTGGCTACACAAGTGATGGGGGAACCAAGAAACCACTGGGGAACATGATGCAACTCAGACATTAACAGCAGCAGAAAGTCACTTCTTTCCCCAGGTCATGTCAGTGGGAGGAAGTTGTCAGGACACAGGGACCAGGGACACCAAAAGACAGTGGAACCACAGAGGAAAATTAGAGATGCAGCCAGGGATGTGTGTGTTAAGGAGAAATAGTCTGACTTTTCCCCCAGTCTCCCTCCAGTGCCCTCCAATGGCCAAATATGCTGGAAACCAGCTGATTCAGAGGCCTGGGAAACACAGCCTGCAGGAGTCACCTTCTATAATACAGACTAGAGCAGGGGAAAAAGAATGAATTGCATGAAGTGCCAATGGCACAGGCGCATGACAGACACAGAACTGCTCAATAGTTTCAACAGATAGAAGAGGAAAGACATGGAGGGGAGGTAGGGGCAGCAGAAGGGCCTATGAGTCTAAGACGGCGGGGGGAAATCAGACCCTAATTGTATTTACAGTTTGAACTAAAGCTGTAAGAGTTTCTCCCCTCTGACACACGCACCATACATAAGTTTTATCACTTGCTTCCATTCTCTAAGTTCTGGAAGCTGCTTTAAAGAGAGGAGCCTAGGGCCCCTGGCTGGGCTTCCAAATCTGCTTCTTCCCTTCTCTTTCAAGGTTGAATCAGCTCTGCTGTTTGACACCAGTCCTGGATACGCAGCGGTCTTTAACAGCCCTTTATTATGTATTGTCCATGAGCACGTGGACTCTGATGGCACTCGGAGTATCCACTATTATTGTGGCAGTGGAGAATGGCAGAACACACCCCAGGTGCAAATGGGTCAGAGGAAAAAGAGATGTAATGGTAAAGGTTGGAGTGATGTGCTTTGAAGATGGAGGGAGGGGCTATGAACCAAAGAACACAGGTAGCCTCTAGAAGATGGAAAGGGAAGAAAATGTATTCTCCCCAGAGCCTCTAGAAAGAGGGCAGCCCTGCTGACACCCTTAATTTTAGGTCTATAAGACCCATGTTAAGCTTCTGATCTCTAGAACCGTAAGATAATAAATTGTTGATTTAAGCCACTAAGTTGTGGTGACTTGTTATCATAAAAAGAAACTAATACAGAGGGCTTGTGACCAAGTCTCAAGACAACTAGCACACAGTCTGGTAATCAGTACGAAACCCATTTCCCATCAGGAGGGAGTGAATATGGCAGTTAAGAGCATGGACCTTGGAGGCAGATAGACCTGGATTCAAATCCTAGCTCTGCTACGTTATACAATATCTCAGAGCTTCATTTCCTCTTCCATAAAATGAGAGTATTAACACCCACTTTGCCCAGAGTGGTTGGGAAGGTGAAATAAAATATGCAGGTAAGTAATCGGCATAGCTCCTAGAATACAGGAAGGGCTCAGTAAATAGTAGTAGTAGTAATTTTTACTCTTACCACTATCTCTGCCATCACTGCTACTACTACTACTGTTATTGTCACTACCATTACTGCTAATACTACTACTGCTGCTGCTCCTACTAGTACTGCTGCTGACAACCACAACGAAAGCAGTATCTATGGCTGAAGAGCAGAGCTAGTGCCCCAGGAAGGATTACTAGAGATGGCAGCAGCAATGAGAGAGGATGAGATTAGAAAGGGTCAGAGGGTGGAAGTCACAACTTCAAACTGCTGTTTGAGACTAACAGGAATCTGAAGCCTGGTCTGAGTGCTCTTGACTGGGGAAGATAACATCTATATCCACCCACCCCAGATATGTGCTGGAGTGTTTGTGTCTGGGCGGGCAACCTCCTAGCTTGGAGACTTTGACTGAGAATCATGAGCCAAGGCCTTTCCATCTGTGCTTCTGTCTGGCCCACTGCCCTCAGTCCAGGCCTGGAGCTAGGGGAGTGCTGAAGGAATGCAGAGACATGACAGAGTCCAGAATTCAAGGCACTGATCCTCTGCTCTGGGAGACAAACCAGGACCCTGAACCCATTACACATTTATTTCCTTATGTTATTTTCCAGTTGAGAAAGGTCAGATAGTGAAAGAATGTGTGGGCAAGGTACAAGCAAACACCTCCTCATTATTTCTGTGATTCTCTCCCAAGGTCCTGCTATTGTTTAAGGGTCCTCCCTGCTTCTTTTCTTTGAATGTACAGAAAGGTGCCAGGCGCTCTTTTACTAAGACACTGGGTTTTGATAAGCAACTCATTAAATAATATGTTGTAGATAATATGTATTTTTAGCATGCAACACCATCTAATATGGTGGTTAAGAATCTTCCTTGGACAAGTTTCTTAACTTCTCTGAGCCTCAATTTCCTTATCTTTAAAATCATTGTAAATAACAGACACCTTCTAGAATTCTTGTAAGGGGAAATGAGATTACTAAATATGGTACTCAGCACAATGCCTCGATTTTAGCAATTACTAAGGAGATATTGATTATCTTATTGTTAGAATAGTTGTCATATTATCATTTTTGGAAAAAGCTGTAACTCAGGACCAGTGACCGTCAAGTCTAGGTACCAACTTGACTTTATTTCTTTATGTTGTCACAGCAGCTGAGACTGCATGCTTGGCGAGGGCTGGGAGGTCAGGCCCCATCCTCCTGCAGAGTTCGGCGGGGTGGGCAGCTGAAGATCTCCCAGATGGCTTCATCTAGGTACAGCTATAAGAGACAAGAAAGAGATGTTGACATGTTCCAGATGTGCTCCACAGCTGTTGTAGTGGCAATTGGTACTGTCTCTGTTACTAAACTGTAAAATATATGTATTTTTTATGTTATGAAATCACGATACTTCAGGTTCCCTCTAGTTCCTCAACAAGAAGCAAATTTCTCTCAGAGTACAAACAGGATACAGAGAATGAGTCAAATGATATTTGGCAAAGGCTTTGAATTCACGTCCCTAGAGCAACAACAATTGTTGGGATGCAGTGAAACTAGCATTCTTTACTTCTTGTGGTAGTGAAATCACTATACCCTTTGGGAATGCAATTTGGCTGTTGGTATCAAAGTGTTTATTTCCTTAGGCTGGGTAATTCCATCTCTGAGAATCTATCCAAAAGAAACAATCCACAAACTTAGAAAGAGCTGCATGCATATGTTTGTTCATTGTCTCATTGTGTAGAGGAGTGAAAAGATGGAAACACCCTAAATGTCAACCTAAAGGTGTAGCAATTGGGGGTTGGTTGAATGAATGGCAGCATATCCATTTGGTGGAATACTATACAGCCATTGCTCGAGTATCATAAAGACCATGCAGCAGCACAGGAAAAGACTTCTGGTGATATATCAGGTGAAAATGCCAGACACAAAATGGTTTACTTATAACCATGTGAAAGACTCAATAGAAAAATAGATTGGAAAAAGTTACAAAGAGATATTGCTACTCCTTGTGATAGGATGATGGAGGAATTGAGGGTAACCTTTTTTGTATATGCTCCAAATTTTTAATTTTGTAGTTAAATAACTTGTGCGGCAGGCAGAATGATGAACCCTCAAAGATCTCCATGTCCTAATCCCTGGAGCCTGTGCACATATTATCTTACATAGCAAAAGGGACTCTGTAAGTATAAATTAAGGATTTTGAGTTGGGGAGATTATCCCGGATTATTCAGATGGGCCCATTGTAATCACAAAGGTCCTTACAAAAAGGAGGCAGGAGGATCGGGGTCAGAGAAAGTTAAGAAAACACTATACTGCTATTTTTGAAGATGGTGGAAGGGGGCCATGAGCCAAGAAGTTTGGGTAACCTCTCAAAACAGGAAAAAGCAAGGGAACAGATCCTCCCCCAGAGCCCCCAGAAGGAACATAGGCCTGTCAACATCTCGATTTTAGCCTAAACTTCTGACCTCTAAAATTATGAGATAATAAGTATGTTATTTTAAGCCACTACATTCATGGTAATTTGCTACAGCAGCAATAGGATATGAATATAATATATATAATAAAATTGAAATGAATAATATGTATAATAAAGATTAGTTTTCTAAAGTGCCAGCTGTTACAACAGTGTATTACCAAATACAGTGGAATAATTATATATTTTCTTTATACGTATGCCCATGAAATTTTTCCTTTGAATGAGAAAGGGGATTAATTTGTAATATTGGCTGTGGAGGAGGCAGAACTGAGTTTGTACCTCAGCCCCTCAGTTGTGTGACCTCGGGCAAGTTCCTAAAAAACTTATCTGATCTAATCTACATACGTGTGGCATCTGAAATATGATCATTCTCAGCTGCAGTGGGCACCAAGAGGCAAGACTGCTTTTTTTCTTCAATAATTTTTTTAAATTATAAAAACTATATACTATTACAAACAGAGTAGAAAATATAGAGGAAAACTCTCATAATTCCTTCACCCTAACACAATTGTGCATTTCCTTCCAATCTTTTTTCATATACACATTGTGTTAGTCAAAACTCTTGGTCGCAAGTAACCAAAACACAACTCAAAGTAGCTTAAGTAAAAAAGGAAATTGGGCCTTTTCCTGTGGGAGCCGCTGGGTTCAGAGTAGCGTGGCCTTCACCTCTCCCCGCCGTGGCGTGTACTCGTCCACTGATATCGGTGTACTCTGAAACGGGGGAATCATCTGGCAAAAATGTCACTTTGCCTGCTGTGTTCAAGGCTCCCATTTGACCAGATATTGTGAACTTTGTTCACACCAGCTTGTGCAAAAACAATAGGCAGCCCTATGCTGTCAGTGAATTAGCAGGTCATCAAACCAGCGCTGAGTCGTGGGGTACTGGCAGAGCTGTGGTTCAAATTCCCAGAGTTTGAGACTGTGGGACTCATCGTTCTGGCCACGGAGCTTTTGGCAATATGCGCCATGGGGTCCGCATGTTTGCACCAACCAAAATCGGGCACCATTGGCACTGCAGAGTGACCACAACATCGAAGCGATATGCCATATGCTCTGTCCTGGCTGCCTTGGCTTTATCAGCACTGGTCATGTCTACAAGTCATCGTGCTGAGGAAGTTCCTGAACTTCCTATGGTAGATGACGATAGAGTTGAAGGCTACAAGAAGATCAGGGAGGCTGTTTTGCTTCTTAAGAAACTTAAGGCCTGGAACGACATTTAAAAAGTTCTATGCTTCTCAGTGGATCAGAGCTGGCAAGGACAAAGCGAGAAACCATCGTATCCAGAACAGGGGACCTTGCATCATCTATGAGGACAATGGCATCATCAAAGCCTTCAGAAATATTCTTGGAATTACTGTGCGTAATGTAAGCAAAATGAACATTTTGAAACTTGCTCCTGGTGGGCACATGGGCCATTTTTGCATTTGGACTGAAAGTGCTTTCCGCAAATTAGATGATCTGTATGGCACGTGGCGTTAAGATGCCTCTCTCAAGAGTAGCTACAACCTTCCCATGCACAAGATGCTCAGTACAGACCTTAGCAGAATCTTGAAAAGCCCAAAGATCCAAAGAGCCCTCCGAACACCACGCAGGAAGATTGATTGCACAGTCCTAAAGAAGATCCACTGAAAAACCTGAGAATCATGTTGAAGCTAAACCTGTGTGCAAAGACCATGCACCGGAACACCATCCTTCGTCAGGCCAAGAACCACAAGCTCCGGGTAAATAAAGCAGCAGCAGTACTACAGGCCAAATCAGATGAGAAGAAGAGGGTTCCAGGCAAGAAGCTTGTGGCAGGAAAGAAAGGAAAGAAGGCTGTTGGTGTTATGAAGCAGAAGAAGCCTTCGATGGGAAAAAAGGCTGCATGCAACTACCAAGAAACCAGCGGCTGAGAAGAAGCCTGCCGAAAAGAAAACAACACAGGAGAAAAGGAGCCTGAGGCATAAACTGAAATTAGTTTATTCCGTAAAGGTCAAATCACTTTGGACAGCTAATTTTGAATAAAAACCTAATCAAAGGAAAAAAAAAAGAAAATTTGTTAGTTCGATAACTTGGAAAGTCACTGGCTTTTAGAATAGCTAGATTCATGTGCTCAAATAATGTTTTTAGGGTTCTATGTGTCTCTCTATACCCTGGCTCTGCTTTCTTCTGTATGGTTTTAATGTCTAAGGGGCTTTCTTTATATGGTGGAAAGAATGGCCAACAGC
Source organism: Pteropus alecto (assembly GCF_000325575.1). NCBI lineage: Eukaryota > Metazoa > Chordata > Mammalia > Chiroptera > Pteropodidae > Pteropus > Pteropus alecto. The sequence goes on from NW_006442109.1 coordinate 11,243,609, forward strand.
ACAGTGAGGCTTCTGTAGTCCTTACAGGTCTTGATCCCAGAGGAAGACAAAGTATCCATATACCAAATATCATACTGTGACTCTTATTGGCCCTCCATGGGTCATATGTTCGCCCCTTGGACAAACCAGTGTGGATAAGGGATAGGGGATATTCTGATTGTCTGGGCTTGTGTCACATGACCACTCCTGCAAGCAGGGATTGGGAGAAAGAGTGCGATTACCATACAGCCAGAGGGAAGGATGGTTCCTTTAATGTACAAGAGGTGTAGGGTATGCAAAACCAAGAGCCAACCTCTATCCATATTACATCATGAATAATTTGTATATTTATTCCACAGTCTTCATAATTATCATGTTAATGGATTTAGGATTGCAGCATACCACAGTTTGCCTAACGCTTGTTAAACATTGTAAGCTACTTGGATTGCTATAAAAATTCTTCAATCATAAATAATGTAGTAATGAATATTTTTGTGTATATAGTTTATATATATATATAGTTTACATTATTTCTGTAAAACAGATTTTCAGAAGAGGGGATGCTGGATTAAAGGTGAGAACGATTCATTTTGGCAAATTGTTATCTAGGAGGGCTGCACAAACGTACAGGGAGTAGCCTGCTGCTGAGGCTGAGAGGTAGAGTTGTGCTCAACTCTCAGGCCTTGCAAACTGAGGTAGGTCGAAAAGATACCACAAACTGGTGTGCCCTGAGGCCATGACCAAAACAACAAACAGGAAACACACTAACCTTGCTTAAAACTGAGATTAAATGCAAACTCATTGTAGTTAGGGAAATGTATATTAGAACCATCTTTCACCCATCAGACTGGTAAAACTGGAAAACACTGATAACATGCAGTGCATGTGATACTAGAGGAAGAGGCACCCTCATAATCAGCTGAGAGAAATGGGAGTCATTACAAACTTTTGGGAAAGTAATCTGGCCATATGGATTAAAATTGATCTGAGAACACTTCCATTGCATCACATAATTCCCACTGCTTTTGTGGTGAGAACATTTTAGATCTACTCTCAGCAGCTTTCGAGCACATGTACAGTTACATACAGTCAAATATACAATATAGTTACTATAGTCACCATGCTGTACATTAGATCCCCGGAATTTATTCATCTTTTAACTGTAAATTTTTACTCTTTGGCCAAGATCTCTCCGTTTCTCCCACCTTAATGCTTAGAAATCACCATTCTACTCTTTTTATGAGTTAGGTTTTTTTAGATTCAACGTATAAGTGACATCATGTAGTATTTGTCTTTCCCTGTCTGACTTATTTCACTTAGCATAATGCCTTTAAATTCTATCCATGTTGTTGTGAATGTCAGGATTTCCTTCTTTCTCATGGCTAAATAATCAACACATTCTATACCTTAAACTTACACTATTTTGTATGTCAATTACATCTCAATAAAGCTGGAGAAAATTGATCTGAGAATCCATTTTTGTGAATCTGTCATACAAAAAGGTCTGTTTCTAGGTGGTGTCAATTCTTCTTTCTTACAAGTTATAACTCCCTGCTTGAGCTAGATCCATCATCATGTGTCTTTGGCTTTATCTCAAGGAGGTGCTATACCCATTTTTGTCTTAAACAACAACTAAGTATTTGATATGTACTGTGGCAGAGGCAACTATCTCCAGTAGCTAGTTCTCCTTCTTCTTTTTAGTGATAAATTTCACAGAGCCTATGACCACCATTAGAGATCACATAACCCAGCCTCCCTTATAGCTATGTGTTGCCATATGAATAAGTTCTGGCTAATAAGAGATGAATGGAAGGGATGTCTGCAAACTTCAGAGACAGAACAATCAGATTTGTTCATCTGGAAACTCTGGCCTTTGAGAGATACCTATGAATGTCTGCTGTTCTCTTGAGCTGAGATAGAATTGGGAGCCACAGATGGCTGCTTTCTGCCATTGGAAAGGAGAAACAAGGGATGGTTTGCAGAGAAAGGAGAATGGAGCAGATGCAAAACAAGAGGCAGGGCGGGGGTTCTGTGATGATGTCTGAGTGTGCTCCGAGTAGTTTGTCTCAGTCCTGGCTCTCATTCTTCATGAGTGAGGCCACACTACTCTTATCCTTGGGTTCTTTTAATAGACTCCCCATTTTCCTTCAGCTAATTTGAATGATTTTTCTGGTATTTGCAAGAGAAGGGGACTTCATAAATATAGAGTCCTCCAAAATAACCACATCTTTTGTATATGATAGCCAATAAGGTGTGGCAGGAAAATTTATTGGGTTGTTGTATTTTGCTTTTGCTGTCATGGAAGAATTAGAAAGAATAACAGACTTTTTTTAAAAAAAATTTTCCCTCCCTATTCTGAGAAGGTAGACAGGCTTTGGGTTCCCTGACTCAGAGGAAGTTTGGACTATGGGGCTAAGAGAAGTTACCTAAGGCAGTCTGCTGTCTTAGGTTTGGTTTCCAAAAGTTTGAGCTCCTTGGAGAGATTATTCTGGAGGAAGGAAGACAGTTAAGTGTTCTGGGATGGGGGGAGGGAGGAGTATAGGTAGAAGCAGAGAGAGTGAAGGGAGAGTCCTTGAGATAGAAGAGAGATAAAAGACTGTAGTTTCTGTGACTTTAGGGAAACTGTACCCTAACCTGCTAGTCCCAGGGAGATGATACATACAGAAAAACTAAATCCTAGCCTTCCATGCCTGATTGTCACTTCCTGACAATAAAACTTTATTAAAACAGGGAAGTTTGACAGATTTGGCTCACAGGCCAGAGTTTGCTAACTATGAATTAGAAACTCTTGAATTAAAATATCATCGTTTAACAACTCTCAGTGAATTAATAGATATGGGCATTAAGCATCAGTGGATGTCAACATTATAAAAAGGGAGATAACCAGGTATTGTGTGTCTTCTATGGTCTTGCCAAACACTGCTTATAGGCTTGCCAAAGGGACCAAATCTGAGTCTAATCCAGTCTCTGGATGCAGCTACATATTTGCGGGAAATATAGAGGGCAGAGAAACATGTTGAACTGCACCGAGAGCATGTGGTCAGGAATATCTAAACTGTGGGAAGCTGCACAAGTCAAAGGGATTCTTCAACAGATTGGGTGAAATAAGGAGATCGAGCGGGGAGATATAGGTTGAAAGAGATTTAGGGATGTATCAGCTTGCAGAAGAATGGACAGGACTAAACTCCACTTCAGGGATGAACATTTAGGTGATTATTATAAAAGTCAGGATCTGGGGAGGGTTGTGATTGGGAAGGGGCCTATGCATGGGGCTTCACGGGTGGGTGGCAAGGTTCTAGGTAGCTTTCCTGTAAACATCTTTGCTGCAAGCATGTCTGCTGAAAACATTTTTGCCACATAACTAATTGGCAGTAAGGCAATTTTGCCATAAATGACAAAAGAACAGAAATTAAAAGAGAGACATTAAAAAGGACATAAAGAAACAGGAAAAAGGTAATAACAAAATTAAAAAGACTTTATTGAGAAAAATGAAAATATATTGTCTTCAACGTCTTTTGTTCATAACATTAAACATTTTTTATTGCTTGTTTGTTTGTCTCTTTTGGCATCACAACTTTTTTCTTTTCCACTAAAATTTCATCCTTCATTAAGAGAGGTATCAGTTTCCAATTAAAGAATCAATAATTAATGCTCTCAAAAACCATTGTGAATTAGTAGCTGCCTCTTCTGTATTTGCCATAGCTTGGTAAACTTTTGGTTTTGATGGGTGAGAAGGATGACTGTGCTCACAGAATAATTTGCGAATTGATATAATCGCTTTTCTAGGTAGCACACATACTGGCTTCATTTGTAGTTGTTATGATCCGCTATTTTAAGGCCACTACATCTACTCCTCATTATGAGGGCTAAGATTTATATAATATAAAAATGGGAGTACTAGAACCTCTTTGTCAATGGAGAAATGAAATCAAAATGAAAAAAATACATTAAGTCTGCTGAAAGTAGCCAAACTGTCAATCATTTATTTTTCTTTACTACAAATTGCCTATGACCAATTAGTTCACATGGTGAAAGTGCTTGCCCAAACATGCTTACTGCAAAGATGTCTACAAGGAAACCGATGTGGAGTGGCAAGGTTCTATTTCTTCATCTAGTGGTGGTGACAAAGATGTTCACCTTATATTGAGATATGCATCCATTTAGGATATATATATATATATATTTTGTCATTGTGTTTTACTTTATGGTTTAAAAAAAGAGTTCCAAAGACAACATAAGCCTGGAGCTGCTAGGTGCCATGACACCTTCTACATGTGGAGAGCTGCTTTGGGAATAAGCCAACCCAGAGAAATGCAAGTCCTAGACATAGAATGTGAGACACAGAATCCATGATGACCTTGTTTGATTACCTGTATCCAACCATTCCTGAAGTTTGACTTACCCATGGAATCTGCAGTTACATGAATAAAGTCCCTTTTTATTTACATTGTTGGGTTGTAACCGAAAGAGTCCATCTACATATCTACATATCTATAGATCCTCAAAAGGCTGGTGACTATTTCTAAAGAAACTGGTTTTGTTGGATTTTTGGTGATTGCTTCTGCAGTAACTCATATTCACTGCCACACACAGGCAAACCTGTTCTTTGTCATTCTCTCTATGCTCTCTGAAGATTTATCCCATATTTTTCAGTGGTAGGGTCCATTCTTATTCACTGAGGTATGGTTCATTCTGTTGTGACCTTGTCTGTGGGTCAGCAGAACTCACTGAGGAGAAGGGAAGGAATGTTCTGCCAAAGGCAGATAAAAATCTTGTCACCTGGAACAGTTGGCACATTTGTTGGGTTAATGTGAGGCTTAGGGGAAGTAAGGGACAGTCATTTCTTTTAGGTATCATTCATTCATTTATTCATTCCATATTCATTGATTTCCAGGCACTGAACATGATAGCCCCGGGCTCAGCATTCAGGAAACTCACAGCTGGCGTTACAAGAGTAGGGTGAAGAGCTATGAGGCACAACCGGGGGAATTCTCAAAGGCCTACTTGTCTTTGGTCTGATTCATCCCCCTCTTCCAGGTTCTGAAATTTCCATCACTTGGGTTATTTCTTAATACTGTTGCAATACGTGCAGAAAATCCAATTTAGAATGCAAAAATGTGTTAACTAAAGGGATAAGCACACTTTAAGACAAAATTTTACTATGGTGAAGACTAGGAGAGGACAGATATATTTTGATGAGAAGACAATCTTTGGGAAGAGTCTGTAGCCCTAGGCAGCCAAGAGGTATTGTCTAAGGTTACAGAGGAAGATGACCATGGGAGAAAGGGTAGGGGACAGAAGTTGAGAAGTAACTATTATTTCATCAGTTTCCTCCGGTTTCAGTAGTACCCCCATGCCTTAAATCTCTCTCTTTCTGGTAAGGAAGTGGGACTTATTTTGTATTCAAAGCTTTGAAGTCGGACAGACCTGTGATCGAATGCCAGCCTTGCAATTTTCCAGCTGGTGACCTCCACCAAGTCACTTCTAAACAGTCAGCCTCAGAGCTTTTATATGTATAAAGCAGAGAAAATAGTCACCTTACTGAATGGTGGGGGAAGGGAGTAAACTATATTACTGAATATAAAGAGCACAGCACAGAGCCCAAGCACACTGGTTTTTCTCAGCGAATGTTAGTTCCTGTCCTTGGTTAAATAATACCAGTGGTTTGACAGCATTCAGGTCAGAATTGAAAAACTTCAAATGGTTCTTTAGATCATCCACTCTACTGATGGAAATTTGGGGGGAAGTTCTATCATTTTTAAAAGAAATAAAGAAAGACCTAGGCCAATCTCATTCAGTTGACATTCCACAATTACATATCTTAATATTCTACTTTCTCTTTATTATGTAGTATTTCTCTTCCTGGCCTAGTTTAGCCTCTATTAGGTCAGACCCTAACTAACTCCCTTTACGTCAGAGACAAGGAGTCATAGAGTTCTTCCCTTCCATTTGTTTTTGTTTTCTCAAAGTATCAGCTTCTGGTATCTGAAGCAATCAGGAAATGAGGGCGTTTCCTTTTCTGGGCAACAGATAATTAAAAATAATGATGTATTGAGTGCTGGCTGTGTGCCAAGCAAAAGGGCTCTGCATCTTACAAGGTTTCTTTAATCTTTACAATAACCCTAGGAGTGGAGATTATCTCAGCTTTAGAGTCCTATAGGGATTTTTTTTTAAGGACTTCATGAAATGTTTGAAAAGTGCTCAGGACATCTAGACTTAATAGATATTAGCTGTCATGATTACTATTATTTTTCAGTAAAGAACTAGAGGCTCAGTTTGGTTAAGATACTCACCTGAAATCTCCCAGCTAGAAGGCTAAGAAGGATCCCAGGTCTTGTGGTCCTTAGTAAAGTCAATGTGAGAGATCCACTGTTTCACAACATCTTGATTGAGATGATAAAAAAATCAACTTGAACAATGACAAAAATTTCAACCCCATTTTAACCTGATTGTCCAGTGAATGTTCACCATAATTTTGGGCCAGCGCATCCTCCTTCCCCCACCACCTTGCTGATATGCTCCTTGTACAGATGCAACTTCAGTCCTTACCGACTCCCAGAGCACAGCCTCACAAGACTGACTGCTTTTCCAGGCCTCTCTACCACTTTTTCTTATACTGTTAGTGAGTATTGTGGTGTACATCTATGGTATGCCTTGCCCTTCCCTTTGGCCCCCATGGATTGTTCTAGGGGTGGGCACTGATCCAAGCCTGACCAATCAGCACTTTTTCCCTCAGGATTTTTAAAACTTGAATTAAGAGTATTAGTCCTAGTGGTAGAAATACTAAGATGTAAAACTTGGAGGTGTCATATTTCCAGACATGTGAAGAAAGCCAGTCTTGAGAGAAACTGAAGCCAAAGCAGCAAGGGAAGCAAAGAAGCAAGAGAGTTCTGGCGATGCTAAAGTTTCCGCTTCCAGAAGTTCCTGAAGCCTCAGTTCATTATCCTTCCCACCTCTCTTAGTTGGACTGTTCAACCTTCTTTTGGTTTTCTTGGGCTAATTCTTCTCCTTTATTTTTGCCCAAGCGAATTCAGTTGGATTTCTGTCACTGGTAACCAAGAGTCCTGGATAACAAAAGCACCATATAGCCACAAGTAAACTGGACTGCCTGATCCTGAGCACACTTTCACTTATGCTCTCTTGTTCTTTTTATGCCTAAAATGTTTCCTATTCCCACATGTCCAAAACTAACCAATTAATCTTAAAGACCCATTTCTCATGAACTATCTTTGATCTAACTTGCTAGAATTTAACTATCCCTTTGCTAAGCTCCCCAGTCCTTTAAAAGAGGGAAAGTTATTGTACTTAGAACTTTCAAATTTGTGTTATAATTATTTATATATACACCCTCCTTACTATATTCTTTCTAGAGCAAAGATTTGCCTTGTTCATCTTGTTCCCACTGTGCTGTCAGTGTCTGGCATGGATAGCACCATATAAATGTTAGTTCCCTTCTTTTCCTCTTCTCCTCACTGTAGGCGCACTTTTTCCCTGGAGCTTCATTTTCTTTCCC